>NW_025764960.1:0-318466 GCF_003918875.1 Haliotis rubra
GCAATGCGGCGTTCAATGCGGCGGGGCATACTACTGATCAAAAAAGTTAAAAGTCGTGGTCAATGCTGTCCCAATATCGGACCACCTCTTCTTTCATTTCAGCAATATTTGTCAGATTTTTCTTATTAACACTTTCCTTCATAAGTCCCCAAACATTTTTCTGTTGGATTTAGGTCCAGTGCTATAGCTTGGCCAATCTAATACTGTCATATTTTGGGTCCGAAACCAGGCCTGTGAATGCTTTAAACGATGTTTTGGGTCGTTGTCCTGCTGGAAAATCCAAAAATGTCCATAGAACACGCGAACAGATTGAAGTAAATGTCCCTCAAGAATATCTGTGTACCGCTCACTGTTCATATTCCTTCAATATACACAGAGGGCGTTGCCCCTAACACAGATTTGCCACCCACACGTTATTTTCGGACTGTACTTTGGGCGCTGATACAAAGGTTTTCCAGTTTGTTTGGTCCAGATTCAGTGTATTAGGAAACAGTCACAAAGAACTTTTATCTGAGAAAATCACATTGTCCCAGTTGAAATTTCTATGCTGTAAGCACCAGTTCAACCATCGCTCCTTTTGTTCAGGTTTCATGATTGGTGATGGAATTCCTCGACTTTTCTGCCTACCCATTGCATGTAGCTCAGTTCTAATTGTCTCCTTACAGACAGACACAGTTCCTCTATCAATCATATCCAGCCTTAAGTTTTCTAAACTCCTTCATTTGTTTTAAAAAACAAGAATACCAAGCCGCCTCCTGTCACCGACAGTCAATTTTCGGGGCCTACCTGCGCCTCCCTGGTGCTCAATGTCATATCCATTTGCAATATTTTTCAAAACAAGATAAACAGTGGACAAAGGGATGCCTGTTCTACTTGAAATCACTTTAGCTGATCTGATGTCCTTGATATAATACTCTAAAATCAACTTCCTCTTCTCTAAATCATCCATAGTGAGGATCACTGAAAATGTCGTCTGCTAGCAAGTAAAAACAAAGGGGGATAACACTTCACAAACTAATGAAAAGGAATTACCGAGTGGTCTCTCTTGAATGAAACCAAGCACTTGATAGCTGGTCAAGGTTGTTTATACTACAAATCCAATTAAACATATTCCTACAATTCTCAATAATTTCTGGTCATACTATATATACATATACATTTGTAACATGAAGTTATTGAAGCATTAGATGACTATTTAATCAGTGAATACAAGGACTGGAAAGGAGTTTACAGATAACGAGATACGAGAGACTGTCAAATCTCTGCAAAACAAATCTCCAGGCCCAGATAACATTACAAATGAGCACATTACACACCTTTGTGACCTGTTTAAGAAAATAATTACAATTTGCTATGTGCCTTATAACTTTAGACTTGGTATGGTCATTCAAATCTATAAAGGTTAAAAGGAAAAATCTGATCCCCGAAACTATAGGGGAATTATTCTAAAGTCATGCCTTGGAAAACTTTTTGAGAAGCTATTACTTAAACGAATAGAAACTAAATTACTTGAAAATAATCCTTATTTCCCTGATATACTCCAATTTGGATTTAGAAAGGAACATGGCGCAATCATGAGCGTTTTTGCTCTTATTGAAAGTATCAGATATTACATTGAGAGAAACTCTACAGTATATGCTGCCTTTTTAGATAAAGAAAAAGCATTTGACAGAATATGGCACGATGGTCTATTTTACAAGTTACATCAACTGGGCATCCAGGGAAACATCTGGAAACTACTGCACTACAGCTATACAAATAGTTATGCTTTTGTAAGATATAAGGGTGAAAACTTTGACAGGTATCCTATTAAGCATGGTGTTGGCCAAGGCAGAGTCATGTCGTCCTGGTTCTTCCTAGTGTTTATCAATGATTTAATTTCTTCTCTGAGACAGGGGCTAGTAATGGCCTTAGCGTGTATGGTGTGAATGTTCCGACTATATTGCTTGCTGACGCCGCAACACTTGTTAGTACTTCACCAAAGGGACTTCAAATTGCTCTCGATACTGTACAAACATATGCCAATAAATGGCGCTTAACATACAATCTTGCAAAAAGCACAGTAATGATTTTAATAAAAGTAAACGTAAAGTTAAAACTGTAAACTACACTCTTGGCAATGAAAACATCGCAACAGCAGATTCCACTACTTACGGCGGTATACTTCTAACGTCTGATTTAACATGTAAATCTAGAATTGAAAAGTGCTGTCAGAAAGCAAGACAGAGTATTACTTCCCGTAAATGCTGGGGACTAAACAACACTGATCTACATCCAGCTACCAGTGTTAAGATATGGCAAAGAATGATTCTGAAAACAAGTTTTTATGGCTGTGAACTATTGTTTGACATTAAAGGGCAGCAACTTTGTTTGCTAGAAAACACACTGTCCGCACTGTCCAGGGACTAGAAAAGAATCCACTATTGCAAACTTAGGATTTTGGACCATGATTGGCTACATTGATAAAAGTAAACTCCATTTCTTTGGCTCTTTATGCAACACTAGTTGTGACAATCTCATAAAACACATATTCTGTGCTTCCATGGCTAATACACCCCGAAAGCAACCATTTGTGGAGATTTTCAGTCTGTTTTGTGCAAATACAACCTTAGAACCTACTTACATACTTACTTATACAGTGGTTCATTTCCCCCCAAACACCATGGAGACGAATTATAAACAAACACGTACAAGAATATGAAGAACACATGTGGCGTAACAAAGTACATGTATCACTTAATGCAGTACTGTCTCGTTACATGCGAGCTCATACATCACTGACATATATATGAATATATTTGAAGACGGCAGACTTAAATGTGATCAACTGCAACTTTTGTATGGACTTTCTTAAATTATCAACGATCCGACTAGGATAACCCAAACATCTAGCACTTTAATTGATCTCATTTTGTTTCTAGTACTGACAATATCCTAGAGTCTGGAGTCTTGGATCCTATATGTAGTGACCACGGTCCAATATTTGTTACCATCAAAGAAAAACTGAAGAAATGTAATACATACCAAAGACACATATTTGATAATTCATCCGTAGTTTATATCCCAGGATGTTTCTAAAATAGCAGCTGAAATCTTCATTGTTCTTAAAAGTATCAGATATGCATGCATACCTAATAAAACTGTTACCATGCGCCCTAATGACTGTCCAGGGATGAATACTGAAATAAGCAGTTTAATCAGAAAACGCAATCGAAAACATAAGATTGCAAAAAAGAAAATATCGCCTCAGGCATGGAGTACCTTCAGACAAATAAGAAATTCCGTTATAAATGAAGTAAGGAAAGCTAAAAAAACGTTATATTCATGACATTGACGAAATAAAAAAGTTCATCGTGCGGTAGTAAAACGTAGTGGCGCTTGATAAAGCAATATCTTAAAAGAAATAAATCCAATAGTTCATTCCCTAATATTGTTCATAATGATGAACTATATGATGTCGATCAGGACATTGCAAATATGTTAAACAATTATTTCACTAATCAGGCTGTTGTACCAGAACCGAATCCCGAAATAGAAGATATTGTTATAACACCAACTGGATCCGTGAGTGACATATCTATTGACAAGAATGAAGTTAAGGATATTCTATTGTCTCTCAATGAAACAAAAGCGTCTGGTCCGGACGGCTTAAGTAACAGATTCTTAAAAAATGTATCGAATCATATAGTCGAACCTCTAGCGAAGTTATTTAATATCTCTTTAAAACATAGTGAGTATCCGAAAATCATGAAGGAAGCGACGGTTGAGCCAATTCACAAGAAGGGTAGTATTCATGAATGTAGTAATTACAGGCCAGTTGCTTTAACAGGTTGTATATCTAAAGTTTTTGAAAAATGCGTTTTTAAATACTTATTCAATTTTCTTAATGTACTTTCGAACCTGCAATCAGGTTTTATGCCCGGTGACTCAACTTCTAATCAGTTAACATTTCTCTACAACTTTATATCACAAACACTAGATCAAGGCTAAGAAATTAGAGCTGTATTCTGTGACATAAGTAAAGCCTTCCTTAAAGTATGGCATAAAGGCATAATCCATAAACTGGAGCGTTACGGTATTAAAGGCAATTTATTAAATTGGTTTAGAAGTTATCTAAATGAAAGAACACAGAAAGTTGTCATCCAGGGTATAAACTCATCTGAGCGTGCTGTGTTAGCTGGGGTTCCACAGGGGTCAGTCCTTGGACCCTTGCTGTTCATAATCTACATAAATGATATTACAGATGGTATTGATAGTAACATACGTTTATTTGCTGATGACACCTCATTATATATCATTATCGAAGACCCAGCAATTGCGGCTCGCTACCTAAACAGCGACCTGTCTAAAATATCATCGTGGGCAAAAAAATGGAAAGTCTCATTTAATCCATTAAAACCAGAATCCATACTTTTTACTAGAATAAAATATCCGAGCTCTAAACTACCACTTTTTATGAATAATACTGTTACCTGCGAAGTCGAAACTCATAAACATTTAGGGGTTACTCTGCAGAGCGATTGCACTTGGAGCAAACGCATTACCGATGTCGCAGAAAAAGTAAGCCCAATGATAAATTGCTTACGGAAATACACAAACCGTCTTAATCGTAAAACCCTTGAAATTATGTATAAACAGTATACATTACCCTTGTTTGACTATTGGGGTCACATCTGGGACAACTGTACTAAAGAGCAATCTGAATTTCTAGAAAAACTAAACCCAGATGCCATACGAACAATATGTGGAGCGGTACGCGGAGCTAGCCATAACAAATTATATGACGAGACAAATATCCAGCCTTTAAGGATGAGGAGAAATAATAATAAATTAAATTTGTTCTACAAAATGGTAAATAACTTAACGCCTGGCTATCTAACCAGTCTTGTCCCTCCTTGTGTATCTGATTCAAACCAATACAACTGAAGAAATCGTAATAACATTCAAACTACTAATTGCAGAACAAATAATTACGAAAACTCGATTTTACCGGATACTATTAAACTATGGAACAACTTACCCCAAGATCTTACTCAGTTAGAGTCCCTGTTGAGTTTTAAAAGACGACTGAGGACTATTAATCCACCTCGTATATGTTTCAATCTCAACTATGGAAGCCGTTTTGCTCAAATCGTTTATTCCGGCCTGCGAGTCGGCTGCAGTGACCTCAATGCTCACAAATATGAAAGATACATTTTAGAAAGTCCGAAATGCTCATGTGGACTAGCAAATGAGGATAGTTTTCACTTTTTCTTTACTTGTCTAATATATACTGTAACTCGAAATAACATGTACTTTTACCAAAAAGGATATACATTAGACTCAGTATTATTCGGAAATGTCCATGCAATTGCACCTGTAAATATGCAGATTCTTGAATCTGTTTATTTATATATCGTAAAATCATGCAGATTTGACGCCTTTTTCTCAAGATAATGATTGTTTACTCTCAACCTATGATGTCGACATACCTCTCTTCTTGTGGACTATGTAAAGCGTATACATGACTAACAGCCAAACTATGTAATTATTATTTGTTTTTGTAAGGGAGAGGTGTTCATATAAGCTTACAGCTTGTTCACCGATCCCTATTCAATTTGATTTGAATAAAAATATGTTTAAACCAAACATGTGGCGTAACAAAGTATCACTTAATGCAGGACTGTCTCGTTACATGCGAGCTCATACATCACTGACATATCACATACTTTTGAACTTAGCATTTGTATACCCTGAACACAAAGCAGCCTTGCAATTTTGTTTGAAAATGACATCACGAAATAGAATCTCAAAAGAATGTTTGCTTTGTAACAAGCACGCTTAAGACTATGACAACCATGTGATACTACACTGTGAAAAATTATTACCTCTCGATCCGAAATAACTTTTTCTCATATCTGATTGATCTACTTGATGTTGAAACCTATGTAAATTTTGAAATGTTGGAAGACGACAAAATGCTGTCAACTCTCCAAGGTGCAGATACAGAGTTCACACGACCCCTAGTGCGGGACACATACCATGTTGTCAAGTTGTTCAAGCGATACCCACTCGGTTTATATATGGTGGCAATTATCCCTAAAATGCATATTCACATTTTGTTGTATGTAGAAATGAATGAGAAATATGAATGACTTAGGACAGATACTTACCTTTCACAGTACAGCGAGAACGCTATCTACCTACCAACACTATGATTTGACATGGATTGCACATTTTGTAAATGGAGCATAACGCTGCACAACATGAGTGGTGGTGTTGGCTTCAGGGACGTTGAACATGCAACTACCAGCGTGACTAATTGTAAATATAATGACTGATCATAAAAATAACGATACGGAGATGCCGAAATACCGGATGCCGGTTTAGAGAGCGTTAATTATTGTACAACCATTCAATTGGGCGTTCTTTGTTGTGCCGAAATAAGAATTGACTGACGCCAGTTTAGAGGACATGTAAATAATCATAAATTAACTAGCTTCTGCCTGGACCAAATTCTAGTGCCGATATTGAGAGCATGTCGGATTTGGAGGGCTGCCGGTTTAGGGGGTCTTCCACGGTATCTGGTTTGCTGCAGAAGTGACTGAGTTGGGTTTTAAAAAGCAGCGTAAAAACTAAACTCACTCACTCTGACACATCAGTTGTGACATTAGCACATTTCGATAATGTCTACAAGATGATATAATTTTGATGCACTATAATTTTGGAGTGTGTGTGATGCACTATAAGTTTGGAGTGTGTGTGATGCATTATAAGTTGGAGTGTGTGTGATGCACTATAATTTTGGAGTGTGTGTGTGATGCACTATAGTATAGGAGCGTGTGTGATGCACTATAACTTAGGAGTGTGTGTAAATGCAGGCCTATTATTGGAGCCAAATGTGTTGGGGGGTTTGTATGTGTTTTACATTTAGATATAATTTCCTAATTAATTGGACATCTGGAATCGCCTTAATCTCAAAATAACTTATTCAAAGTGCACAAAGGCTTTAGTTGAAATCGTGTCTCTTGGCTTGGTTCGAGGTTTTTACTCACCTTACAACCGTGAAGATCAGGGTTAACCAGTGCTTCTCATGGAGACTAACGGGATCGGGTGGTCATGCTCACTGACCTGGCTGACACGTCATTGTATCCCATTGATGCTCATGATGTCAGTCACTAGTTGTATAGTCAAGACTTAATTATTTACTGACCACCATCATATAGCTGGAATATTGCTGAGTGCGGCGGTAAAGAACACAGAACAAAACAACCTACCTTCCATTTGACTAGTCTCCGCAACATAGGTCATCCTTTTGCAATTCGTGTCAAACGTGTGTTGCATTCGTAGTAAGATAGTTATAGAATATACTTGAATATGTGAATGAGGAACCGGTCCTGTGTCTGTTAGGAATAACATTTTCCTCCACTTCAACTCCACTTCAGCTTGGCAAGCGATCAAACTCGGCGAAACTCCACTTTTCTGAACTTACCGAAGAATATGACTGGAAATGTGTTGATAGTGATTCTTTTGAGTGGATGTATACCAGATATATATCTATCCATATCACAACTGCAGGTATTACTTACCCACCGTTATTCTCTGAATGAATATATATCATAAACGTAAGATTACCTACTTCCTTTAATTGTACTATTTGCAATGTGCTGACTGTCATTCTTTGAGGGGATGTAACCACCATCAACTCAAGTATTTAGATCTACCTACCTATCGTGATTTTTTGAGCGGGTGTATATATATCACCAAGGCAGGCATTTTCTTTAATTGTTCCTTCTTCGAATGATTGTCGACAAAAAAGGAATAAAACCCCCCAGAAGCATTTTGATGTGTCTAATTGTAACTCTGTTATGTGCACAAAGTGAGCACGTCGATTTGTTTACATCTTGTGAATGTGACCTGACCGGATGTTGATATCTAAGGTGACGGTCACTTTATACGCGAGATTATGCTAATGAGGGTAGAATAACTACGAGAGGACCAACAAAGCAAAGACTGACTAGATTCTGTAGCTTCAAATTGTTTTATGCCAGATTGTCGACATCAAACTTAGTAACATCTGCATAATATGTACCTTGTTTCATTCTCCAACTATGTACACATTACAGGAATACCTTGATCTGGCTACAGGTTGTAAATTTTAACTCGGACGCTAGCGATCTGTGGAGTTTGCACAATATTGATATATTTTGATGTTTATACTATAGACAGAAAAAGGTCAGTTTTAACCTGTGTCATCTACAAGTAAAATTTTGTTGACACTGTATACTTGCTTCGTCTAAACTAGCCAATATGTTCAGGATAGTTTCATTTTTCTATTATTTGCATCAAAGGAATACATGAATTTGTCTACAGCTCGTGAATGCAACTCGAATGTTTGTATGGTGAAGGCCACTTTAGATGCTAAACTGCCACTGTCAGTAAGCTATATTGTCTCTTTTAAGGGGCAGTGGGGTAGCCTAGTGGCTAAAGCGTTGGCTCGTCACGCCGAAGACCCGGGTTCGAATCCCCACATGGGTACAATTGTGAAGCCCATTTCTGGTGTCCCCCGCCGTGATGTTGCTGGAATATTGCTAAACGCGGCGTAAAACCAAACTCAGTCAGTCAGTCAGTCCCTGATTCCCTCAACAAATGACGGAAACATTTTTCCGAAAAAAGATGTATTGACAGAGCATGACAAGTATAGAGGCACCGGGGGTCAAAACCCAAAGTCACAAGTTAACTGTAAACACTGTCAATAGCTGGCGTGTCCACCATTGACGTTGATTACTGCAACACAGAGCTGTCTGAGAGTTTAAATCACCGTCATGATTATTCGCTAGGGTATCTGTTGCCATACACTTTGCAGGTTGACCTCGAATTGACGGACATTGACAGCAGGTGGTTCCATCATTAGACGTCGGCCCATTTCATCCAAGATGTGCTCAATCGGGCCACATCGGGTGATAGAGCTGGCCATGGAAGCACATCCATATTGTTTTGTGTCAAACAGTCCATGGTGTGCTGTGTGTGCTCGAGCATTATCTTGCTGAAGGATTTGGATACGTGGATTGGCGTTCAGATGCGACAATGGGACAACACAATGTGTCGATTTTGTCAGGGCGTGGTGACACATGGTTGTCAAGGACGTTGACGGTCACGGGTACTTCCAGTCTGCTGCAAGCCTTGGCGGAGTCTGACAATTGATCAATGAAGGCAGTGGAATGTTTGAGCCACTTTCCGAGTCGACCATCCAGTATTCAAGTAACCCACTGCTATTTCTCGTTGTTCCGGTGTCAAACGTGGCATGGTAAACAGGGTCAATAACGGTTGAATTCTAACTCAAACTGGTGATTAACAGTTTGGCAATTGTGGTATTTTATTCCCATATGCATTTGTGGTTATTGCGCCAGAAGTTTTAAAACCAAGTGCATCTCATGATTTTCATGATATCGAGTCACAAATGTGGCTTTGTTTTGATGCAACAGTCCAAACCACCATGTGTGTTTTACATGTTGAGATCCCTATCATAAATGATCATTCATTCATTCCAACCTATATTTTCACATTTTTTTCAGTGCATTGTAGTGTGGTGCGTTTCTAATGTTGTTCAGTATATATGTACTTTTATGTATTGTTGTTAAAAAATGGATTGAAATGTAACAAAAAGTGGAAATAAAAACAAAAAAAAACAAAACATTTTCTCGCAGCCACATGTATGCATGCAGTACATAACGATATGATATAATTACCTCTCACTTATTCAATCAGTATTCATCTCACGTTTACAAGATGAAACCGTGAGTTGTTTTACCGACAATATCGATAACTACTGCATCTCCTGCAACCATACAAACCCCTTTTAGACCAACACGCACACCTGATGAACCTGACCGTACATACGCTTTAGTCCTAAACATACAGCCTCGTTATACATTCTCACGTAGCCCTTTAGGCATCCACATACAACCTCGGTAGACTTTCTGGCACAGCCAAGACAGCCCTCCGAAAAAAAGCTCGTCAGACCACTACACACATCCCCGTTACATACAAACGCTAGACACAAGGCTCTGTTAAGCCTCAACACAGAGACATGTTAGGCCTCAACAGACAGTCATGTTAGATCGCCAAACACAGCCCTTTTGGACCTCCACAAACAGTCCAGCTTGGCCTTCACAGATACTTATGTTAGGCATCCACACACAGTCCTGCTTGGCCTCCACACACAGTCCTGCTTGACCTCCACACACAGTCATGTTAGGCCTCCACACACAGTCAAACAAAACATGCTTGATGGTGAGCCTTTCACAACAAGGCATACACACAGGAGGTTCGTCTTGATCTGTTTTCAGCAGACATTCGTGGTTAAACCGACTGAGGTCAATATGACAAGTAAATAAATTACCAACATTATATAAGCCACATTTGGTTCCAACCATGTTTAACCATGCTTGTTGTGAACTGAATCGTGCCACACCCAACATCAGATTGGTATCATGCATTAGTCATGTTGTTACACTTACCACACATAAAATGTGTTCATCATTTATCTGGACATGTACTTGTTTATCTGCTTTATTTAATATAGTTGAAAATTCGTTCGTATAGATTTCGACAAAACCGTGAGTGATCGTCCTAATCATCATAAGAAAGGTAAGATACTTTATGGATGACAACTTCTTATTTGATGGTGCGACGTTTCGGTATAGGTTCTTTATATCGCTGTCAACCAAAGAGATAGTCCTTATACAGATAGAGGCAGGGCGAACAGTTTACACACAGCTTACAGAGTCCGACAGACGGTTTACACACATTTAACAGAGTCCGACAGAGGCTACCTCGGGAAGGAAGCGAAGTAAGGCTGATACATGTGCAGAATATGGTTGGATTTGGTGGCCAGTGTACGTCCCTCCTTGTCACTGGCTTGCCTTTCTGCAGGTCTAACCGCGCTCTTCCCGCTATCTACCGGCTCTCTGTCCGCTTTTAAAGGCAGGTGAACGACCAACAATCTGTACAGGATGGCAATTCTCATGGACATAATCTGTTTAGCTAGGCATATTTTGCCAAGCTTGACATGTCTGGCACGTGGACACGACAAATAGTGTAACTTGCATTCGCCCTTTCCTCATCAGAAAGTTGTGGCAACAAATTTTCTATTTTACTATTCAGCTGAAAGAACCGGTGTCGACACACCCGCAAAACATGTGTACAGCTCATTGACATTTCATATTTCCTCTGTAGGCTGAGTATGCTACACAGACTTCACGGACAAGGTTTAAACCAAACAAAGGCTTACAGAGAGTATAGTGATATAAGTATAATGTTGATGTGACTAAACAAAGCTTAACGTGTGGGTACGCTCCACAACACGTGTACACTAAACGCCAACAGAAACGTTACCCTCCTACATTTACGAATTACTTAAAAACTATCAAAGATATGTTAGAAGGTATTAGTTTACAAGAAAGCTGATCAACACAGCTTTCTGCAAATCACAAAAATATTTCTCAAATGCATTCATATTTAGGTGAAATGCATCTTTTTCAGAAGAGTTAAATTGTTCTATTTTCGTCCATGCAGAAATAAACCAATAAGAGTGACTTAGATGGCCAAAAGAAAGGTTGAAATAAAAATGTTCTTTGAAGCAAAGATAATGCATTTAAAGATACCATTTTTCAACTATTAAAACAAGAAACAACTGTAGTAGAGTGTGTAAAATTGTCAGATAATCATTCCTATGATTTCAGTTTTTTTTAAACATTTTCTGCTGATTTCAATTAGTGAAAACAAGTAGAACGTGTCTGAAGTGTTTGGAAACTTCTGAAATTATCTTTGTTAACATTTTTGCTTGCAAAGTAACATTTTTCCATTTTCTGTTTACACATAGCAATATCAATCGCCAAAACGCAGCAATATTCAAGCAGTATTTGCATCCATTTCACATGTAAATGATTCTCTAGGGTATAAAGAGAGCCTAGAATGCATGATATGATACACAAGTACGAGAAATATGCCACGATTAACAGCTGAAGAGAGAGAAAGAGCCATTGTAATGGTGCAAATGGAGTCGACATACAATGTTGTTGCCAACGCCCTCGGATGCCATCGTATCACTGTTATAAGTCTTATTCAGGGCTTCAGACAGACTGGGGTCCCGTAGACAGACCAAGAAGTGGACGTCCACGCATCACAACGCCAGCTGAAGATAGGTACCCCCGTCATTAAGGAAGGTGGGTAGCGTTTCTTTTGGCGTTTAGTGTATGTTAAATTACGTACATAATGTAATGATTGTAGAGTTGCATTTTTAGCAAATATGACTGTTTGAGGATGTTATCCATATGAGTGTGTTTCCATCAACATACAAATAATCCAAGCCACGACATCCGCCATCCCCATAATATCATAGTCAATTCCAAAGTAGATTCTGTTTTAAACATAAGGCGGGCACATAGTTTGTAGTCCTACATTGTGTTTACACTGAAATGTAATAGTCATTCACAATCTGCTAGAACTGAATAAGTCGCCATGCAGGATACAAGCATTTTAAAGATGATGATATGTTAAAATCAATGTATACCTGTGTAAAAGCCAGGACTATTATTCATTTGAATAATTTATTATCATTTTCATTCTTCGATTTTTCTCGACTTTCTACAAAACAGCTTTCGTAGATTTAGAAACCTGAAATCTGATAGTAGATAGGGACAGTGTGAATCTCGTTAATCCATTCATGCGCGTTACTAATTAGATGACGAGGCATTTGGCTATCCTTAAGAGAGTCATATCCGGGGAACTGCATATATTGTTAAAAGAAACATGTTTCCTTGTAAGACAATTCGTAAGCTGTGCTTCACCATACGAATATCACAAGTTATGTTTCAATCTATTCTTCGAGCTAGATCACAATTATTGGAGTGTAACTGTCCCGATTCATCTTTAAACTCAGCTAGGATTCTATGCAAACACAATTATGCGAATGTATTTAGACCTACTGACTATATCACACACGTGTTTTCTTTTTAATGTTTTCTTGTACTTTTGATAGTTCACGTATTGTTATTTTTGCATAACACATCATAGAAAATGTTTTCTGTAATACTCCATTAAGAGCAGAGCTTGTTTATAGCTCTATGTGTACCATGTATGTGAGGTGTGACCATGCATCTGTCTGTATTATGGGCCAGTGGCCTTTTACTGAATAAAACTGTCTTTCTGTCTGTCTGTCCATTGCTTGCACAGCTTATGTTGCAGTAACAGTGCTATTTTCTCAGTGACTGTGAAATGTTAACTTTAGGCACTGGGATACTGAAACATAGTGTATTGAGTATCCGGATGAAACCACTACGCCTTGCATTTCAAGAACCAAAATATGAGTTAAAACATAACAGCAGGGCTTATCTCATTCACCAAGAGTGAACTTCACAGTCACAGTGGACTAATTAATAAGAGCTTCAACTGTATGAATGCAGACATGATCTGGTCACTATATGGCTGGAATAATGCCGATGGGACGTAAAACACAACACAACTCAACTGATAAAGAACTATAACAACAGAAACGCTGTGGGTTAAATGCTGACACAAGAGAGTGAGTGAGTGAGTGAGTTTGGTTTTACGCCGCTTTTCACGGCGGTGGACACCAGAAATGGGTTTCACACATTGTACCCATGTGGGGATTCGAACCCGGGTCTTCGGCGTGACGAGCCAACGCTTTAACCACTGGGCTACCCCACCGCCCTCTGATACAAAATGGTGCCTACAACCCAAATATATTCCTAGGCAATACATATACGAATAGATTCCTTTTTCCTTAACGGTCATAACACTATTCAGATGTGCATAATAGCTAATGATACAAATTGTATATATAAGACATATCTTGAGACCCCCCAAATGTAATGTTTGTGTAACTCTTGTTCTTCATGGGTCTGATCGCAATGAATGGGATTGGCACAATAGTCTCCGTTAAAACTGCGATCGTATTTTCTAAAATGATCATAAGTTCATGAGCCTACCGCCACTCTCGTCATAACAGGTTTCTGTACCAGATATAGTACACACCAAAAGATAATCCCACAGCGTGACTGTACTTTACGTCAAAGTCCAAACAATGTTTAAGCAACATGGTTGGCTGGACATGGTTACGTAATGAGAAGGATTGACTGTAATTGTGATAACATTATCTGTTCAGCAGTTAACAAAGGCGTATGGCGGTCTACTTTCTGGTCTTCAACAACCCATGCTTGTCGTAAGAAGCGACTAACGGGAACGGCTGGTCAGGTGCGCTGACTTGATTGACAAATGCAGTCGCATCCCAGCTGCGTAGATCGATGCGTAGATCGATGCGTTGCCCCAACGTCACCACTTACGTTGGCCCAACATCTCTTCTCCAACGTTGGTACAGCCAACGTTGGCCTGAACTTCAACTCCAGTGCCAGCTGAATGTCTAGTTCATGAAACAACTCGTAACCTTTGTTGAAATCGTTCCAGTTTCTTTGAACGTTGGCCCAACATTGGCAAACAAACGTTGGCCCAACGTTGGATCAACGTCTGTTTCATTCCTCAATACCTCTTACCTACCCTGAAATGTTTGTACAAATCTCGCAATACTATCACATAGCAAGCAATACATTCTTCAAGGTGAATTCACTCTCTCTGTCATTGCTGGACACCACTGGACAGCTTTATGTAGGCTCAAGAAAAATTTAAAGTGTTTCTGAATACAATTAGTTAAAATATTATGCATATTTCAAAACAACCTTCAAGTCTATATATATCACAAACGATATTAAAAAATAGTTGATTTTTAAATAGATAACCATTAGGCAACAAGCCCTGGAAAAAATCCCAACACAATGATTTGAAAAATTGAATTTTTCTTGATCTTACCCCAGACATTTAACACCTAGGGCAAGAGTGAGAGCAGCAAAATAGTCTCTGCATCTGATGCCCCACAATCCATTTTCTTGATCAGTTAAAAGTTTGATGATGACAGCAACAAAATGAACAAAAGATAATTCTGGTTTAGATGACCTTAATTTATCTCTTAAATTACAAATCAGGACTTGGACTTAGTGGCAGGGCATCCTTATATTTTCAGTTATCAGATGAGGAGGAGAAAGAAATATTCACAGGAGATCTTCATCTGTATACAAGGTCTGTGCTTATGCCTTGGCCTCTGAATAAAAATAAATCACATAAACATCTAATGACTTCACAAGACATCTATTAGTGATGTAAACAAACTTTGGCTACTTTTTAAAACTTCAATGGATATCTGGTGTCATTGAATCACAGGAGAAAAGTACTTAAATGATTTGGATATATCAAGTTTTAAACTTAAGTTTTTATTTAGACATTTTCATCCTGGAAGATGTTTCCTTTTTGTTTGCATTGTACATACCTTTTGTATGGGTACAGCAGTTGGAATCACCACTCCTTCATGTTCTGTTCTTCACGTGAATATGTTGCCACAAGCTGTAAACATCACCTGCACAGAAACCACAAGCTGTCACTTTTTTACTTTAACCAATATAGATTAACCCCATTTCTGAAAAGAATGATGTAGCTAGTGTCAGTTTAAGTAGATATGGTGATTACTGTAAAGCAGTAAATTTACCTTACTATTGTATCTTACATTCTATTAAAACTGGTAATTCAAATATAGAATAAATGCAAAATAAAAAAATGTTTTGTAGTTATTCAGATGTTGGGGAAATTTGTAAAATAGCATAGCTTAGATGATATCAGAAAAGTCGAAAAAACAATGTAGTCGTATCAACTACATGTATGTATGTGTTTGCATACTGATGCGACTTTGTTTCCATAGACATACATGTTAATTCAGTTTAGCATAAAAAATTTTCATTGATTTAATTTTTGTAAGATGCTAGTCAAATTTTGCACATTCGTGAGGAATAATCTTACCTACGATCACATAATTTCTGCTGCTTATGTATCGAATGGCAACAATTATTTAAATAGTGGTCGGAAAATTGAACTAAAATTATGTGGGCAGAGCCAAGCTTATTTCACATTTGCCTGTCTGAGTGTCAAATTTTACAAAGATCCATCCTAAACTCACTTCATGAAAATTATTTATGCTGCACTGAAATAACATGTTAGCCTATGGAAATTACGTGAAGTGTCCGAATATAACCGGCACGAGTCTGTACACGCCCAGACAGTGATCGAAAACTGAACTCGCGATTCGCTTACACCAGTGAAGCTCCGCACGTCGAGTACATGGATGACTGGTACTGTAACTGTAATATTTTTTACCGTTGCCACAATCAACCATCATATAACAAATGCCACATACGGGATCATTCGGTGGTCATGTAGGTGGATGGACGGCTCGTGATCTCCGGACTGTATTTAAAAGTTTGATCCACATTACAGCGTATTTACGCGCGATACAGCGAGCAGGCGAGGGTCACTCGCCGACTTGTAACTTTAAACTTATATGCACTCTAGATCACAACCAACTAATTGATACTGACAAGCTCGATTTTCGTTTGATGCTGGAATGCTTCATTTTCAAAGCCACCAGTGTGATCACATACATGTACTTATTGGGCTTCAGTCATGAATTTCCTTAGCAGAGAACCGC
The DNA here is from genome assembly GCF_003918875.1 of Haliotis rubra. NCBI lineage: Eukaryota > Metazoa > Mollusca > Gastropoda > Lepetellida > Haliotidae > Haliotis > Haliotis rubra. The sequence continues at coordinate 16,589 of NW_025764960.1, forward strand.
GATGCGGTCATTTAACAGTCATGACATGTTTTCATTTTCAAGTAAATAATCATTCACGGTGGCATTTCTGAATGAACCATGACTGTTTTTCGGTGGGCACAGTTCGGAAATAGAGTTGAACATAATAAAAACAAAATGAAACACTTACCGCTATATATTCGAGGAAACCTGTACTCCGATGGCCAAGCTTGTGATCATGTCGCGTCGTCTGCTCGAAGAATGTGAGCGCCCTCTGGGAAAAGCTAACAGTTTGGAGTAGCGTCCCTTTAATAAAATATCCGCGAGGCTTCCCTGATGTTGGGCCAACGTATGAAATCCGGGCGTTGGGCGAACGTCGGAATGCTGTCTGGGACATTATACAATGTTAAAGTATGCGGATATGACAATAGACTTACGTGTAATCCCTATACATAATTTTATGGTAACAAATAAACCCATTTAAACTGAAAAGGAGCCCCAGTGAGCTGGGAGATTCAGGCCCTGAACCTTGGGAAATCGGGACTTGCTTCATTTAGGGCTTTAGCATTGGAGGGAGGTCTAGGCAGTAGGGAAAGTAATGTGGTTCAGGGACTGTGAAAAAGATTAAAATGACAACAAACGCTTGGAAAGGTTCAAAATTATTGACAGGAATTTCCTTAATAATACATTCCGTGACTTCCGTTGTCAGATGTTATCGGTTTTATCATGTCCTTTTAACGACAACTACATTATCACATTTAACAGATATTATACTTTAGGATCAACACTGTGGTTCGACTCATGATCAGCGTCACTTTAGTGACTGTTACACTAATAACAATAAGATCTTATCACACAATGCATACCCGTGGGCATGGTACGGGCAGTTGTTACGGGGGTGTTCTATCGTGCAGTCAATGTGGGTATCAAACGGTACATTCCGGATGTAACTGTACTTCATCCTGGAAGTTGAAAATGCGACGTTTTGACCACACATGTACTTTTATCTCTTAATATCTGCATGATCCCTGAATAATGACGCTGAGTAAATATGCTGACTTTGCATAAAGAAATGTTATTTCACAAATAACGACAGCCAAATGCATACGAAGAAAGTCACAAGAAATATAGATTGTTGGTTCTAGTATTCGGTCAGTTCTTATTCTCAATACTTGTATCTCTTAATATCTGCATGACCCCTCAATAATGACACTGAGTAAATATGCTGACTTTGCATACAGTAATATTAATTCACAAATATAACGACAGCCAAATGCATACGAACGAAGTCACAAAAAATAGATTTAATGTTTCCCCCATGGTCCAGAATGAACAGGGTGACAGATTTTCAAAAGGGGACTCCTATTCCAAAAGGGACATGCAATGACAGATCAAGTTATCCATGCATACCATTCTTAAAGACTCAAAGAGCTATCGTTATATTCATGGTTGTTTGTATTCAATCAGTTTTTATTCCCATCAGACGTTTTTGGGAAACAAAGTCTTCTGACTGTAACTACCACCGTGAGAAAATCGACGTCGAATATAAAAGTGTTCCTCGGTCCGACAGGTGGTAGCTCGTTTGTTGGTTTAAAGGCGTCCATGTCGCCATAGACTACTCCGAAAATATTCTTTATCACTGCCAGAGGAAACTGGTGGACTGTTTACGTTAAATCTTAAAGACGGACGACTTCAGAAGAAGCATAAGAAAATAGCTGATGGTAGGCTTTTCATCAGTATATTTTGATTTACCTGCATGTATGTTTCTCATGTTTCTGGTACTTACTGTTTCTTCTCTGCTTCAAATAAGGTAAATGTTTCGTGATAAAGGTACTACTCTGTCATGTTTAAAGGCGATGTTCTAGTGAGTGAGTGAGTTTAGTTTTACGCCGCTTTTTGCAGTATTCCAGCAATACCACGGCAGGGGACACCAGAAATCGGCTTCACACATTGTACCCACAGTGGAGACTCGAACCCGGGTTTTCGGCGTAAAGAGCGGGCGCTTTAACCATTAGGCACCCCACCGCCCCGGCACTGCTTTAACATGAAACATGAAATGGTGTAGGAATAAATCAACACATACATCACCTTGCTGTACCCACGTCCATAAGAAAACAGCAATGCTTTTTACATTACAAGCCCAGCAAACACCACCATTGTTTGCTTTTTCATATTGGAAGAGGTATGCTTCACTCAATACTGTATTACATTCTTGTGATATTAGTCTTAACCAAAATCTAGAATAATGAAATAATTTAACAGATGTTCTTGCCAAACCACTTTTACGGATATTTGGTGTATTTATATTATACCAATAGATAGTTTACAAAATTTCTCATGAATATTTTCTACTCTGTCTACCGATGTCTGCTTCCATATTTGTTATGTTGAAGTACTGCCAATTCCCCGATGTTGGGCCAATGTCGGGCCAACGTATGAAATCCGACCGCGACGTTGCCAACCATTGCCAACGTTGGGCGAACGTCGGAATGCTATCTGAGATGTTATGCAATGTTAAACTATGCGGATATGACCAAAGACTTACGCGTAATCCCTATATATAATTTTATAGTAACAAATAAACCCATTTAAACTGAAAAGGAGCCCCAGTGAGTTGGGAGATTCAGGCCCTGAACCTTGGGAAATCGGGACTTGTTTCATTTAGGGCTTTAGCATTGGAGGGAGGGCAAGGCAGTAGGGAAAGTAATGTGGTTCAGGGACTGTGAGAAAGATTAAAATGACAACAAACGCTTGGAAAGGTTCAGAATTATTGACAGGAGTTTCCTTACTAATAAATTCCGTGACTTGCGAATTGGTTGTCAGATGTTATCGGTTTTATCATGTCCTTTTAACGACAACTACATTATCACATTTAACAGATATTATACTATAGGATCAACACTGTGGTTCGACCCATGATCAGCGTCACTTTAGTGACTGTTACACTAATAACAATAAGATCTTATCACACAATGCATACCCGTGGGCATGGTACGGGCAGTTGTTACGGGGGTGTTCTATCGTGCAGTCAATGTGGGTATCAAACGATACATTCCGGATGTAACTGTACTTCTTCCTGGAAGTTGAAAATGCGACGTTTTGACCACACATGTACTTTTATCTCTTAATATCTGCATGATCCCTGAATAATGACGCTGAGTAAATATGCTGACTTTGCATAAAGAAATGTTATTTCACAAATATAACGACAGCCAATAGCATACGAAGAAAGTCACAAGAAATATAATTTAACTATATACCGATGTCTGCTTCCATATTTGTTATGTTGATGTGCTGCCAATTGTGACTTATAGTTTGGAAGGATAGGGATTCCATGCCCCACCACATATAGAAAATATTCAATCATGCGGCTTATTTGATGCGTGCATATTCCACTGCTAAAACTTATCATCGCCAAAGACTGTTCCTGTTCTGCAAACCTACGTACGGGCAATGTAATTCTCTTGGAGGATAGATATGTGCACAGATATCACGCGGGTTCCAAATGTGTACTTGTCAAAGTACAACGTGCTGTGCCTATAACGCGTTTGTTAAATATAGTGGGTTTTCGTGGCGAATACCTAACTTTTCAAAAAATCACTATTTTGAGTGATTCAGCTATGTGACTATATTCCATATTCACAATTTTGGGAAAAGATTCTTTGTATTCCAGTGGTCATGTTTTACGATACCAACAGTACAAAGTTAAGTCAAGCTGAGATTAATGTCGCTCTTATGACAAAGGAGTGAGTGAGTGAGTTAGTATTCAACGTCACTTATGACAAAGGATACAATATTGACTAAATGGTATTCCTTGCGTCATAGTTCGGTTAAATTACATTCATTTTACTGACGATAAATGCACGTCAGTCTCCTGATAAAAAAGAAAGAACCCTTTAAATATATTACCTAGTTGTCGTGGTACAGAGCGATCATAGCGCTAGGGTTATTGTAACTCCAATAACTTAACACTGGTTTGTACAACGGCACCCTGAACGTTTCATGTACGTTGATTTTTATGAGCCAAGATTACTTTGCATGTATTTGTGCCACTGGTTCGTGAACATCGGGTATAATCATTAACTGATAGTGGTTCATGAACACATTGTTATGACGTCAGAATTGTGTGTTTTTTATGTCAGATATTACCAACAGCCAAAAGATAATCATTATGGTTATTAATATGCATTATGATGTACAGTGACTATGTAAATCTTACGAAAGGCATGATTATATTGTATGTTTAGAAATGGCTGATGACACACCTTCTAATTCAGTGGGGCAGCGAGCAAATTATGATAAGAAAAGATAAGAAGATAAAGGCTATCAAACTTGGAAATATTGAAAGCATTCTAGCTCAGTTTGCGGATGATACTTCACTAACATAAGATGGTACTGAAATGGGTCTCTATGCAGTGCTTAATGTTTTAACTGTTTATGCAAGGTTTTCTGGACTTAAAGTTAATACTGAAAAGACAAAACTTATATGGATAGGATAAGAAAAGGGTCAAGGTACAAGCTTTGCAAGGAGTATAATTAAGATTGGTCACAATCACTGTTTAATCTGCTAGGTATCAAAATTTAAGTTGGTTTACAATCTATGGTAGACATTAATTATTCTGACAAGGTTGTGAAAATTGAGAGAGGGATGCAAACACTGGAATTAAGCTAGACTGTTAACGCCTAGGGGAAGAAATATTGTGCTGAAATCACTACTACTGTCGAAATTATATCATCTCTTCTCATCTATACCAAGCCCACCAGATGATACGATTCAATCTTTTCAGAAGAAATGCTTTAACTTTATTTGGAAGGGCAAGAAGGATAAAATTAAAAGAAAGATTACTACTACCACTGTTGAATATGGAGGTTTCAATATTCCAACAGTAAAAAATATTATAAAATCCCAAAATCTTGCATGGATTAAACGTCTCACTAAAACGCCTCACTATGTATTTCAAATATTCAGAAACTATGGTTCGCTGATGTTGTTTATATTAACAAATTTATGTTACCCAATGTTCCAAATAGATTCTGGAGGGAGGTTGTGGAGGCATGGTCTGACTATTTAACAATTTGTTATCAGAATGAAATAAATAGTACAGAGGTCCTAAATCAATTACTTTGGTACAATAACAATATTGATCGGTGGCAAAACAGTCTATCACAGGAACTTAGAAGAAAGGGGAATACATTCTTGAGAAATATAGTAAATGTGGATGGTAATATACTGTCTTTGGAAGAACTGAATTATAAATATGATATAGGTGTTGATTTTCATACATACCAAGGACTTAAAAGAGCAATCATTGGAAACATAAAGAAGAGGAATTTCACCTTTAAACATGTGGAAAACATACTTGCCTAACCTATTCTACCTTATAATATCTCCAAAATAGCTAGTAATGAACAGTTCTATAAAACAATACGTCAATTTTGTTTTAATAAAACAAATGGTCAATTAAAATGGGGAGAAATATTGGATAGAGACTTGCAACAGAAGAAATGGGAAAACATTAATTTGATGGCTAAGCATTGTACACAAAGCGTCAATCTAAAATGGTTTCAGTACAAGATAACTCAGAATATTTTTGACAACTAATAATCACTTGCAATTGGTTACATTGATTCACCTGTGTGTTCATTTTGTAAACAGGTGCCTGAGAGTGTTATACATTTACTATGCGATTGTACCCATCCAAGCAAAGTGTGGACAGAGATGGCTAAATGGTTAGAAAGGTTAGCTGAAGGATACATTGATTTAACACCAGAAAATATTATTTTTGGTTTTAAGGAGAGAAATATAATAATCCACTTAATTGGATTTGTCTCATGGTGAAACAAAATATTTATAATATGAGCCGAAAAGTGAGAAAACCTAATTTTAAAAGCATCCAAAAAGAAATATTAAGTTACTACCAAGCATGTAAATTCATTGCCTTTACAAACAACATTCAGTCCATTTTTTACATTTTGGTCCGCTTTCCACACGCTATTTTTAGACTTGTATTTAATTGTAAATTTTAAAGAGAACACTTTAATGTAAAAATGATTTATGCCTTGCAGGTGATTACAAACAGTCAAACATGCAGTAGAAGTTTTCATACACTGTACTATGTATACTTATGTACATGTAAACATCTGTTGAGAAATAATGGGTAATGTTAAATGACGTATACCTTGCATGTTACCAGATGCAATCAAACATACACAAGTTGTAATTCATATACGATACAAAACAGTACTATGCAACTATGCCTACATATGTATCTATAGCATCTGCAGAGAAATAATGGAAAATGTAATATCGACTTAGGCCCTATGCCTACCATATGTAGTCAACCCTGTAACCATTATTTAGGCATTATGTACGTATGCATGGTTATATATATGTAGCATCTGCAGAGAAAGAATGGATAATATAACACCGACCTGTGCCAAACCTGTAACTACTACCTATTTATGTATTCCTTGTATATGTGAACATCTATTCATAATTATAACATGCTAACATGTACTGGGAAATAAAAACATTCAAAAGGAAAAAAAGAGAACACTTGGTTGACGCATGTCATCGTATCCCATTTGTGTAGGTGGGTACACATGCTGTTGATCACTGGATTGTCTGGTCCAGACTAGATTATATACAGCCGGCCGCCATATAGCTGGAATATTGCTGAGTATCAACATCATGAGCATCGATCTACGCAATTCGGACACAATGACGTGTGAAGAAAGTTAGCCTGACCACTCGATCCCGTTAGTCTCCTCTTACACGCATGGATTACTGAATACCAATTCTAACCCGAATCTTCATGGGTTCCCAGGTTGTCATGACAGGCAACTAAATTGATCATGGAGTCAGCCAGGCTCTGTTGAGTGTCTGCAAGTATACATGACTGGTACAATTAATTAGCAGTGATGGCTGTAGTGCTCTGTTCCCTTTATCAGTCTATTATATGCAGAAGGGGTGAGATTTCCTAGGTCTCTGTTGATTGAGGGCTTGTGTCTGCGGATTTGAACTGCTTCTGCCAGTTTTCCTCTGGTGAAGTCCATGAGGTTTTGTGATAATATCTCTACATTGTCCCAAATTATGTGATTAGGACAGTTGATGGTGCGGTCTGAGATTGCTGATTTTTGGTCTAATTTTCGGTAAATGTTAAGTGTTCTGATATTTATTCACCGGGAGGTTTCACCTACATTTATAGATATTATTTTCTTTATTTTCTTGTCTGCATGGTCTACGCATATCGTTTGTGTGAGAAGCGCATCAGGAAATATGATCATACTGGAAGGTTTCAGACTTTATTCTCCACTGAAAAGCCCAGCAAGGACTTGATCATTTACATTGGAAAGTCAAATGAGCTGTGATCATTAATATGCCATGCTGCACACATTTCAGAGAAACAGTCAATATTTATTTGCCAGATTGTGTCAAAATGTATAAGAACGCAATGAATACACGATGCCATTTAGAATGTGGACAAGTGTAACATAAGTAATATATACTGAGAGAAACAAATAAAGGAAATCAGGAAAATTCAAGTGTTAATTTAATATTTTCCAGTTTTCATCACCACCTTTGAATATCGCTGTGGGAGGAAGTCTGAGGAACACTGCCATGAAGTGCTGCTCCATTATTTGTTTCCCTCAGTATATTTGGGATTACACTTTCTCGGGAATACTGATTCTACTACTTGGGGGTTATTCGGGGGTGGGGGTGGGGTGGGGGTTTATAGCCTGGTGGTTAAAGGGGTGGCCCGACACGCCGAAGTCCCGGGTACAATGTGAAGCGCAATAACAGAAATACCCTAGTGGGAGAATCCCATTTCTGGTGTCCCCCGTCGTGATATTGCTGGATTATTGGTAAATGCGGCATAACATCACACTCACTCACTATTTTGGGGTGGTGGGGGAGTGGGGAATGTGTTTTCGTTGTTGGTGATGGGGTTGTGGGGAGGATCTTTATCCAGGATTCGAACCCAAACTCTTACTGTCACTGTCTAAACGCCACCACACAAAGTCAAACTAACACACACACTTAGAAAAAACTGATAGTCTAGATCACGTACTTCGTGTACCCGTCTGACAGGTGTGAGTTGTCACGGCTCCCACGGAATACCAATGTGGTTCACAGAACTGTGAGTGATGGTATTGGACGTAGTTGTCATGCATATACCAATAGGCAGCAGTCACGGTTTCGTATTCTTAACAACACCAAAATATGAATACATGATATCAAGTGATGGAAACCAAAACAATATATTTCACAGATTCATTCACATCAAAATCAGCGGATAAATGTTCTTTCAGATTCCACATTGTATTGTATACATGAGGAGTCACCGTCTGAGGTAAAACAATTCTCACTCCCAGGATGGGCGAGGACAATCGACTTCAGACAAACTGGAACACACAAATGGAAACTAATCTCCAGTCTGGCAGCAACGGATCACAGGATCATTTTAACACATGGAAGGTGAATTTTTCATGAGTTGAGTTTCTATGTGCATCGATCGAAACAACTGGGACACGATGACATGTGACAACCATGCCTACTTGTACAATGAGAGTAAGGATCATATGGAGTTGAGGTGGGGTTAAATGATGTTTCATAAATTCGGCCAGGGTATAGGAATGTGGATGTTTTGATGGAGGAATGGGCCGATGGTGCAATGATAGTGCCAGGGGTAGGGAGGGTGCATGCGTAATTCTATACGTAGATGAACTTTTGTCTGACATAATATATATTTTATTTACAAAATTTAGGCAGCGCTCAATATTTTCCTCTGAAATGTGCAGACGAAAATGTTTTATTACAGTATTCAACATTATTTTTTGGCTGGACTGTGTGAGTGAGTGAGTGAGTGAGTGAGTGAGTGAGTGAGTGAGTGAGTGAGTGAGTGAGTGAGTGAGTGAGTGAGTGGTTTAACGCCGCTTTGAACAGCGTTCAGGTTTCGCCATGGCGTGTCATCTTAATTTGGGGAAAAACTCGAGATACATAAATTTGTGTAACACATGTCAGATTTGTGACATAACTGTACAACGAATTGCAGATCCTGATAGGACTGGGTCAACTGTTCCCTACCGTTTCTTGAGCACCCCGCATTCCAAGTTAAGATATTATTTTCCAGCTGTTTCGGGAGCAGATAAATTGTATGCAAAAAAACACCGATTCTATACTAATGCCTGTTGCCCTTATATTATGGTCTGAAAGGTTCCAGAATCGGGGGCCACGTCATCGCTCTGATCAAATTCTTTGAACACAAGAAAAAAGAGACTGGATAACTATCAACTCTGTCAGATGAACAGCCGATGTGAATGGTTATTGCCATATGTTACGCCAGACACGTATTTGGTTCAGGGCCCTACGGGTTGTTGACAGCAAGACACTTCGTGAAGATTCAGTGAAGAGACAGTGATGTCAGAGACATTCAAGCAATCGTTCAAAAATCTTCTAATCATTGATTTGCAAGCCTAACACGTTTGATTAGTGATGGTGACTGTTTCTGATAAGATTCCTTTGTAATACTAACTATGCAGAGACGAACCTTTCACCTGATGGGCTCGATGGCTAAATGCCTTTTCGGATTGTGTCGGTTTCTTCTCTCCGATTTCGTGTGTGACGTTTCCGAAATAAATGGTTTCTAACAGGACCACCAAACACAAAAAAGACAAGGTTGGTTGGTTTGTTGTTTAACACCGCCCTCAGCAATATTCCAGCTATATCACGGCAATCTGTACATAATCGGGAACAGACAATCCAGTGACCGACAGCATGAGCATCAATCTACGCAATTGGTATATGATGACATGTGTCAACCAAGTCAGCGAGCCTAACCACCCAATCCCGTTAGTCGCCTCTTACGACAAGCATGGGTTACTGAAGGCCAGTTCTAACCAGGATCTTCACGGGTACAAAAATGACAAAGGAAGCAAACATTTTTCGGTATATATTTGCGTTTAAATTTCCTACTGACATCTCTGTGTGCCTTTGCGTTGTCATGGTGAAACACAAAACGTCGTCCATGTCGACACACAAATGACACCACGTGTCTCCAGTATGTTGTCACGCAGAACGACGTCGTCCATGTCGACACTCAAATGGCACCACGTGTGTCACCAGGATGTTGTCACGCTGAACGACGTCGTCCATGTCGACACTCAAATGGCACCACGTGTGTCACCAGGATGTTGTCACGCTAAACGACGTCGTCCATGTCGACACTCAAATGGCACCACGTGTGTCTCCAGGATGTCCCGCTGAAGGAAGTCATCCTTATCTACACACTTTGACACCACCAGTTACCATGAATATCATGTAAAGATGTTCTGCGAGACACAGTGATCCCACCCTACACCAGTACGTAGCCACCGACAAACCAACGGTATTACGTTAACGTCATGAAAACGTCTTCAAAACAATATCAGAACTTTCAGTCTGTTTTATATATCACTGAAATGTACAGCAACACACTGACACGCTTCACTGTAGTTTTACCGACCATTTCCACGTAAAGAATATGAGAAAACCTATTGCACGAAATTGGCGTTTTTGCTCAAAAATACGAACACGTTTTTAATTGAGTAATCATTTCATAAAGAGAAATACAATCATACGAATTTGCTCTCAAATATTATACCCAGTACGTATTTTAAATAATATATTTTAATGCCATTTTTATTGCACTGCCATTCAACTATATTTCACACTGCCATTATAATTTCTTTGCAGTGATTAAAATTGAGTATCGATTGATAAACTTCTTTTACGGACCAATTTCTCGTTAACTTATTGTTTGAAATCGGTAATCAAAACGTACCAAAACCAGTTTTACTGCCGGTGGCATATATAAGTACATTACACCGCCGACCAACACGCACGCACGCACGCAAGCACGCACGCATGCATGCATACCAGGATTTGCATTTCGAAACATCAACTATTACGTTAACTTTTTATATTTAACGTCGCAGGCAGCCATATGCAAAATTTATATCGAATCAAATATTTACAAACCCCGCCATATAGCTGAAATATTGCTGAATGGGGCGTTAAACAAGAATCATAGAAACAAACAAACAATACAGGTTTTACTACGTCAAAAAGATTAGTTTAACAAGCAGTTTTCGTAGCCTTCAATGCAGGCCGAATCATCTGGGTTTACGTATGATTTTTGTGTTTCTAAAACGTACATTCATCCAGTAATTATTGTATTTCAATGTTTGAAATGTATGCTGAATGTGACTACAAACATGTTCAAGCGGGGAACATTTTGAACGGAACTGGGTTAGGTCTGTTTAGCTTCCTGCTGTAAAACGAACTGCTGAAGCTAGTCAGTGTTTTGATTTTGTTGCTGCTTTAAGGCTGTACACACGTGGACATGGAATAGTTGTTGAGGGCTTAATTAAATATTACTTTAAAGTTATTGTAAGCAACGACCTTCGTCATTGGGCTACAGTAACACCACCACAAGCATATACCAAAACATTGAGGCTCAAAAGAAGGGAACTCTCTCTCTCTCTCTCTCTCTCTCTCTCTCTCTCTCTCTCTCTCTCTCTCTCTCTCTCTCTCTCTCTCTCTCTCTCTCTCTCTCTCTCTCTCTCTCTCTCTCTCTCTCTCTCTCTCTCTCTCTCTCTCTCTCTCTCTCTCTCTCTCTCTCTCTCTCTCTCTCTCTCTCTCTCTCTCTCTCTCTCTCTCTCTCTCTCTCTTCAAAGTGTGTTATGATGCAAGATCCGGAGCCTTCTATCAGCCAAGGTCAGGACACCTTGCGTGCAATATGGGTTATACCATAGTGAATTGAGAAATGATTAACTGGAGGATTAAATATGTCATACAATTAGGAGATTTTACACACAGACGTCAACCCTCAGATAAGCTTTGTGGTACGTTGTAGTCAATGGGGTTTTTTTTACAACCCGTCGCGGCATGACGTAAATGTTGCTACGGGGCTGTGGGATGTCGGGGTATTGGAGCACTTGTCAGACGGGTACACAAAGTATGCGATGTAAACAACCAGGCGTCAGAGATCCTTTAGTGGAAGCTGCGCTGGCTGAGTGGGTTAGATCGCTGACTTTGTGTGCTGATGATAACCTTACTCTGAGTGTAGGTTCGAATTCCTGATGGGAACCATCCCCAATATGTACTTTCCGTAAATTGAATGAAGACTGGAGTAACTCGAAGATTCATATCGATGAATAGTATGTGCGAAAATACAACAAACCAATCAGAATGCGCAGAAGGATTGAACTGCTTTGACAAAAATAATCCCGACAAATCAAACAGAATGCGCAGAAGGATTGAATTACTTTTTAAAAAAATAGTCTCGAGTAGTTTAGTCATGACGGTAGGCGATCGTCCAAAAAATCACAGTTTTTATTGTCACTTTGACATTACAATGTAAAAAGAAAACAGAAGTGGGTTGCATGAGCTGAAGGTGTTGATAGAGATAGGGCCATGCACCGTGGGAGACACAAGTCCGCACAAGTGGGTTTGTTTACATAACGGCTTCCATGTTTTCATATAGAATATCGTAGTAGCTGCGATGGGGCGCCAGTGGACTCTACTACAGTTCTCCTAGTTGTTACATCCTCCACAACAATGACATGGCACACAATGGCATTGGATACGGTGCACCACCCGAGAACCGAACCGTTTAATAGGTTATCTCCCATTTGACAGACACCCATTTGACAGACACCCAATTGACAGACACTGAACTAGAAGGTTAATTAGGGTAACACCTACGGGTATAATGGAACAGTCCACTGTCTAGTGAGTAGAGCAGGGTGAGCCTGAAACAGGTTCGTTACTGAGAAGTTTGATTGTGGGTAAATAGAACTTTGTTGTGATTAAATGATAAATGATTTCTCTTCTCAAAATTGATTTTACTATCAATTACTATCGAATATAAAAACAAGTTTGTCACTGAGAGGTTTGATTGTGTTTATTGATAGAAAAGACCCCTCCCAATAATAGCATATGTACAACAGAAGTTAACTGAGAAAACGTTTTGTTGGAGAGATATAGATATGTACATATTTGAAAACATTCTGACTTGCAGTAAATGAGACACCTGCATTGCCATGTAAGATACGATTAATACCAATCAGTGTTCTAATTTCAACAATACTTTCTAAAGATTGTATCAGTTTATGCCGACTCCCGTTAGACTAGAAGGTTAAACCGAAATGTTTATGAAAATAAACTGTTTTTATATTGCAGCAATAAAAATTCAAATTACTGTCTTTTCGTCCGTCTTTCAAAACAAATAATTTAGCTTCAGTTTGTTCCTGTGTTTTTATTTGGACTATTCCATTATGATGTGTAGGTAAAAGGTAGTAGATAATCTGTTCACTGAACCGTAAATGTTGTTGTTTTAAGGTGTCTGCGAACTGCCTGTCTGCGTAATGGGAGGACACCGTTCAATAACAATATCTTCACATATGTCAATACACATCAAAAACTTTTATACATACATCATTTGTACCAATGACTTACATAATATTTATGTACATATCCTGATCACACAGTACATGTATTAAAGAATCATGTACAAAACCAACCATAGATTTATACATTATATTGCTTAAACATATGAACAAAATCACGGCGACAATATTTCAACTCGCCGACACGCCATCCACATCGGCGATAAGCCATCAAACTCGGCGACAATATTGCAACTCGGCGACAAGCCATCAAACTCGGCGACAAGCCATCAACATCGGCGACAGGCCAGCATGAAGCGACAAGCTTCTCCACATTTTGCAACAACGTATCGGCGACAAGCCCTCACCTGGCAACAAGCCATTACAAGGCAACAAGCCATCACCTGGCAACGAGCCATCCACTGGGCGACAGGTCTCTCAAGACGCACCCATCACTACAACAAACAGAAATACATATATCATACACGTACATGCTGAACATTTGTATTTATCTTTTTCAAAATGACATCTAATTTCTCGGATATGGGTCTCTCATCCATATTGTGTGCACCGTAACCGAGAATGGCATATTCAAACTTCTACACCCTTTATATACCCCCTTTAAACGCCCCCTATATTCCTTATCTCCCTTTGTTGTATCTTCCTACGCTAGGAGAAAGAAATTTCATTCTAATTCGTTCCTCAAACGAAAGAAATTATATTTCTCCTAGTTGTTACATCCTCCACAACAATGACATGGCACACAATGGCATTGGATACGGTGCACCACCCGAGAATCAAAGAACGGGCTTATACTAGAGGCCCAACGACATTGAAACTTTAAGTCTACTTTCAATACTGTCTTTTATATACCCATCTTTAGCGCTTTCGCTTTTCCAACGCCCGTGTCTCAAACATTCTGTCGGGTATACCATTATTGGCAGCTGCCGTGGCTCCTCCAGATCTGAGGCTATGAAGACCATAACGTCTTATGTCAACAACAAAAGGCTTGATAGCTTCTATAAATACTTCTCTCAGTCTTGTATAAGACATCGGGCTGTTCTGCTTTCTCAAAACAAATCCCCGACCACATTTGGTAATATTTCTGAATATAAATTCATTTGAATCATCTTTTATGAAAGCAACTTCCAAATATTTCTCCATCCATTCCACTGGGCATAGTTTTCCCCCAGTCCTTCCAATCACCAACCATGCACCATCTCTGTACATGTCTGTCTTTGATTTCTCAATGAAAAGCATCATATAAGCTTTAGAAATAACGACATCAGAACGTGTAATATACAAAAGCTCAGAAGATCTCAAAAATCCTGCAAACGCCACAATACACATTGTAAGAGTGCGTACAACCTTTAAAGACAAATTATTGTTATGCTCAACTAATTTATGTAAAATGTCTATTGTTATAGGTTCTTTCTTCACAGTTGGCTTAGCTAATTTATTCCAATTTATTTACAGCCCATTTATTCCAGGCTTTAAACCCGTTGGTGTATTTCGTATTGGTAGATTCTGCTCTTGCGCTACTCAAAATGTCCGGAATCTGACTTGCAAGCACCTTCACACTCTCAGGCAAAGCCTTTAACTGCTTCTCATAAACCGACTCAAATATACCTGTAAACAAACATATGCGCATTAAAATACCAAGCGAAGAGCTTACATATTGAAATGCAAATCATGCTCCCCGAAAATGCCTCTAGACAACCGGCTCGTCACATAAGCAGACTTGTTTCTCGGAAGGTATATACATTCTGTCACTTCTGGAATAAACTCTCCCTTGGGACACAACAGGGGCCAGTAACTAGCAGAGTACCAGGCCGGTACTATCAGTGTCCCCTTGGCTTTACATAATCTCATATGTGAAAGTACTCTTGCAACAAGATACACCGGTGGAACTAACCAATTGTTCACATCTCCCCAGTGTACAGTAAACGCATCAACACCTTCACATCCTGGATTCCAATATCTGGAATAAAACCTATCTACCTTCTTATTGTAATACGAAGCAAATCTATCCACTTCATATTCCCCACACACACGCTCTAGATGCTGAAACACATGTGCACTCACACCCCAATCATCATTATTTACAATCCGACTGATATAATCAGCTCGTTCATTCTCTGTCCTGGGAATCCACTGCATTTCGAAATGAATGTGATTGGCTAAACACAATCTAAATATCTCCATGGCAATGCTTTGTAAGTCAGTCTTCATGCTCCCTTTAGCAACAATACACTCAACATTTGAATTGTCCGTGAACCATTTCACCCTCTGTGCAGATCACATTGGCGCTAAGCTCTGCAAAACAAGATTTACAGCTTGCAATTCTCGCCATGTCGAACTCCTCTGTGTCTCAACCACTGACCACTGCCCATGCGCCTGCTGCTGTCCATACTGCACACAATAACCACCGTAACCATGGCTACTGGCATCACTATAGACAATCCTGGTCACAACAGAAGTTTCTGACAAATAACAATTCTTGTGCTTATCAATATCACTCAACCAAAACTGCAACTGCTCTATGCAGTCACTAGACAAATGTACAGTCTGATTCCATGAATCAACATTCACAGTTTGTTTAGACATGGCTCTCGTCATCAACTGACAAACAGACCCAGTCACCAGCTTCATCGATATAATCTGTCCAATCACAGACGCTAACACTCTCGCGGGAACTGACCTTACATTTAAAAGGTTAAGAATACACTTCTTAACTTTATCAATTCTCCTATCAGGAATAGATAACCTCATAACAGTAGTGTCAATGATAATACCGAGCCATTCCAAGACTTGTACAGGTTCCCACAAACTCTTTTCTACCTTAGGTACAAAACCTGAGCGAATCAAATCGTTCTTCTGTGATTGACCTGATTCAAAAGCTAACTGCTTACTCATACCGGATATGATGCCGTCATCTAAAAACGTCACAACTCTGTGTCCTTCAAAACGCCAATATTTAACCAACTGTCTGGTAACCTTGGTGAATACATATGGAGCAGTGGAAAGGCCAAATGGCAACACCAGAAATTTGTAATAAACTTTGTTCACACCTTCGCCCCAAGCAAAACCAAGAAATTCTGTATGTTTATAAAAAATGTCAATATGGTGGTAGGCAGAGTGAATGTCAAACTTTAAAAGCCAGTCATACTTATCTATAAACAACATAACTGTTCTCCAGTCTTCGTATTTCACAGATTCCTTCCATAAATGCTTATTCACCAAAGATAAATCTAAAATCAAACGTCGTTTACCGGAAGACTGCGTTGACACACTTAAAGGGTTAACCACTCTTGGTTTACAACAACAAACTGTCACTAGGCCTTTCCAAACCAAATCTTGAATTGCTTCATCAACAAACAGACGATTGTTCATCGCGGATCTGTTTTTCCGTATTTCCATAGTATCGGGAAGTGAGTAAAATGGAATTTTGTACCCATTTTCTATAGTGTCTATTACAAATTGAATGGCACCGATATCTTTCCAAAATGAAACATTGGCTTTAAGCCTACCTTTCACAATGATTTCTGCCTGACCACTTTCATATTCATAAAAGTCAGATGTTAATGTACGAACATCATTCTTATAGTCAAGTACATAAGTATCAATATACTCAACTTCAGGCTTTGAAGATGATCTAGATGATGTTTGTTCCGGAACTTGCTTTAGAAGACTGGGCTTGTCCGTACAGCCGGGGGCAATAGCGTCTCCAGTGGTTGAACTCCCCACAGTGAAAGCAGGCGCCTGCCCTTGGGCCCCCGGCCTCGAAAAACCTGACTGCTAGTAGAAGAAGTAGCAGCACGGACATCCTCCCTTTGACTCGCTTGAGTGACTGTGGCTGAAGGTCGCGTGCCAAACGACCTGTAGGGATGAGCACGCGCAAAACGGGAACTCCTGGCTCTGAGCTTCTTAACTGCTTTGTTTTCCGCCCGAGTGATCCGCTTGTCATCGTCCGAGTCTGTGGCCAAATCACGGGAAACATACTGTCTCACAGTTTCCCACCCTCCTTCCGAGGAGTCTTGATCAACTTATTACGTTGCTCCAAACGCTTGATTTCATTGGTTAAAAGCTCATCTGAATAATCCAGTTTCCCCGTACTTTATGCCGAACTGAATCTGATTTAAAGTTTCAAGAGTTTCTTCATTAAATTTAAATTGAATCTTATTACCCTCTCTGTTCCAAGAATAGTCTTTCTCTGCTTTCAACCGTACCAATTCTTTTGATGTTTGCTCAAATTCACGTCGAAAACCTTGCAAACGTTCATCAAGTTCAAGTTTCGAATCGTCCAATCTTTTCAAAATGACATCTAATTTCTCGGATATGGGTCTCTCATCCATGTTGTGTGCACCGTAACCGAGAATGGCATATTCAAACTCCTACACCCTTTATATACCCCCTTTAAACGCCCCCTATATTCATTATCTCCCTTTGTTGTATCTTCCTACATGAGCTGAAGGTGTTGATAGAGATAGGGCCATGCACCGTGGGAGACACAAGTCCGCACAAGTGGGTTTGTTTACATAACGGCTTCCATGTTTTCATATAGAATATCGTAGTAGCTGCGATGGGGCGCCAGTGGACTCTACTACAGTTATCTACTAATTATGGCCGTTCCACGTTGTCAGGGAGGATGTAAGCTCAGGCTCCACACTGATCTTGTATGTGAAAGGTCGCTAAGTCAAGGAGTGGGGAGTCGGCCGACCGTGGCTCCTAAATAACCACATTACATTCATGTACTGGCACACATACATTCAAAGATAAACGCCAGGTTCTATACTCACATAGGTTTACTTAGCCTCCGTGCATCTTTTTACTACAACTACAACACAAGACAGGTGTTCACACGAAGATCATGAAAGAAACTGATTGCACGAAATCGGCGTTTTTGCTCAAAATTCTCAAAATATTTAATTGAGTAATGATTTCCTAAAAATATATGCAGTGGTTAAGGCGTTTGCTCCTCACGCCGAAAGCCTGGGTTCGATTCCCCACATGGGTACAATGCGTGAAGCCCATTTCTGGTGTCCACTGCAGTGATAGTGCTGAAATATTGCTAAAAGCGGCTTAAAACTAAACTCCCACACTCACTGTAGTGTCCTTTTTCAGTGAAAATGTGTGGTTAATCTGTTAGTGAGCAAGCGAGTTTTGTAGATAACAAAAGCTAACACATGGGAACAATCTTTCTTTTCCGGGTTGTAACAATCATTATCCGGATCAGATACTCGAGAAACCATAAACCTTTCACGAGCAGAATGAACAATAAGAATTAAGACGCCTGGATAAACTATAGTATGACAATACGTTCACAGTATATTCTGTCAAATATTTGAGCAATGAAACCACTCTTTTATGTTTGCATGTTAAGTTGCTTGACTGTTGTCCAAAATAGTGTAAAACTTCACTCACGTTCATAATAACCTTTTTTCCAAACTATTTATTCACCTGTTTTCCAACTTTTTATAACATTGCCTACTTTTCCAATTACAAGGGGGCATAATATATGCAGGACGCATGCGTGGAAGGAAGTACGTCACAATGTTACAGCCAATCGAAGAGTGTTATGGCCGCGTGGTCACGTGCCTCGTGTACCTGGCTTCGCTTTGCGGGGACGTCTTCTGGACAGCGTCCATCCTAAATGCACTAGGTAAGAATCTAGCGAGGTTTACATGAACTTTTACACACCGAAACGATACAAAGGTTATTGATAGGAGTTAAACGCCGCTGTGACCTGCATCAAACCCCAACGCACTCACCATGCACTCTGAGAGTCAGACGGCTTAGAAAATACCAAAATACCACCAACGTTGAACTATTGATTGAAGTAAAAAACAAGTTAACAATTGTATCTATTAAACTAGCATGGACACATCTGAGACATATGCCATACAAGAAACATATTTGACTTAATAAATATATATTAATGAACATGCACATTGTTCTTGATGGACAGTAGTTTGGTTTATCCTTGCATTGTGGATAACACAAATAAACACTTTGAAATTTGTGAAAGTCGAATAAATACTCTTCTTTATTACACGCATCAATCATATATTCTGCTTTTACTCATTTGTTTTCTTTTGCAGGAACAAGCTTGAGTATAATACTCGCCATCAACGTTGAGACGGCCATTGTGGTGTCTGCCAGTATCACTGTTATCTACATTATGATTGGTCAGATGATTTCAGTTGCATATACTGACATAGTACAACTAATTCTGATCACCGTGGCCTGGTATGGATAATTTATTTTCATAAGAAAGGCTTTCCCTTACGCCTTAGTGTTCACAAACCAGTATATCACCACCGGTTTGTGTTTTTTACCTCAACAATCGAGTGCTTTGGATCTAGGAATAATGTTGATTGAAAAAGTGTAGTCATTTACCTGATAAAGGAGTAATACTATACTGTGAAGCGTCATGCTCCTCAAAATAAAGAAGCTGGTGTCCATAAGATATTTCAGTGATATTGCAGGTGCTTGCAATTCCATTCGTGGTGACGGACGATCGTGTGGGTGACGTCAGCACAACGTCAGAAACGTGGCTTGGCTCCCTGGATGGCCGACATGCTGTGGCCTGGGTTGACCTTGCCCTTGCTATGGTACGTACAACATGTATACTATTGTACCGTATTTGGGCGTTTGTGTCAAGATGCAGCTCTGACAAGAAAAAACAACCCCACGAAGCAAACAGTTTACTTGTATAGCGTCGAACCGAAACATTGATGCAGGTAGAGATTAAGTGTTTTTGCAGGATCGATGCTCATGCTGTTGATCACTGAATTCTATGGTCCGGAACCGATTATTTACAGACCGCCGCCATATAGCTGGAATATTGCTGAGAGCGGCGTAAAACTAAACTCACTCAGTCCTGTAGGGCAGTTACATCAAATCGATATTGATCAACTCTTGATAGGGATACATACTTAATATATTACTTACATATTCATCTATATACATAAACTTATAGGTGTCTATATAATCATAACTGACTCCATCAAAAGGTGAGACGTTATATTATTCCGTTATGTTTACTCGACCCGGAATGTGTGAACATGTCATAACTGTCAGTGGTTATTTCCCCTAAATTTTTATGAACAATTAATATTATTGTCTGTTCCTCATACCCTACCATTTTGCAATATTTTGCAGGCAGTGTTGCAATATCTTTGCTTTTCTTCGCGGTTTCTTAATGAATCTGATTCGAGATCTGCAAATCATTACACGTCCGATATTATTTATGCATCTTTCATAAGAGCAAGTATCATGATAAGTTAGTCTCAACTGATAATGCTGATGACGCAATAGGCGAACATGATCTAGAGTGCGTTACGACTTATTACATTTCTTAAATTCGTGGCATGGAATATGCAAGTAGATAAAAGTTTAACAGTCTTGTTAAAATCATCTGTAATTTATTGTCGACATTTCTACCATTTAGTTTGTGACAGAAATATCCCTTAATGCATTTTCTCGGAGTCCATTACACGGTGGTCATGTAAGGACGTGATAGGATCCTTCAACTAAGCAATATTTACAGACTCCATGTCATTTCTGTCCGTGTCAATGGCAACCTCAGGATGAACAAATTAGATGGCAGTAAGCATTTTGGATGTACATGTCTTTCCTGGTCCGTTTAAAGCGGTTAAAAATATCACTCTTGTCTACATTTTCCTGCATCCAAATGTATCAATATCCACATTTCTATTCATGATGCCAAGTTAAAACAATTTCTGAGGAATCTTGATGATGGTATATTAAGTATTTTAAGCAGCCTTTTACCAAAATAACTTAAAAGCATACAACTGTGTAAAAACTCAATCTTAAAATACAATTGGGCATATTTTGGTCTAAATTTGTGAGAAGAAAACATAAGCTGGTGATTCGTCATTGTATTCCTTGGTATTCATTGTGAGTGACTGCAATATGACAGCCCACAGTCATGATCATACATGTATTTCTACATATTTGCTATAAAAGACCATTGCATCTCCTGTGTTGCAGATATTCGGCACCATTCCCTGGCAATCGTACTTCCAGCGTGTGTTGTCAGTCCGGAGTGTAAAACAGGCCCTGGTGCTCTCTGTTCTGGCCGGGATGGGTGCTCTGATCCTAGCTGTTCCCCCATTCCTTATCGGTGCTCTCAGCACAGCTGCCGGTATGAACACTATACACGTAAAGAATCGGAGCGAAATAGCCTTCAGCAACACACTCCTGTCGTGAAACACGACCAAAGATTGGGTGGTCAGACTCGCTGACTTAGTTGACACTTGTCATGAGGTCCCAGTTGCGTAGAACGATGCTCATGATGTCAATCACCGAATTGTCAGCTGTAGACCCGATCATTTACAGGCCGCCGTCACATAGCTGGAAAACCGCTGCATGTACAGTTGAACAACAAACACACAAACAAACAAACAAACGAAACAATAAACCTTGCTCGAAAATTCCTAAAAAATGCGGACAGTACCCGTTGTTGAATTTGAATATTTTCAAAAATTGTTAAAATATGTTACATATGAGATTTATCCCTGCCGACCTTCTTGCATATATTTCAGATTGGTCCAACTCAAGTCTGACCGGTGGCCTTGACACTGCGAGTGCCAACATGAGCAGCATGATTCTGCCCCTTGTTCTCAAAGAGTTCACGCCAGATGCAGTGTCCATCATAGGTGAGTGAGTGAGTGAGTTTAGTTTTACGCCGCACTCAGCAATATTCCAGCTATATGGCGGCGGTCTGTACATAATCGAGTCTGGACCAGACAATCCAGTGATCAACAGCATGAGCATCGATCTGCGCAATTGGGAACCGATGACATGTGTCAACGAAGGCAGCGAAACTGACCACCCGATCCCGTTAGTCGGCCCTTACGACAAGATAGTCGCCTTTTTATGGCAAGCACATGGGTTGCTGAAGACCTATTCTACCCCGGATCTTCACGGGTCCCATCATAGGTACAAACATCCAAACAGCGTGTAGAATACCAACTAAACGGCCGTTCTGGAAGGATATATGTTTAGAAAAAATATGGCAGAAATATTTATTCTTTGTATATGGAGGGGACTTCCGCAGATACATTAATTCAGATATGGTGCGCGCGTGTTTGTGTGTGCGTGAATGTGTGTATGTTACAAAAAAATTATAATTTCAAAGAAAATCCAATAACTTCATGGTTTCGTTTCCGAAAGTCTAAAACTAAAAGGTTATTGCATCGTCATGAATATGTATTGTTGATAGCTTACGTCATTCACTTCTAAAATGGGTAACGATGTAATTGATCTGTGCACAAGAACAGCAATATTGGTGTGTCGTTTTGATGCGAACGTTAATTTGTTGTTTCAGTTGTTTATTTAAATTTTAGTGGGATATTTTATGTGTTCATAATGTTTCGTTAAGGTCTTGGTGCAATCCCAACTGCAATGCTGTAATTATTTGTAACTAGCCTATAAACTGCTTGATACAGTCTGTATTTGCTGGTTCTGGTAGTTTCTATGTGGTGGTTTATGTATTAATGTGTTTTGATCAGGTCTTGGGGCAATCTCAGCAGCAGTCATGCCAGTCATAAACTGCTTCATCCTGCGGTCCGGCTCCATGTTCACCCACAACGTCTACAGAACAGCGATCAGGACACAGGTTAATTGTTAACTGACTTCCCTATGCTATTGCAGTCCTAGTCCCCATTGTGCTGTGCAAACATCTCCTCACGCTTGTATATATATATATATATATACATGCCTCTCTATCCTTATTCTGCTCATCACTTGTTTGATAACGGTGGTAGATTCAACACCGAAACGTCGCTATCACTGTAAAGAAGTTGTTCATCCATAGTTATCCTTCCTTACTGCTCTAACTTCTAAATGCCTCTCAAAGAAGTTACAGGAAGAAAAGACGAAGTATCTTAGATGTGAAAACCTATGGAATTCAATCTCAGTTGTAACTGTCCCTGTGTTGAGTAGGTGACGCATGTTCTAAATAATCAGGGGTTGAATGAATACGAAGGAATAATTCCAATATGGATTCCTTGGTTTATTTCAATGCTTTGGATTGTAACTATATATAGTTTATTGGGCATAAGTATGGAATAATACATCGTTAGGATATAAATATTCAAACTTGTGGCGTCCGTACCTAGTGTGTGGTTTGGCATTTCTGCAAAGAATAATAGACGCACTTAAATATGCAAAATATATTAACATTTTACAAGGACGTGGTTATTTGAACAGCTGTTTTATCGTAACCTGTAACTCGATATACTGAACTGTATAAACACATCCTGATCAGATCAAGTGTAATGAATCCATCAGTAATTACAAAAGTATTCACAAATCTTTAAACCCGCGAAGATCCAATTTAGAATTGATCTTCAATAACCCATGCTTGTCGTAAAAGGCGACTACTGACTAACGATATCGGACGGTCAGGCTCGCTGACTTGGTTGACACATGTCATCGTATCCCGTTCGCGTAGATCGATGCTCATGCTGTTGATCACTGAATTGTATGGTCCAGACTCGATTATTTACAGACCGCCGCCATATAGCTGGAATATTGCTGAGTGCGGAGTAAAACTAAACTCACTCACAAATCTTTAATCCCTCCATGTTCCGATTCATTTCAGGCATCAGAACAAGAGTTGATGTGGATACAAAGAACATCAATCTTGATGATCGGAATAATAGCCACCGTACTATCTATAATCGTTAGGACAGTGTGGGGACTGTTTGTCTTGGCCGCGGACAATGTGTTCGTCATCGTGTTACCTCAGCTGCATGCGCACTCTTCCTCCCAGCAACGAATGGATATGGCGGAATTGTGGGATTTGCTCTTGGCACTGTTTTGAGGATCGGTGCTGGTGAAAGCTTTTTGGATCTCCCTCCATTTATTTTCTACCCATTTTATGACCATGATGTGCCAGAACAACTGTTTCCATTCAGGACATTCGCCTTTGTTGTATTGTTACTTGGTTTGATAATAGTTTCTTACATGATGAAGTTCTTGTTCGAAAGGGAAATTCTTCATCCGAAGTATGATTTTTCTCGGAGCTCTTGAAATCAGGATCTGCGGACATAACCCTCAAAATACACTGACAAAAATAATGCGTTGAGCTTTGACAATGTACATACGGCTGAGGGATACTCTACAACAGGGATAGGTCACTCGCTTGCTTTCTTTACCATTTGTACTAATTAACGTGTGCCTCGTCATGCTCCAACGCACACAGTGACTTGGTTCGGTCCCAGCGCAACTTCGGCTGCGTTTAACAGTACTTCAGCCAGTGTATTGTATAGGTCGGAATTTTACAATGAATGAATGAATGAATTAAGAGCAAGAATTTTATGTGAATGAATGAAAGAAATTAAGAAAAAGAACAAAAGAAAAAGAACATATGTGAATGAATGAAAGAATAAATGATACACCACGGCCATCCCTCCCCAAACATGTTAAAGAACGCAAAACTATCGGTAGAACACATGTTAACATCAGCTGTCCTTTTAAAAAAAAATCTACTTTGAGACATTTTTTTACATTAGTAACTAATTCAGATATCTTATTGCATGTGTGGAATGACATGGGCATTGACAGAATGTTAACTGACACTGTCACAGACCCCTCAAGAACAGAAAGTTTAGAACTATCACAAAGCCTTGCAAACACCTTTCCAGTTTTGTCAAATACTAAGATCAACAAGAAAGAAAGAAGTTTTAGAACTATAACACTCAAGCATCACAAGCACCAATGGCGTATCAGAACAGATCGGCGATATGTCATATTTTTCACACACCTCAAATACACACTAACAAAAAAATAAAATAAAACTATCACTATTACTTGCAAAACCTTTCACCTGATGGTATATTCCCCTCATAAAAATTAAAGGTGTATGTGAAAGATGTTTTAGAACAATAACTAGAAACACTCAAACAACGCCCTGTAGTATTTCAATGGCAGATCGGCGATATGTCATATTTTTCACACACCTCA
This sequence comes from Haliotis rubra, assembly GCF_003918875.1. NCBI lineage: Eukaryota > Metazoa > Mollusca > Gastropoda > Lepetellida > Haliotidae > Haliotis > Haliotis rubra. The sequence continues at coordinate 41,975 of NW_025764960.1, forward strand.
AATACACACTAACAAATTTTTTTAAATTATAAAACTATTACTATTACTTGCAAACACCTTTCACCTGATGGTATATTCCCCTCATAAAAATTGAAGGTGTATGTGAAAGATGTTTTTGAACACTAACTAGAAACACTCAAACAACGCCCTGTAGTATTTCAATGGCAGATCGGCGATATGTCATATTTTTACACACCTCAAATACACACTAACAATTTTTTAAAAATTATAAAACTATCACTATTACTTGCAAACACCTTTCACCTGATGGTATATTCCCCTCATAAAAATTGAAGGTGTATGTGAAAGATGTTTTTGAACACTAACTAGAAACACTCAAACAACGCCCTGTAGTATTTCAATGGCAGATCGGCGATATGTCATATTTTTCACACACCTCAAATACACCCTAACAAATTTTTTTTAGTTATAAAAATATCACTATTACTTGCAAACACCTTTTAACTAAAGGTATATTTCCTCTCTAAAAATTAAACGAATATGTGAAAGAAGTTTTAGCGATATAATTTAGTCTTTCTTCGCTGTGTACTGAGAATTGAAGCCAGTGAGCTACAACATGCCCACTTGAAACTTTACTACAAAGCTACTGTACTTATACTGACACTAATAACAAGTATTTGACTTAAAATGAAGTGACAGAATAGGTAACTTATCTTCTACATGTAGGTTTTCAGTTGTCACAACACTCAGCGTATGTAATCAGCTGTTGAAAATAAACCGGGCTCAATCTTAAAACTACGCTGCCGCCATATTGGCTGCACTGGTCACGTGACGAGCCGAGGCATAGCTTAGAGCTTCCGAGGAGTGACCACTCCCCTTATAGAGTCTCCTGGCGAAGTTCAACGCAATATCGTTCTATTTTCAACATCTTCACGGCATGCTGGTGTTTATTTGGTAAGTACGTCCTTCATGTACAATGAAAACGTAGGAATGTTGTTTACATCTAGCAGGTCAATGTAGCAAGAAACTCCGAATTAGGGCTCATGTTTTATCTCACAAGGGTACCGGTATGTCACATACATGTTTCTCAAAATTTAGTGGAAGCCCGTGTTTTCCATAAACTTGTTTTGTTATTTTTCAAAATATTTGCATGCATATATTTAGCATTTTATTATATAATCGAATAAGATTTCCTTTCGTACCCATCACCTGATTTGAATTTTGCAAATATACATTTTCAAATAATCAATGAAGTACATCAATATAAGGGACCATTCATAATTATATGGCTGCGGGTGGGAGTGATGATTGTAAGGGGGGGGGGGGTGTCACCCATTTTGTTCAGGGGAGCTAAGGGGGTCAGCATTTTTGTACACACGCACTATGTTTAATATGATGCTTAGAAATTATGGGAAGGGGAGAGGGCGTCATAGATATTGTACATGACATGCAGGGTGGGGCGTCACTTATTTCGTACATAAACTTTACGGGGGGAGGGGGGAGGGTAATTCACATTGTACATGCTTCTTCTTTAAAATCATCATCACCCCCAAGGCATACATTATGAACGGTCCCTAAGGGCAGCTATACAAAATCGAATAGAATTTATCAACATTTTATATTGCATCACATTATCATGAACATTTGTTCGTTTGAATAAGTCTATCAGTAAAGTATGCATTGAACAGGCTCTGAACCCTGTCAACATATGCATATTATTGGGGGAGGGTGTGTGTTTGAAGATATCTTGTGCAAGTCTTTGTTATGGATGAAATTGCATATAATTTATTTGAAGTTTTATTTATTTACAAAATGTGTAACTTCACTAATGATTCTTTGATGGGACAATTAACAATACTGCATTCACAGAATTTCATTCTTACACTTGTTTGGAAGGGATGTGATGATTCATGTCTCTTAAAGGTTAAAATGTTACATACAAAAGAAGTAATTTAGTAAGGAACATTTAATTATGAAATATGATATAATTTTAATGGAATTTGCAGAAATCTCATCTTCGAAGATTGGGTGGCATCAATTTTGTGGATCACATAAAAGGAGCAATGCTAAGGTAACAAATTTTTAACATTTCACTTGTTTCCAGTATATCCACCACAAAGGTTGATCATGTAAGAGAATAATTTGACAATGATTTCTCCGGAGATGCTTGGTTTAATGAGCACTCCTTGCTTGGCGCCATATTGTTTTTAGCCGTAAAGAGCTGGATGCGAGAAAGCACGCGAGAGGACAGAAGTCATAAATTTATAGAGATATATAGATGTTTATTGCTGGGAGACACACTCTTCAGGTATTTGGTCAGCTGTAGAATTTGAATATGATGTTTCTTTAGTATTGTCAAAGTGTAGGTTTTTCATTATTTTGCATTTAAATGTGTGTGCAGTGAAACATACTGAGACTTGGAAGAGTCCATTATTTAGAGTACAGGTATTGTTAGATATCAGCATTTTATGTACTTGTTCCCTTGTCAAGATCATCTATCGATTATATTAGAGAGAAGGTGTATATTTGTAGTGTTTTTAATCAGAGTTATTTTCAGTGTATGACCTACATTTCAATATGTTTTGGCCACCTGTCACTCCTTTGGTCAAATAGAGAAGGACTTCCATTTCTTGGAATTGAAAGTCAGAGATGCACTGTTTCCAAGAATTTGCGTGTGCCAGCGATGTTTGTTTACGAGTACATTTAAATCTTATTGAGTGTAGATTGGAGTTGTAAGAGATGTTATTCAGTGTCTTATTATTCAGGGTATGATAGATTATTTCTGGCAGTGTAGAGTTTAATATCATTATTTTATTGTTCATGATTCAGAGAAGCATAGTTATGACGTCACAGATATTATAGGCACAGATAATTCATTATATGAGAAATTTTCTAAGCGTTCCTATAAGATATTAAGTGTAAACATTTCTGAATTACGAAGAAGTTATTTATCTGAGTTTTATGAGTATACAAATGACAAAGAGAGACAGAGTAGATAATAGGGAATATATTGTATACTTATGAGAGCTCATTATTGTTTTCAGAACTACATGATCCATACTTCCTTGTGTTTGGGAATAAATGGTGTTGGAAGACCTCCCACAATAGACTTGTTCTTTGACCTGTGAACCACCACCCATTTTGTTTTCTTATCATTTAATGTAAAATGGCTTTTGTTACAATTTATGACTCCTGTTAGCAAAATTGCTACATCTGTACAACTCCTATTTAATTTGAAATAATCGTTTCCGAGAATCTCTAAAGAAAACTAAATCTGACAGAATAACAACAATCTTCCATTGTTTTGCAGGACAATGTCAAACAATTTGATGTCAAGAATCAATGTTGATGGGCAAAAACGGCAAGTTTTCTTTTAAGAATACAAGGTTGTATTCAATCATCTCTGGTAATTTAATTACCAAATGCAGCATTTTCATCATGACCATAGCAAATAATATATGACAGTAAAGCATTGTCTAATTCATCATAAGTCTTAGTCTAATTGAATAATCAACTTGCAATTGAGGATTTTCTTTGAAAATGTTTAAGAAAACTTCCATTCCTTTAGTTGAAAATATAAATTGTTTACATTTTTCGTCACATTTTGTATTGATGCTGTTCATATGTTCACATGGCAAGTTACAGCAGTGAAATGAACCTTTCAAGTGATTGATTAAACAAATACTTGAATCATTTAAGACAATATATCTTCCATATAAAATTATTCATGTATTTGAATATATAATTTCAGAATGTGTCCTATCTCATGGGAATGAGATGGGAATGCATCCGAAGCAAATTTCAAGAAAGAGTTAGGAACGTTTCTGAAGTATCCACCTGACCGCCAGGCAGGGAGTGGCAGAAAGAAGAGAAGCTGTATGTCAGTTTAATGCTATATGCTTACCCTGATACAATGTGTGAATCCCATTTCTGGTGTCCCCCGTCCTGATATTGTTGGAATATTGCTAAAAGCAGCGTAAAGCCAAACTCACTCAGCAGCCAGTTATGGTGCGGATCAGGAAGGTGGGTGAGGAAAGCACAAAGTGATCCTGTCTTTGTGGTGGTGTGTGGTCATGTGCGTAGACCTCAGGTCACGAATCAGTTTAAGTTAAGCAAGGTCGAGCTCGGAGAGTCTTTGGATGGGTGACCGTGTTTGGCAGCCTGACTCCTGAGAGTTTCTAGGAATACAGCCCTGTCCCACAACGAAGCACATGTGATACATGTGGTTTCACCTTAGGCAAGTGAGTTGCCTCTGTTCACCCAGCAGAAAATGGGTACCCGGTTGGATAAAGTCATGTGACTATAACCTTCTAGAGCCTAAGAGGCAGCCTGGATTATCTGGGGTAATGATAATCAGATTCTGATTACAGCGTCCAATGAGCAACTAGTCAGATGGATAATAGGCGCTATATAAATGAATTATTTATATTATTATTTGATGTGCCATGACTTTAGTAAAACTCAGAGCGTCCATACGCGTCACGTGATAACTCTCAGCGAAGGATGTAGCACGCAACCTGGAATATAGCTGGAAACGTCAATCAGAGGAGGCTTAAAAATCCCACCTTCGAGATGTACCGGCCATAAAATCCTGACTTCTGATCCGAAGTAGAAGAAAAGGTGACAAGGTAAGTATGTCATCTGTTGGATGACTCCACGCCTTGTTTCAGAGGGTTCACATACGTGACTTAGAAACTGAAAGTATACCTTTCAATTATCGCAAAACAAAGGTGAATAGTGACTTACGGTATAACGAGGGTAATGGACGACTGATGCGCGGTATATCAAAATGTCATCCCTCAGGCTTGTTATTCGTGCTTGCACGTGCATGTCACGTGACCGCGTGACTACATTTATAAACAGTTGTCTCTTCAAGCTCACTGAACAGGCGTTGATATCGACAGCGATGACAAGCCTCTTTCAGGCTCTTGGAGGGAGTGTGAGTGAGTGAGTTTAGTTTTACGCCGCACTCAGCAATATGCCAGCTATATGGCGACCGTCTGTAAATAATCGAGTCTGGACCAGATAATCCAGTGATCAACATCATGACCATTGATCTACGCAATTGGGATACGCTGACGTGAGTCATCCTCTTCATTACAGATGTGATATTATTTACTACATATTCATTTATATTGCACCCTCTGCTACTGTATGTTAAATGTGCTAAAGGGCAATAAAATCGACTGATTGACAACTGTGGAAATAAGCCAGCTCTGACCAGGGATCACGTTGATGCCTCTTTACGATGTTGATGTGACTGAAGATCAATGTTCTAACCCGATCACGGGGATAATCGAAAGTGTTATACAGTCAGGCCCGCGGTAATCCGGTCCTCGTTAATTCATACACCGACTTCCGAACGCTACTCAACGGGACCAAATCATTCCGTATATATTGTATATAATTGACGCCTCGAGTCCGATGAAAGCCACAGAACGCTGGTCAGTCGGAACGATTGGACTAATTAAGTTGTAAACAGTTGCGACCATACATACGATTGAAGTTGACCGCGCTGCTGACTGGTTTAACTGACTGACACGTTGTTTAGTTTAGCGACTTAGCGCTCATCCCTTTTATCCCTTTATCATAAGTGATCCAGCAATTTCACGACCACGCTGTTTGGGGGACAACCAGAATATGCTCGGTACCGAATTAAAATTATAAACTATTTTTCTGATGTCGTAAAATGAAAATATAAAAGAAAAAGGCACGGGCATGTTATGACATGTCACAAATGGAAAAAATTGCCATAGTTTTTGAATAACATTGTAAAAATAAACTTCATATTTATCAACAGTAGGATTAGATCTTTTAAATGGTGTATGGGATGTAGTAGCAATAACGTTTTACAAGCTTATAATTTCCTTCATAAACATAGGCTTCATCTATGACCTCAGAGTCTCGATAGTAAGGAAAGATATCAAGGGGAAGTAACTCGGTGCATATACTGTGGTTTCAGCAGTACGAACGTTTCACTATCCGAACGTTTTTATCAAAAACCAAAGTGTTCGTATTAACGATATCTTTATAAGATAAATATCTTCATTTGACGGCAAGATAGAACGTATAGCGTATGATTATGTACTTATTATTTGAATAAATTGTGTGAATAAATCTGTTCCAAATTAACTTTGACGTGAGAATAAATGTAACAAACTTTAAATAAATATAAGAAATCTTTTCGGAAAGCTGCATCCATTACACGATTCCAACAATACTCGTATGTTAAGCATGACTTTGTACTTACCACAACACATGATAATTACCGGTGATTAGCGTAAGTATAGCCTGCCTACCGGAGTTATTCAAATACTTAGTAATGTGCATACAATGTGTATAAAACAGTTAGGCTATTCTACTGTGTATTTGTATCACTCAGAATGCCATTTCCACAAGGATACACAGTTTTGACTATTGTTAGGATAGATTCCATTTGGTGTTGATAGCAATAAATAGCAGTAAAATAAACATATATGTGGCCCTCTGAAAAATAGTAATGACACCGGGTGTTATCGAAAAGATGAAATATAAGTACTGAAACATGTATGAGTACATTACATAAGTAATACAGTATTTCTAAAGCAACTTACTGTTAAATTCAATCCCTGGTGAATAATGGAGATTTAACAAGCCAGTATCTCGATGGTTTCTCATCCCATACACTTCACACTGAATCTTGGTGACGTCACTACAATTCCTTCTGATGGTAGCAGTGATGATGTTTTCATCAGTCTTGTAAAAATCCTCAACACTAACTGTTGAGTTCGGGACGGGTGCGAGGACCCCATCGTTACCCATGTAAACTATCTGAGATCCATTGTACAGAATACTCCTGCTGTACACCTGGAAGAACTGTTTCTCCACACTGCTACCATTAGACGTGACATTCACAACAATGATGACTGTTGTGCTAAACTGTAAAACTGAAACGTAACACGTGGATATTTAAGCGAGGGTACAGATTTGGGTCGACAGTATTCGGTTTGCGCAATAACCCGTGAAGATCCGGGTTGGAATCTTTAGCAACATGCTTGTAAGAGGCGACTAACGTGATCGGGTGGTCAGGTTCGCTGGCTTGGTTGACACATGTCATCGTATACCAATTGCGTAGATCGTTGCTCGTGATGTCAATCATTGGATTGTCTTGTCCAGACTCGATCATTTACAGATGGTAGCCATAAAGCTGGAATATTGCTGACGGGTGGGGTGGGGCGGTTTGGGGTGGGGGGTTGGGTATGGTTGGAACAACAAACAAACAAAATGGATCACACAAATGAAAACTCGTTTGTTTGTTCGTGTTTTGGTTAATACCAATATTCTGTTTATATGAAGGCGGTCTGCAATTCATCAAGTCTGCAATTCATCAAGTCTGGACCAATCAATGGAGGGATTGACATAATGAGCATCGCTCTTATCAAACTGGAAATAGTAACATGCATGAACCAAGTATGCTAGTCTCACAACCCAATATCGCCTCTTACGATAAGCATGTGTTGATGAATGCTAATTCTAGCCATGGAACATGTAGCTGAAGACTTGCATTTTGCACTTGACGTCAGTTTAACGCTGTACTGTTTCGGGGTAGCTCGGTGGTTAAAGCTTTCACTCGTCACGCCAAAGACATGGGTTCGATACCCAACATGGGTACAATGTGTGAAGCCCATTGCTGGTTTCCCACGCCGTGATGTTGCTGGGGTATTGCTAAAAGCGGCGTAAAAACATACCCACTCACTCACTTCATCGTTTCAACTTGAGGAGAGCCCAGTGTGTCGTCAACCACCTTTGTTGATCCAAATACTAGTTTGATAAACCAAGGTGAATAATCGGGACGAAGATTCGAACCCATGATCATCGGATCCTGGTTAGACTATCGACTCAGTCACAGGGCCACCTGTGTCCTCTAGCCCGTAGAGATTCCCCAATAAATTATGTCGTCTTTGTAAAGAGCAGCCACACGGATCAGTGTCCAGGCTAGCAGCCTCAGTTGACAACGTATCATTATATATTTCAAGCGTTCAGAATATTGATCACTGGATTGTCTGGTCCATATTCGACAATTTCGTGGTCACCGCCAGATGGCTGAGAGTGGGGGGTAAACAACAAACTAACCTGCTCCCTCTCACATTATCATAATTCAAGGTTACGGCGTGTCGCTGAAAGACGAACAGTTGTTATATTCACCTAAAGTCATCATGACACAAAACAGCCATGCTTCCATCCGAGTCGTGCATATCATTCTCCAGTCTCTGTTATCGCAGTATGTAAACCTGCAGATCAAATTATGATCGTATGTACTAAACGTCACTGACTGTAAAGGTAAGTATTGCAATATAACTGACATATGTTGCCAGTGCGAAAGTGAAATGTATGTCACGATGTCAAATGCGTCCTATGTACAACACAAACACACAGATGCATATAAGTAAACGTGTACTTACTGTAAAACTAGCGAGTATCTTCACGTCAACACAACAAACTCGTTTCCATTTGCACAAGCCATACGCGTTCTCAAGGCCGATGTAGTCCAAGTCATGCTATATTTAACCCACACACGCCTGTGTTATGTGAGACAGACGAGTATCGACTCCACTGTAGGCAACGCAGACAATACGGTGGTCCGTGGATGTCGTCTAGTCGCGGTGCGATTGAGTTGTCAGTTACGTCACATGTCCTCTACTGCAGCTTATCTACTGTAGTTTTACTATATATATATATATAGCTAGTTGACCATGGTGCTGCAGTTCGTCCGAGAGCACGTGTCTACCGAGATCTGGATGCCTCCGACTACAGGAGCAGCTGACCAGTGTACGTGACCCTCTTCAGTTTCTTGATGACGACAGGCATCTCCTGAAGTTGTCCGACAGAAGTGTGAAGTCACTTTAACCGAGTAGTTATCATGTGGACATATCACTGTGGACATTACTGAAATTGACTGTGTGTATCAGCATTGAGTGTGTATATGATCATATTAGCAGTTAAAAAACAACTACTAAAGCCAACTAAAGTAACAAATTAATTGAATATCTAGAACTGTTCTTGTTTTCTTCATTAGTTTTCGTCATCACTTTTCTGTTCACCTAGTGGACAGGGGCCCCGTTCTTCAAAGCGATCTCAGCGCTACGACTGTCGTAAGTCTATGTTAAAGTATGGGAGTTACGATCACCATAGCGCTACGATCGCTTTGAGGAACGGGACCCTGGTCTAGTTTACTGCAAGGGATGACAAAATCAGTCATGCATACCCACCGCAGCCAACAGACCATAACGTGTTGACGTAGCAGTGGTGGCAAATTGAGATGTAGGCGAAATGGAACTGAACCATCTTATGTAAACGGTCAAGGTTACGTGTTACATGCAAACTTACAATCGTACTTTTTATCAGTGTGTTAGTGGACTGAGCGGGGCGGCGGGGTAGCCTGTGGGTAGAGTGAGCCACTCGTCACACCGAAGACCGGGTTCAATTCCCCACATGGGTACAACATGTGCATCCCATTTTTGGTGTCCATCGCCGTGATATTGCTGGAATATTGCCAAAAGCGGTGTAAAACCATACACAGTCGTTGGTTCCATCCACGGCCGCGTCGTTCTGAAAGACGTTAAGAGATGGTACTTGTTGTTACCTTGACTGACACTCATCACTAAGGGGATGAGACAAGGACTGGCTGACTCGGAGTCGCTGCCCTCTGTCTTAGTGCTGTATTCGTAATGAAACAGAGGCACGGTATGTCTTAATGATATTACTTAACATGCATCGGACCTTTCCATCTACAGTTTCCATACTAAAAATATTGGTTTCCTGAGACGAAGATCAGAAAAAAGCTGTTTTCTCTAACCATTTAGTGTAACTATTCTTTTTAAAAAACTAGATACTGTGAGAAGAGAATTTTAGTTTAAGCATTTTGTCTCCTGTAAAATGTTTTCAAAGCCCCCTCTCGCGAGGTCTCATTGCTGATTACGTGACGTCGTTTGTAATTCATTGTGTTGTGACCCTGTTCTGAAAAAAAACCCATTCACTTACTTTCCTCTTTGTCAAGATAACGCTTGCATTAGGGATTTGGGGGATTTACCTGTTTTCTCAGTAAATGCACAATGCACAACCTAGAAGCATATACACAATTGTTCCGGGTCAATTGTGAAACAATATCACCGAACAATGTTATGCATAGGTCGCGTTAACTAGTACAAATAGTTTCCCGTTCATATGTATTTGAAATTACCAGGAAAGAGGTGTAACATGTTAGTTTCGCTTGTAACGCAAGATTGAAAACCCTACCGCGAGTGGTGTAGTGTTATGTCCTGTATGGGTTTCCATACGCTGTATGCCGTGACGAATGTTAGGGAGGTGTGCTGTGTAACATTGGTCTGGCTCTCTTTCTGCTGTGCTCATTCAATATATCAGTAACCTGAAGGTATATTTCACAGTATCAGTATGTGTTTTTTAAATATTTTCGTTGATAGTTTCCTGTCACAAGTATTGTATTTATTGACTATATTTCTAAAAACAACATAACCTACTTTCGGTTTGAACAACTGGCGGTGGATCGATTTTAAATGTAACCGGTGACCATATCAGTAATTGTCGGGATAATGTCAGCTATGTATACCATCGGCGGCGTTTGTATTGAAGTTGTGTGATTTTGTGATAGTACCCTGCACTGGTCTCCTATAACAAATAGCGACAGCCAGACAAATCGATAAGGCGTTGCCGTTCAGCTGTACTGACGGGCGTCCATAAGGCGTGCCAGATACCTGTGATCTTGGGTTCGAATCCTGATTCTCCCTGATATCGTTATTAGGTTTGTCGGTGTCTTAGCATGGTCTTGGGTTTCCCCAAGGTGTTAAACGTCTGAGACCTCAGTTCTCACCTGTGATCTTTGGGGGTTGCCTCACACATCAAGCCGACACGCTGGAGAATTAGAGTTATGCCATTCTCCCGCACTTACTCATATCGCCAATGTTTTATGTAGATACCTTATCCATCCATCCATCTATCCATCATCCATCCATCCATACATCCATACACACATACACACATTGGTAATGTAAAGGCACCTGATAGTAAACCTATTATTAATTATCAGAGATATAAACAGAATCTTAAAACTAAGTAACTCCACTGCTGTCTGGTTAACGTTTTTCTCCAGACACTTCTGCACCAGCTAATATGAAACCCTCTCTGCCTCCCCTTCATAACATTTCAATTTCATATTGAGATCGTGTGGATCTTTATTCCAGTGATTGTCAGGATGAAATGAAGGCATCGTGTGATTGTGTGCATTGTGTCAGAGGGAGATGCCCACCTTATCGAGACTTTAGCAAGAGGTCAGCATGAAACTATCATGTGATTACATGCCAGAAGTTAAAGACGTTATGCGCGTCATGGTTTATAGCGGTCGCCGAGGACAGATAACGTACGTTTTGAGAGAGGGTATGTACGAGTGCTTCGCTCGTTAAACATCACAATTTTGCCTCTGTTGCTTGACAGGTGAAGCCTATATCAGGGACCAGAATCGGTGGGTGCCGTTGTTTAAACGTCGCGTGGACGTTGAATATATGCAACCCATTGACATATTGCACATCGACGTGAACCTGGTTCCCAGGGCTAACTGGTGGTATGATCAGAGGTGACCTGTCTTTAACAGGTTCGACGCCGGGGCGCCGATTTACGGTAGTTTATCACGCTGCAGGTACTTGTTATGTTTCGTACATCGACCACATGGTTTTGTTGTTACTATGGATTGAAAGCCCTGTGTCTTGTCTTTCAAGTCATGTGCAACACGTGCGGGTGTCGTCACGTTTTCTCATCCTTAAAGCCACCCGAAGCTCAGATTTGATATCCCAAGGGTTTGATCTCTGCATCCCGCTTGCACTAATTGTCTCACACCCGGAGAAAGAAACATATGCACACATATCATATATGAAAATGTTGCCACGTGCATGAAGCACCTGTGATTGTCACGGGGTTGACGTGGGTCACCTGATTGGCCATCTGTTATAGACATGTCTTTTTTACCAAGAAAAGAGTCTTGTTGGGCGAGCATCTGTTAAACGTCGCGTGGACGTTGAATATACATAACCCATTCACTTGTTGCACATCGACGTGAAGCTGGTTCTCAGGTTAACTGGTGGTATCATCAGAAATGACCTGTCTTTAACAGGTTCGACGCCGGGGTGATTTAAGCCCGATTTATGGCAGTTTTTCACGGTGCAGGTACTTGTCATGTTTCGTACATCGGTTCATTCGCACGAAGGCGAATTTTTTCGGCGCGTATAAACATTGAGCGAATTTCGTTTCCGCCTTCATGCGAATGGTGGTCCTCAACACGAACAATAGGGAACTGAGTGTTTGTTTAAGCTCCCTCGATGAGGGCGAAGGGATAATTCGAACAAGTAGAAAACCAAACTACTATTAAGTTAAGATATTTTATTCAAGGTTATGGATCTTCATTTGTTCACATAGTGTACAAATTAAACTACATACATATACAAGCACACACGCACAGATCGCCATTTTTTGTTATGATATATATTATGTTATGTTACATTGATTAAAAAATGGACAAAATATTCTTACTTATTACACATATATACATATGACTAGATTAACTTTATAGATTGGAAATACTAAATGGACAAATATTCTAACCATATACTCATTTAACAAAGTACAAATCACAATATTTAGGCAAGTCTAAGAGCATAAGATGCTCTGACAGCGTAGTCGAAGACAGAGAGGTCTAGGGATTCCAGCCTGGTTTTCAGGTCATCCAGCTTTCTTTGCAGGTCCCGGTACCGTTTCTTTTTGGGTGGGAGGCGTTGCCCTGCCATGTACTGAACCAAGTACACTTCTGTTGTCTTATGTTCATCCAACAAGAAGCGAATCAGCTCGAATACATTGGGATGGGCTTTCCAGACAAGTTTCTTAACTCGCCCATGCCAACCCTCCAAATTGTTGTTGGTTCTTGGACCGAGGGTCAGGTAATGGTTCCATGATGTCATCGGGAGACTACCTACGATCCAGTCGGCCAATTGATGACATCGGTCGTCTTGTGGCATGTCAGCTACGTTTTGGAGCCATACATCTTCAACCTAAAACAAAACCAATGGTATAAGAAAAACGACATTGTAATGTAATAAAACGTCATTATTTACAATACGTATGAGAATTTGAATAATACAGTTTATTATAATGCTATTACTAGAAGATATATCGAGATGAAACTACTTACATCAGCCAATGGCACCAGAGGCAATACAGCACAGAGTCTGACGAAGTGGTTGACGTCGGGGTTGTTGCTGTACTCAACCTTCAGTCCAACTTGTTGCGTCTTCCTCCATATGCACTGAGTAAAGTGAAAATAACAACCTTTCCACTCTATACCCGGGAAAACAACCTCCACGGCATTCTTAGCTGTCACTTCGAAGTCCATCTGTAACAAAATAATTAAAAAATAATATATAGTGACAGATAACACAATTTTTATATCATCGATACTATTATCATTTATTGCATAATAAATATGGCAATTCAGTTGTTCAATTACCTGGACACAATCTGGTTGAAGACAAAGTACCCTTGCTTCAGCAGCGTCTTTCACGAGTCGCAGAGCTCTCTCATAGGTGAGATGCTTCTTGTCGTGTAGCAGCAGGAACACCAACGGCACCATTCTCTCAACAACTACGGCATGTAGCGTGTAGAGTTGATAGAAGATGGTGGGGACAACGTAGAATGTTCCATCCTCATACCCGCCGTGATGTAGCTGGAATATTGCTAAAAGCGGCGTAAAACCAAACTCAGTCAGTCCATCCCCATATATGGTCTCAGCTGCGCAGAGATGCTCAAGGTTGGCAGTGAAAGAGAAGCCGAGAATCTTGTCGTCGTCTCCGTTATTACATGATGAGGAAGCTCTCGCCGCTGTCAGTTGTCTGGAATTGCTCGGGAACGACAAGGTCTTTTCGATGGGTAGGCGTGGGAGGAAACGTGGACCGACGGGCTCAATACAGGGCATCTTTCTTGACGTGGAACGTCGGCCAGGGAGCGGTTGGAATCGGTCCAGGGTCCATCTCAGAGAGCGCGGACTTCCTCCTCGTACAGAGCTGGGAGAGGATCCATTGTCGTCTTGGCTTTCTTCTTCAGCGATGCCAAAGTCTCATGGATTTAAAACAAATGAAATTATGACATTGATATAAATACAAATATAAAGGTACAATATCAATACTAAACGATTTTATGTGAGTATGCATTCAAATTCCCAATAGTTATTTTCATCCTATTCTAATGTTATCTATACATGCGTCTCCACTGATTTATGTGCAATTATTGAACAAAGTGAATTATTGAATATAAGTGAAATGTTTTAGACACATACCTAGATGCAATTATGAACCGGGCTAAGGTTGTGTGTGGATTCGCCTCGTAACGGTATATCTCGCTGTGTCGTTATCTTCCCTGAGCATTTCTTCGTTGTACATCTCCAATACTCAACATCATTTGCCCCTCACTTTCCTATCTTATACATGTAATTTCCTACACAGAGATATCTACCACCTCTGGAAGTGGGAAGATACTTGTACTCAACTTGCGCATTAGCCATGATGATAGTGAGAGTGAAGGGAAAGCTGCAAACCAACCCATTTATAGGAAACCTTTATTGCATTGTTTTTATTGTTGTAAAGAAATGTTCACCAACAACAATTCACCAACATGACAAGATGAGAACTGTTCACCAACATGTTCAGGTGGGTAAGGCGATAATCCTTCCCTAATCCCTTGTGCATACAATGTAAAAACAACACCAATCATCAAAGAGTACCGCTTTTCGCCTTCCCGCGAATAGCCGAAATTAAAAATTCGACTTCGTGCGAATACCCCCGTACATCGACCACAGGTTTATTTTGTTACTATGGATTGAAAGCCCTGTGTCTTAGCTTTCACGCCATGTGCGACACGTGCTGGTGTCGTCACGTTTTCCTACCCTTAAAGCCACCCGAAGCTAAGCCCCATGCCTGAGACGGGAGTCAAAACAGCTCAGATTTGATATCCCAAGGGTTTGATCTCTGCATCCCGCTTGTACTAATTGTCTCACACCCGGAGAAAGAACCATATGCATGCATATCATATATGAAAATGTTGCCACGTGCATGAAGCACCTGTGATTGTCACGGGGTTGACGTGGGTCACCTGCTTGGACGTCCACATCCATTTGGCCACCCAGATAACACCCAGGTTTGATCTGTGCATTAAGCAACCAATCAACGATTGGCGCTTTCAGTCGTAATTCCCGCCACTTGGTTGGCTTCCGTCTCACTCAGAAACTCTCGGATTAGGCATTACAATCAAAACATCAGAGCAAAGCTTGTATGCCCCACCCAAACAAGTGCCTCTGCAAACATGACACCAATCAAGGCTCAATTGAAGACAATGTTGTGAGTAAGAACTCACCATGAAGCTACTTTAGGAATGTATGTTGTGTGAAGGTAACCTTTAGTAACAAACAATAAGAATTAAATATCACAAAAACCGTGTCTCCGTTTTCTCCTCACATGGAAATAAAGACAATACCAAGGCTAAACGCAGCGATGAAAACGTTTTATTCATCCTTCCAGACAGCATCAAACTAGGTGCAAACATAGCAAAATTGAGTTCGCCATCACACCAGGGGGAATTAAAGACAATACCAAGGCTAAGCGCAGCAATAAGAACGTTTAACATTCACCATCACGCCAGGTGACAAATTATCCAGGCTAGTTCATAGACATTGAAAGCATGTGCCCCTCACCTGGGAACAATACTGCCAATGCCTCGGCTGACCGACTGAATTTATAGAACTTGATCCAAGTGTAGAAAATCACTTGAGCCAAGGATCATATTTCAGTTTCACATGCCCGACTTTACTTCGATGTATACCCCTCTTTATTTTAATAGTATTATTGGTTCTTTGTTTCTTGTTCTTATTGTTTATTTTACGTTTTAACCTTCTTTGTATTAATGCTTTTTAGCTTTAAATTTATGTTTTTGCGGTTTGGGTTAGTGATTTAACTTAAAGTGAAGGCCGTAGGCTTTTAGTTTAAATTTTATGTTATTTCGGTTTTGGGTTAGCGTTTTAGACTAGAGACGGAAGGACTTACTGCCTTTTCACGTTAATTTTATGTTATATCGGTTTGGGGTTAGTGTTTTAGTTTAGAGAGAGACGGTGTCAACTTGTACTATATTTTTGCATTCCCCATTTGTATGACCAACATGATAAGGACGAAGCATTTGTGCAACACAGCCCTATACCCAAATGGATACCATAGCTCACGAAGGCAATACCCAATTACATAATGGACAGATAATTCAAACATGTCAGCACAAATAAATAATACGAAACATGAAACCTGGAAGGATACAACTTTGATTTCAAAGTCTGATTGCTGTGAAGGCGCAGTTGAGTCTACGTAGGAAGGTCGTCGAGATCTCCCTGATTTCTTCAGGTATTGTTGATAATGGCAGTGGAGCTGCCACATGTGATGAACAACACATACTACACTTTACATCAACATGCATAACAAACGTCAGAAAACGTCTGGCATGTCATGCCCTCGGGTCTACCCATCGATTGGGTGTCTCACATATATAGCTGTAGACTCTACAGCAATAGACCTCTCCTTTCCCATATGCCACACCTTAGGGAATTGCAAAGATTTGACACGGCAAATCATGCACAGTTACCGCCAAGTGGCCTCTGAGCCACTGCCGAGACTCGAGCTGGTTTGGGTGCGCCAGCCACCATTTCGCCACCATCGCCTCTCCTCTAAGGGTCGCCCCTTCACCCCTATGCCACACCAGCATTTCGTCCTGCTTCCAGCAAAACATCACCACCGTTTGCGCTTGCTTACTGCCAAGTCGCCTCTGAGCCACTGCCAAGACTCGAGCTGGTTTGCCTGCGCCAGCCACCATTTCGCCACCATCGCCTCTCCTCTAGGGGTCGCCCCTTCACCCCCTATGCAACACCAACATTTGAGCTTGCTTCCAGCAAAGTCACTTTTGAGCCACCTGTCAAGACTCAGTCTGTTTCAGTTCTGCTACACCATGGCTGTTCATTGAGCATCTTCGAGAGAATGAATGATGAATAGCACGAGCAACGTCGCGCGCCGTTACACAAGCTAAGTCAACCAAGTGCTTGATCATGGTGGAGGTCGGAATTATCCCTCTATGCACTACCATCTATCCGACCTCCGTGGGCAGACGTGGAGGGCAGAGTCGCAATTTTCACATCGCCGTGGCCGTCGCATCGTTGTGGCCGGGGAACAAAGGCAAATTTCCGAGCCAGTGGCCAACCTGGCTCCTTTCCCCGAGTAAAGAATACCCCGTCAATACGTTGGAATGTTAGACATTCGCCTGAGAGTACTATGCATTTTAAAAAGTTAATAAATACTTTAAGAATTAGAAAAATGCCGTTTTGCATGCATCTCCGCCACTGAATGGGCTTTCTGGCAATATAAGCCAATTTGACTTCTGACTTTGGAAACAAAAGTGATATAGGATTTTCTGCAGAAGTATAGCAAAAAATTTTTTCTAACAAATTGTGCAATATATATTTTAATGTTCAGGATAGATCAAATCACCGTTCACCACCGTCACCGACGTCAAAAGAGCTTTCTAATGATACCAATACGGGTATTTTGCAGATAGGTATAACGGATTTAGAAGTAAACAAAGACGTGATAAGGCAAAGCCTGAACAAAGGCTGATATGAAAGGCCGCCGACACAAGAAGCGGCGCTATAAACCGACGTGTGTAACGTCTCAGCACAACGTCGCCCATGTCCGTGTTATACGTCGTTTGAAGTGTACTTTCCAGGGCTTTCGACTGCATTAGACATATTGAAACTCGGGCCATGGACATTGACAATATAGCCGAAGTGAACATCCGCTGATGGCGGAGGTGACACGGACACCAGAAGCGGCGGCATATTCAGATGTATGTAGCACCTTTGAAAAATGTCGCACATGTACTTGTTATACGTCGTTAGAAGGGCATTTTAAAGGGTTTTCAAATGCATTATAGAAATGAAGATCGAACGAAGGATAGAGAAATTATAGCCGAACACTACATGCGCTCATGTCTGAGGTGACACGACACCAGAAGCGGCAGGAACTTCAGATGTGTGTAGCACCTTTGCACAATATTGCACATGTACGTGTTATACGTCGTTAGAAGAGCATTTTAAAGGGCTTCCATATGAGTTATAGAAATGAAGGATCGAACGAAGGGTATAGAAATTATAGCGGAACTGAACATGCACTGATGGTGGAGGTGACACGGACACAGAAGCGGCGGCAACTTCAGATGTGTGTAGCACCTTTGCAAAATATTGCACATGTACGTGTTGAGAAGCATTTTAAAGGGTCGTGAAGGATCGAACGACGGATATAGGGAACACTTCATTTTAAAGCGGCATTTTCAGATGTGTGTTAGCTTTGCAAAATATTGCACATGTACGTGACGTCGAAGGGCATTTTAAAGGGGTATTGTTGTATTGCTGTTATGGTTAGATTCCAAACTATTGTACTTTTTAGTTCTGTCAAGCATATTCATTCCTGTATAGCTCAACTATCTTATGTTGCACAACAACATATTACATATTTCCAGATCCCACATGAATGATCTTGCACATGCACTATAGATGTAAATATTAACGCTGCCGGTATAGCCGGTGTACAGATTCATCTAAATTCCGCCAATCTATATCACGTCCCATATATTTTGCAGTTCGCACATTAATACTTATATAGCTCCACAACTGAATGTGCAACATGTGCGTATTATACATTGTCTAAAACACGCCTTAAATGGCTTTCAAACGCACTGAGGTGATGTGTAAGAGTAGTAGCCGTTATATCATGACTGCATGATGTTGGCGAAAAATTGCTATATCACAGAAGAATTGAACTTCAGATGTGATATGAAACATACCGCGGGTAAAATTACACAAAACATCACGTCGGAGTTTCAATCTGGACTGGTTACCAGGGGCAGCACAATATTCACGTTTGCATATTTGGAGAGAGCGTTTGCTCAGGTTTCCAACAATGTATAACATGCATAGATATGACAAAGTAGAAGGCTTCCAAAATGCAATGAAGAAGGCGACTTCCACCGGAGGCTGGGTGGAACAAATTTCTTCCACCGGGACCTACGTGGAAGAAAAACACACAGCTTAAAATCACAGAAACCTTAATTGCTCGGCTATAAATTTGCATAAAAACAAACGGAAACATTCTCCGTGTAGCTCCAGGATCCAGCTATCGAACGACACGCAGCATGCGCGTGTAAGGCGATTTATGCAGCTCCCATGGGAGCCGTGCTGAAATAGGTGATACAATGGGCGATACGGTATGTTTCATATCACATCGTATCAACATGGTGTGGGTGAGTTATATAAGGGAGGCAACTCGTACAGGAATTCTTTTATCTTAGCTAAACGATTCCTTTTGGCAATGAAATTATGTATGATTGTTTATTAAATCAAGTCAATGTGTTGGGCGCAAATAGGCCTCTTATTGGCCAACGTCGCCCTAAAACTATAAAACCAACCAACCAACCAGCTAAATACACCCTGTTCACTGAATGCCTACACAAGTCGAGAGCGGAAGGTCGCGGGTTCGATCCCCGACCAAGTCATACCAAAGGACGTTAAAATAGGGTACTTGTTGGTCCCTGCCTGGCGCTCGGCATTAATGGGTACAACAAGGACTGGTCGGCTCGGAGTCAGTATAATGTGTCTAAGTGGGGTATTCATGTTCACTGCGGCATGGTATCTCAGTGAGCTAGCACTATAAAACCAGCTTAAGTCTGGGCTATTACAAGCAGCCGCACATACACACGCATGCACGTCGTCATATGAGCGAAATATTCTTAAGCACGACGTTAAACCCAATTTCACCTAAACCTCACCCGCCTACACAAGTGTTGTTGATAAGGACGTATCACCTCTTTGTGACCAATGCAGTTATAACACGTCTGAAACAGTTCCACATTATCTGCCGGAGTGTTCCCGCTGCGTTAACAGACAAAATCGTAGAAGTGCGGTGCTCAAGAAAAGTAATACATTCTCCCTTCCTGCAATATTGGTCCCTGGTATGGTGATCTACCTTCAGTTGTTGGCGATCTCTAGCCTGTTTTTATTTTGTATTGTCCAAATAGTGTTATCTGTTTTAACTTTGCACACTAGTTTTAGTTGTAATTGTGATATTCTAGTTGTTTTACTGTCCTTCGTCGACAGGTTTTTATAATATACATATATTCCATTTCAATGTCAAGTATGTTCTCGTCACGATATGGCTGAGATGTTGCCGATGTGGCGTTAAATATTAACTCACTCACTCACTCCTGCAGTATTTTTTGGTTTGATTTTTGCCTTTTCTTAAATATTTTTGGATGATTTTGTGTTGTTTTACGAAAACAAAACTTTGTTGCTTGATGTTTTAATCGGCAGAGGATACTGTCACTTCATTCAATTATCTGAAGAAGTTGAATTCATTTTTATACATGATAACTACAATCGTTCGCAGTTTCTCTACTTATATTAATTATAGTTCAACTTCCATTAATGTCTTGGGCGCAAATGGACCCCACTTCTGGTCGATGTCGCCCTTTTATCATACCACCACCAGCAGCAGCAGCAGCAAAATACATATATACGCATGCCACGTATGTGAGAATATCTTAATATGTATATTTGGAGTATTGTTGTCAGAGTGGTTCCGTGCGGGTGACAGTTATTGTTTATCATTTTAGTCTCTTCAATATGCGTGCAGTGCTTGAATACTGCCACTGCGCTGTGAAGATGGAGCACCAAGGGCAGTGACTGCATTTTCTCCGACGCTCTTCTGGGACGTCCTCCGAGTTTTTCTCTTAACCATTGTTTGATCCCGAGTCAGAAGAGGGTTTTCTGTATACCAAAAGGGGCGGTGGGGTAGCCCAGTGGTTAAAGCGTTAGCTCGTCACGCAAAACACCCGGGTTCGAATCCCCACATGGGTACAATGTGTAAAGCCCATTTCTGGTGTCCCCCGCCGTGATGTTGCTGGAATGTTGCTGGAAGCAGCGTAAAACCAAACTCTGTCAGTCAGTCAAAACGTAAATAATTAAAGGTTACCCACATTAAATGGCATAGCCTACGCGAACTTACACATTATTTCCATACTCTACTACAATATACATACACATCACACAGGCAGAGGGGTGGGGGTTTGCGCACACCCTACTCAACTTGGATACGATGTCTTGTGTCAACCAAGCCAGCAAACCTGACCATCCGATCACGTTAGTCGCATCTTACGACAGGCATGGGTTGCTGGCGACCCGGGTTACTCAATGTTAAAGTTCTTAGCGTCACTGGCATTTAAGCCAGACTGTCAGTCGATTGAAACTATAACTTAACGCCTGACATGTGTTTCCAGTATGTCTATTATGACATATATTGTAGTGATGTGTCAACACTTATACAGTGTTATGTTGTGCATATGCTGTGCATACGTGGTTTGTCAAATAGTTCTTGGTATTGCCATGTTATGCGGTTTGTGGAGTGTCATATGATGTTAGTGGTGTCTCATGAGGCCTATTGTTGTGTTCAGTAAATTGTGTGTGGTATGGAATGTGGTATTGGTCAAGATGGACATCGTGTGATTGATGCCAAGTGTTAATTTGTATGCGTCTGTATGTCATGAGCTATTGTGCTTGTAATGTGTGTGGTTTGAAATGTTGCAAGTGAAGAGTCACGTGGTGTAGTGCATCATGGTCTGCCGTTTTTGTATGGTGTCTCTGATGACGCTGTGAGTGTCATGTGCTAAATCACGTATGATTGAGTGAGTGAGTTAGTGCCTCATGTTTACGTCTCTTTTAGCAAACTTCCATACATGCCCCTCCTGCCGTACAGCACACACCACATGACGCCATCTGACACATCACTTCACACATGACATGACATGGCATGACATTGGAGTGAGTGAGCTAGTGGGTATGGTTTTACGCCTCTTTTAGCAATATTCCAGCAATATCATTGCGGGGAACATCATAAATGGGCTTCACACATTGTACCCATGTTGGGACGCGAACTCGGGTCTTCGGCATGACGAGCGAACGCTTTAACCACTAGGCTGCATCCCCGCCCGTATCATGTTTTGTCATGTGGGATGCTCGATTCACGTAATGTGATGTGTAATGCATCTGTATTGCATATGTGGTAAGGCATATGCTTGTCATGTGGTGTGTGATGTGGCGTGTTTGATGCACGTTGTGTGTCGTGGTGTGAATGGTATATGGTGTAGAGTGTCATATGCGGTGTGGTGGTGGTGGGTTGTGTTGTACATGTGGAGTGGTGTGTGGTGCGGTGTGGTGTGTGGTGTGTGGTGCGGTGCATGGTGTGGTGTCGTGGTGTGGTATGTGTGGTGTGTGATATGGTGTGTGTGTGGTGTAGTAGTAATAATAATAATTCACTTGTATGGCGCCTGGTATCCATCTGTCTAGTTGCTCACTGGCGCATATGTAGGAGTCAGTAGAGTGAAAGGGGAATATTGTTAAATATTGTAAGCAGTTCTGAACAGAAAAGTTTTGATTAGGCTTTTAAAAGAGGATTCACAGATGGTGGCTTTGAGTTCTGATGGTAAAGTATTCCATAATTGAGGTGCAACAGTGGAGAAGGCTCTGCTATCCATTTTGCTTGTGGATACTGGTTGAGAAAATAGGAACTGATCAGTGGAGCGTAGAGGTCTCGATGGCTTGTAGATATTGATGAGTTCTTTAAGATAGAGAGGCCTGTTTTCCATGTAGAGGGATCGATGAGTCAGTAACAGGATTTTATAGGAGATACGCTGTTGAACTGGCAACCAATGGAGAGATTCCAGAGCTGGAGTGATGTGGTCAGTGCGTCGCTTGCGTGTAATCAATCTTGCAGCAGAGTTTTGTACTCTTTGCAGACGTGATAGTATCTTTTTAAGGAGGATGACAAGAAGAGAGTTGCAGCAGTCGAGGCGGCTGATGATAAGAGTTTGCACAAGAAGTTTGATGACGTCCAAGATCATGAGATATCGGATATTTCCAATATTGTGCTTATGGAAATAGCAGCTTCTGCACACAGAGCTGACATACTCTTCCATGGTCATGGTTGACGGGAAAATAACTCCAGATTTCTGGCCTTGGGGGTGTCACTGACAGAACATGCTCCAACATTAAAAGAAGGCTTAGGGTTCAGTTTTGCAAGCTGATGGCGAGTGCCCAGTGTCAGGAACTCTGTTTTCTCATCTTTGAGTTTCAGGTAGTTAGAACTCATCCATGACCGGATATCTACAAGGCAGGCTTCAACTGTTTGGATGGCAGCAAGTGTTTCCTACAGCAGCTGGGGCAAGTGAGAGGTACAGTTGATTGTCGTCAGCATAAAGATGGAAGTGCAGTGAATGGGTCATGATGATCTGACCAAGAGGCACGATATATTCACTAAATAGCAGTGGACCCAGAACAGATCCTACGTGTAGTGGGGACGTGTAGTGTGGTATGTGTGATGTGGTGTGGTGTGGTTGTGGTGTGGTGTGGTGTGGTGTGGTGTGTGGTGTGGTGTGGTGTGGTGTGTGTGGTGTGGTGTGGTATGTGTGATGTGGCGACGTGGTGCGTGGTGTGGTGACGTGGTGTGGTGTATTGTGTGGCGTGGTGTGTGTAGTGTTGTGGTATGGTGTGGTGTGTGGTGTAGGTTGTGTGGTGTGTCTAATGTGTAGCGCTGAGTGCCATGTGGTGTGTTTGGTTTGTGATGTGTGTGAGATTGTCATGTTGTGCAAGTAGTGTGGTGCATTATGACTCATGGCATGAAGAGTGCGTGGTTGGTCATGCTGTATGTGCTAGAGGCCGAGTGGGTTGTGTCATGGCATATCCAGCGTGGCATGCGACGTGCGTGGTGTGGTGTTTCCGTGACACATGTGGCGTGTGTGTTTGACTGCTGAATTGTGTGTGTCGATTTACACATAGCGCTGCCTTCAACAACATTTTTCTGGTAATTGTCAAAATAGCACCGTTCTAGTTACATACATACATACATACATACATACATACACACACACACACACACACACACACACACACACACACTCACACACACACACACACACACACATACATACATACATACATACATACATACATACATACATACATACATACATACATACATACATACATACATACGAGAAACATATTTAGATATTCATAACTTATTTACTTTAAAGTGTCTACGCTCGTGGTATGTTACATCTCACGTTGTGTCAACGTGGGCTTGATGAATGATGTAAGGGAGACAACTCGTACAGGAATACAGCCGGATGCATGTACGCATGTATCACCTCTGTGCGGATTTGTTAATGATTATATTAGATGTTTGGTGTATTGTTGTGAGGGTGAGTGAGTGGGTGGGTGAGTGAGTGAGTGAGTTTGGTTTAAGCGTTGTGGCGTTGTGTGTGGTGTGGTGTGTTGTGTTGTGGTGTGTGGTGTGATGTGGTGGAGTGACATGGTGTGGTGTGTTGTATTGTGTTGGGGTGCGTGGTGGTGTGGTGTGGTGCCTTGTATGTGGGCTGTTTTGTGTTGTGGTATGGTGTGGTTTGAAGTTGAGTTGAGTTGAGTTGAGCTTTACGTCACATCGGCATTATTCCAGCCATATAGTGACGATGGTATGGTGTGGTCTGTGGTGGTGTGGTGTTTCAGTGGTGGTATGGTGTAGGGTGTGTCGTGTGGTGTGTAGTGTAATGTAGTATAGAGTGTGTGGTGTGCCTGTGGTGATGTGGTTTGGTGTGTCTGTGGTGGTGTGGTGTTTTGTGGTGTGATCTGGTGTGTGGTGTGTTGTGGTGTGGTGTGTAGCGTGGCGTGGCTTTTGGCGTGGCGTGGTGTGCTGTGTCTAATGTGTAGCGCTGAATGCCATGTGGTGTGTTTGGTTTGGGATGTGTGTGCGATTGTCATATGGTGCAAGTAATGTGGTGCATTATGACCCATGGCATGAAGAGTGCATGGTTTGTCATATTGTATGCTGGGTGGGTTGTGTCAAGGCATATCCAGCGTGGCATGCGGAGTGCACGGTGTGGTGTGTGTGTGACTCAAGTGGCGTGTGTGTTTGACTGTTAAATTGTGTGTGTCGATTTACACATAGCGCTGCCTTCAACAAAATCGATCTTCAACATTTTTCTGGTAATTTTTAAGATAGCACCGTTCTAGTTAGTTCTTGATGGTCGGTGAATTATGCACATTGACTTAAGGGATCTATTTTGCCTTCCTCATTGTGGGCTGTGTCAAACTACGAGAAACATATTTAGATATTTAGAACTTATCTAGTTTAAAGTGTCAACGCGCGTGGTATGTTACATATCACCTTTTGTCAACACGGGTTGGATGAATGATGCAAGGGAGGCAACTCGTACAGGAATACAACCGATGCATGTACGCATGTATCACCTCTGTGCGGATTTGTTAATGATTATATTAGATGTTTGGAGTATTGTTGTGAGGGTGAATGAAAGAGTGAGTGAGTTGGTGTGAGTGAGTGAGTGAGTTTGGTTTAAGCCGCTTTTAGCAATATTCCAGCAATATCACGGCGGGTGACACCTGAAATGGGCTTCTCACATTGTACCCATGTAGGCAATCGAACCTGGGTCCTCGACGTGACGAGTTGTTGTCGGGGAGATTTGCGTTGGTGGGGGTGATAAGTTATTTTTTAATCTTTTACATTCTTTGCAGCCCTGAACGTGCTTGAAAACTGTCGGTGTAAAGATGCCACAAACGATGGACGGGAACAACTGTTTTTTTCTCCAATCCTCTTCTGGCACGTCCTCCAAGGTTTTCGAAAAGTCCAGCTTGATCCGGATTAAGGAAAGCTTTTTCTCCATAGCAATAGTAAGTTATTCAAGGTTAACCAAATTAAATGCAACAGGTTACACGAAAGCATTCAATGATGGAATTAATGTACTTTTTCATTCCTTAATTACAGTTGTCACTCAAAAACAAAGTCAAATTGTTGTGACATGTTCATTAACACATTCAGATGTTGAACAGGCAGGAATCACTGTCACCAGACTGACTGATTTCAGGCCTTTCCATTGTCAAATGTGAGATCTTTCCTATCAACCTTCCATTGGACACTAATTTACACATTCATCGCTCAATGGTGGTTACCTAACATTTGGATATGTTCAGAACACATTACCACATTATTTACTAAAACATTATTAATCATCATTTAAATTCCACTGAGATGAATTGCCCAAGACATGGATGTTGCATTTTGTGAAATGCTATTACCTTCCAGAAATAGCACAGTAAATATAAGAACGAACATATAAATATTAAATGTTAATAGAAGCGACAAAACCCTTTCCACATTCATAAGAAATATCTGCTGAAAGCAGAGTCGATTGTACAATTATGACTATATCATGAGTATATTATTGTTTCAACAATAATACAACGGTGTTGTTTGTAACCAAATCTGGATCAAACAATCCAGTGATTGTCACCATGCGATAAAAATTCGACCACCTAAACTAAAACAATCTCTTGGTACTTGTGTGAATAGTGTATATATAGCTAAAATATTAAACAACACTAACTGTAGAGGAATATAACATAGTTATGGAATATTCAAAGACATTTACAGCTCTATCTCTATTATATTATTAGATGCAGATATCGAAACTATGAAACCGTTTGCAAAAGTTAGCTGACTAAGGCTATAAGTAAACTCGTGACAATGTTTCCAACATGCCTACTATCACATGTACTTTAGTGATGCCTCGACACTGATATATGGCTCTGTGTCTCTCGTTACCGTATGCTTTGAGTATATCCAATAGTGTATGTGGTATAGAATGAGGTAAGTGCCTATCGGCATGTCGTGTGGTTGATCACATGTGTCATTTTGTATGCGCCGAACTGATTTGTACAGCATGTGAACCTTCGCGGCATGTATCGTGTCACATTGTGTCAATATCGTTCAGGTGAATGGTGCAAGGGAGGCAACTCGTATACAAATAAAGCCGAATACATGTACTGTCACTTCTGTTAGAACGTTTTAACGTTTTATTTGGAGTATTGATGACAGTGGTTCCTTCTCTAATTTGATAGTTCGTTTTAATAGTATTAATGTTTGTAATCATAGTGCAGCTTTTGAATACAAAGCGTACCATTGATGGAATCTATTTCTAATGTAACTACAATATTTGTCTGTGAAATCATTCGAAGATGTTCATGTTGATATTCTGATATTAAACAGGTAGGAAGTAGAGTATGGCAAGAGAAGGGAGAGTATCCCAAATCAATGTATGCCACAATGCTATGACTGTCAAGCACCTTCTTTTTGATTTTTCAGTCATTCGACAACGTTTTTATACTGCTCAAACAATTGCTTCATACCGTTTCTATTTTAATTGTTGCATATCTGAAGGAAATTGAATTAGATGTATATGATAAGATATAGATTTTAAAATTTTGAATGTAAGTGTTTCACTGTTTACTCTGATAATAGACTGAAATGTAATGGATCCTCGTCATCGCTTTCATTATAGTTTCCTTTCTAAGGAAAATATTGGATCTTTAGCCGCGAGTGAGTGAGTTTAGTTTTTCGCCACACTCAGCAATATTCCAGCTTTATGGCGGCGGTTTGTAAATAATCGAGTCTGGACCAGACAATCCAGTGATCAACAGCATGAGCATCGATCTGCGCAACTGGGAACCGATGACATGTGTCAACCAAGTCAGCGAGCCTGGTCACCCGATCCCGTTAGTCGCCTCCTACGACAAGTATGGGTTACTGAAGATCAGTTGTAACCCGGACCTTCACGGGTCTTTTTAGCCGCGGACAACTGAGGTATTGATGGTGCGGCTTAAGCAACATTTACTCTCTCACTCACTCACTCATTCACTCACTATGTATGAATCACTGCAGTTTGATACATTATTAAGTTTTATAAGTACTTATATTTCAGCCCGACAACATGGCCCATACATGGCCTATACTCTTAATGCATAGCAGATAAAAAAATTCCAACATGTCTATTGTCTCATGTCATTTAGTGATGTGTCAATACATATGTGAAATGTACACGTCAGAATGTGCTTCCTGGTTTTACGTCAGTACGATTGAATATCAACATGTAACAATAGCTAAGTCCATTAATCATGTTCCTTATTTAGAATCGTGGTGTAATGTATCCCAGTGATATAACATAAATAATGCATAACATGGGCAGCCAGGGCATATCAAACACAGTCGAACAGCTGCTGCTCTACGTGTACAACAATTAAGATGGAGAGGGAGAGAGGGGGCAAGAGAAAGAGGGAGAAAGAGAAAGAGGGAGAAAGAGAGAGAACGAGATAGTGGGAGAGAAAAGAGAGGGAGTGAGAGAAAGAGGGAGAGAGAAAGAGAGAGAGTGTGTGTGTGTGTGTGTGTGTGTGAAAGAGAGAGAGGGGGCGGAGAGGCGCACTCATGCAGACACAAAGGATGTGATTATTCGTTTCGGAAAACATGTTTAGTATAAACTCAGTGATCTTTACTAACCATCTCTAGCTATAGCCCGCTGGAGATTGTCAACTATAACTCAGATTATTGTAACTGACTGGGAGTTTGTCTTCAGCTGCCGGTGTGAAATGAGTCATTACCTATCTGTATGGCCGCAGTACTCATGTATTTCAATATGCTTTTTCAGTCATCTGTATCATAAGCATACAACGTAATTGGAGAGTGTTTATATTGGACGAACATTGCCATGTGAAACGGGACAAACCACGTCAAGTGTAATTGAAAAGTTTTTGAATGTCTCTCAATCGTAGTTCAATAGAAACGCAGAAGTTATTCAGGGCTGATTTAGTCTTGTCGTGTCCCACGCCTTGTGATGACTCCAGCATTATGTGTTTTAACAAATGGATTCTTTTGGACTTTTCACACTGTGATATGTAACACGTAAACAGTTTTGTATATGGTGTTTCCAATACAAGATAAGAGCAGAAAAACAGTTCAAAATGACCTTTTCATTGCAACCTCTTGTTAGTTAGTTTGGAACACTCACTGTTTACACGTTGTGTTGTGGCAACTGCAACCAGCTGACGGCCCCTTTTTTTCCCTCTATCATATTGTGCATGGTGTTTAGGAAAACCATGCTCGCAGGTGTTGTGCCCTCGTTTTGTGCATTGCGCAGTTGTTATTTCCATACTCATTCACTCCATGTATTATCTGTGTTTACGTGACAAGTGGAGCCTCGATATACGGGTCGATTGTCCTACATTACACGAGAGCTAGACTAACTATGTTGAATACATGTGGAGTTTTTGCACTGGGCGTAAACGTAATTCATAATGTGAGCCAAACTTGAACAATTAGAAGTGCGTTAATATAACACTTTGCAGATTGCAATATCAGACCCGGAACTGACCTGGAACGAGTAAATGCATACATGTATATCCACCTGAGACATAATGAACGTTTGTGTTTGTTGGTACCTGACACTATTCGACTTATCTGACGACGTCTTGTAAATGATACAGCCTCGACCTCACTATCAAGTGATTTTGTACGGAACGGTCAACATAGAGGTATTGTGTCATCCAATTAACTTTGCAACCCAAACCACTGAGTCGTTACTAACGACCAAGTTCCCTTTTTAAATAAAGAAATCCAAACTCGGTATCACACAGTGCTATTTTCCCTTGGTGAGGTATAAATGAATATGAAAGACCGATTGATGCTTGTTCAATTGTTCAGTAAGATGTGATATAAGGAAACATGGTCCTCATGATTTCCCAATGTCAGTTGTCATGCATGATTATTCATGAAGGATTGTGTTGTACATTACTTCAGCTGGCAATATTAAAGAACTGAAGTTATTGAAGAACCCAATAACTACAATTATGTAATAAATGCAAACGAGTATAATAAAAACGTAAGTTATATTGTTTTGATTATTTGTAGTATAGTTTTATTCAGCAGATGTTAAAAATATTACAATAGTATATTATGCATCATATATTATGAAACAACCTTTCTACAACTTTAAACAGTAATAAATACAGTACGTTCATAACGAACATGCTATAACGAACTGACGAATATAACGAACTGATTGTTCTACTCACTGGCTGAATACTTCAGGTGAAAACGAAACCTAGCTCTCCCTTTGTGTTCATTATTTCCTAGTAATCACCTAATGCGAATAAATACTCCTTCATGAATTACCATGTACAGTTTATCAGCATGGAAAGGAAGTCTTCTGTCCTCGTGCGTTTGTTGAATTCATTTCGGCGTGACAAGTCTATGGCTTCAGCGCTTGACAACGCCGTCTAACTTAACATTTGCTCGAAAACAGCGGTTATTACGAACTCACAGCGACTACGAATTTCAATTCGTTTTACATGAAGTTATATATACATATCAACTACAACACACAGCAAGGGGCTGGTACAAAAGGCGTTATATCCGTTAGTTC
Organism: Haliotis rubra; assembly: GCF_003918875.1. Taxonomy (NCBI): domain Eukaryota; kingdom Metazoa; phylum Mollusca; class Gastropoda; order Lepetellida; family Haliotidae; genus Haliotis; species Haliotis rubra. Next base: position 72,425 of record NW_025764960.1, read on the forward strand.
GTTATAAGAGTGTTCGATATAAACAAGATTTACTGTACTGGAAATGGAAAGCTCATTGAATTAATGTTATAGTAGATGGACAAATTGCTAATGTCCATTATATATAATAATTCACTAAAACGTAAAGGACAATTTGAACACGTGGGACAATAAAATATAACTACATGAAACTTAATAATGATTTGCATTAGACGTCGCATCAGCCTTGTTTCGGCAACCCATGGGCGGAGGCAAATTATGGGATTTAACATATATCGGAACATCAAATCTATATTCAAAAGTAATCTGTGAAATATGCTTAATATGCTACTCTCAAACAAGAATGGACGTAATAACAATAAATTTGAGTAACTGAAATGCCTTTTGGAAGACGATACTACCGTTTGGTGAGGTGAAAACTAGCTCAAACAAAACTATGTGATGTGCTCCTGACACACTACATACACTGGAACATACACAATCTTCTGATGTTAGCAGCAATACATTACATCCAAGCAAATTACTAAGTACAGTAAACATTTTTAAATAAACTCACAGAAAACACATGCCAATAATAGAAACTGAGCATGTGTAAAAAGTCATGTATTATATTAAAAGTTTAACTAGTGATTAGTGGTGTATGCCTGTATGTGTTTTACGAACTAGAATTTCAGCAGTTTGTCTCCGTTTATCTTGATTTGCTTTTGGTGTGAGTATAGACTAACAACTATGAGAAATGAGACCACGTTTTCGAGACTTGCGTGGGCTTTCTTGGATATGTTTGCTTCAGGGACTGTATGACAGACTAACTACAACCTTAACTTCACCTACACGAGTGGTAGAATGGGCCCGGTTCTATAAATAGGCAGGACACGCCAAGCCCTGTGCATGACAAGTATTGTTTCAAGTATTTGACTTATTACATGTATTTGGTTTTGACCATTTCAAATTCTAATTATTGATACGTTAAATTACCTATAGTCCTATGCCAGAACACGGTGGCTTATGGGCCAGGGGTGCTGAATTCCTTTCATCGTGGCACTACTACATGTTCGTTCTTCTCGAAACAAACAGATGAGACTTCTTGTGGTGGCGGCACACGTGTAAGAAGTCGTTGTCTCCATGGCATGTCTGAGGAGGATATTGCTGCAGAGCTTGCAGATCAAGGTGCTAGGGCGGTAGACGTTTCATCGTCAAGAAAAAGGGCATCAATTGGTGAGTGTCCCTAATCCACTCCGATGTTCAACATTTCAGTTATGGGTCTCATTCATGTCGCAACGCTGGTGATGGTCCACATTGATGAAGAATTAACTTCGCCAAGGCTGACAAGTCATTATTTGAGACAATGTGTACTGATCTCTGAAAACATGGTGTTGTCAGGAACAGTAAAGATCCCATATTGTTTACGAGCAACATCCATGCAAGTGCTTTATGTAATGCAAGGGTTAAGCTAATCGCCATACCGTGTACGTGACAGGTCATATAGAAATTACGCTACTGCTATGAGTTACGCCAGAGATTGCTCCCCAAATCAGAAACACTACATAAGCGACAAGGTACATGTAGCTGCACATCAAAACACTAACACTGTCGGGCAAGATTTCTGCCTGCGCGCCTGTTGTTGTCATGCCGGTAGCACTTTCCGGTTCCTGGTGATAACATCCTAAATCCTGAATTGAATATGAAATTAAGCACTCCCCTCTCCGCTTCCCATAGACTGTTGGTAAAATTCAAACTTCCACAACTGTTTACTTTCAAGATTGCCCGCGAATATACTTTGTGTGCTGCGCTGGTTCAGTTACTCTTTTAAAACTGAATACGATACCTATAAGATGAAGGTTATATGACGTGATACCAAATACTTCCAAACATTCCGTCAAATTCACAGTATGTAATAAGAGTACATGTGAACGTATTTGTTGCACACAGTTTCGTTTGTGTCTGTTAGTTAATCAGATATATTGAATTGCTAAATAACATCAAACGATGTGTCATTTGTAAACATCCGGTGGTGTTACACCGTTTTGATTTGGCTGAAACAGATATATTTATGCACATGTGTAAATATACTCGCATGGTAACGGTAGCCCTTACAAAAATAACCGAATAATAACTCGTTACGTAGTAATTTTAAGGATTGTTTTACGTTCTCCGTGCATTTATCGAAGCTCCGCTACGCGATTTTATATACTTTAAAACTGTTATCCATCGATAAATTCAGGAAAAACGTAAAACAATCCTTCACTAAAATTATAAAGTCCACTTTTAATCGAAATACTTGAACTATACTAAACAGCAAAAGAAACGTCATTTTGGAATTTTCCTTTGCAGAAACGGATAACTATATGTAAACTCATTTACTCTTTTGATTGTATATTTTTGACATCATCTCCAACTTGATCTGAGCAAAGACATTCCTTCCCAAACTCAGAATGGAACCCAGGAAATGGTCTCAAAAACGCAACCTGATCTCGGAGATGGTACGGTGTTCTCCATGTTTTCATGCAACTTATGCTGCACGTGCTGTGTAAGGACCAGCCCTATAAAATGCACCCCCAAACCTGGTTGAAACATTCACATTACAACGTCAGCAGGATGCCGCGACTCACGACAGCTCAAAGGAACCAGGCGCTAGGAAGACATGAAGCTGGCCTCACTGCACAAGACGTTGCCAATCACTTCCAGATAAACGTTCGGACCATCTACAAGCTGCAGCAACGTTTTCGGGACACCAACACCGAAAGTGATCGCCCCCGTACTGGCAGACTAAGGGTGACCACATGACGACAAGACCGCCATGTTGTGCGACAGCATGTATAAAATCCCTTCATGCAGGCATCCGAAACAGCACGCCAGACAGTGGGAACACACGAAAGACCAATCAGTACTGATACAGTACGCCGACGTATTAACAGCGGGAACCTCAATTGCCGTAGACCTCACCGTGGACCTATCCTCACCCCTCGTCATCGCCGTGTACGTCTACAGTTTGCCCTACAACACCAAAACTGACGATACAGGCAATGGAGAACTGTTCTGGTCACAGATAAGAGTCGGTACTGCGTATCAACTGCAGATGGAAGAACAAGAATATGGCGACGTCGTGGCCAGCGTTACTCAGACCAATGTGTTATGGAAAGAGACTCATGGGGAGGTGCAAGCATCATGGTATAAGGTGTAATAGGCCTGAACCAGAGAGTGGGTCCTGTGGTGTTCCAGAACCTTGGTCCAGGGAGAGGAGGCGGCATCACAGCGGTGCGCTACATCGACCAAGCTCTCAGACCCCACGTCATACCACATTTCGCACGTCACCGGAACAACATTTTCCAGCATGATAACGCCCGGGCCCATACTGCCAGAGCTACACGGTACTTCCTACAGCAGAACGGTGTCAACATTATGCAGTGGCCAGCCCTTAGCCCTGATTTAAACCTAACTGAACATATTTGGGATGAAATTCAGAGGAGACTGAATAATGTCACACCAAGGCCGAACACAGCCGATTCATTGCGCCATGCCTTTCTCAGAGTGTGGTTCCAGGTGCCAATGGCCTTCATCAATCGATTGGTGCAGTCCATGCATAGACGCTGTGCTGCAGTTATTGCCGCTCGTGGTGGTCACACTAGATATTGAAGTCAACGGTCTGAATGGACTGCAAACGTTCACGTAATGTCTTGAAATTGTGCTGAGTTATTCATTGATGTGTCAAGATATTGTACACAAAAATGTTTTTGATCCGCTGGTTATGTCCATTTCTGTAATGATTTGATTACAGTGCCTATCTAATTTTGAATTCGTACTGACGTTTGTTTTGCTGCTGAGTATATATAATGATCTTGCTACTGTCCTAAACGACATCGTCCCCTCTTGGTTGCCCAGCCATGTTGGAATTTCTGGTAACACAAAGGTCGGTTCTGCGACACCACTTCTCATCCAATGTTCCGATTTTAAAACAGTGACCAGATCTCTCTACTGGCCCTCAATGAAAGGTCCACTCCACTTTTCACAAGGTAGTCAAACACGTTTTTCTGTTTCTGTCGTGCTGACCATGTTATCGGCATTCTCCAATATGAAACCACAAAGTTTATACACATCTCTCCCTTTGATGCGTTTCACGTGACATACGTATTCCCACTATATTGCAATTTGAGGACTTAGGGATAATAGAGGAATTTCGGTTCTTGTATTTGGGGTGGCTGTAACAGAATGTGTCCATACATATTAAATCACCACAAAACATGCTGTTATAAAGTATTATTCTATTTTAACACGGTTAATGATCGCAAGTTGTAAAACTCAAATCATTAACCAAACAACTGAAATACATATGCATCATTATACCAATAAAGAGATAAGTACAGCTGATTAACGTTTTGCTTATATGAACACCCCTACCCCAGGTAAATAAGCCTGTTTGTAGTATACGGCAGGCAATGAAAACATATGTATTTTCCTTCCTTCTTCCTATCATGAATTCGAAACGACATGATCATTTTGAATTGCATACAAATAAGTGCATCATGGCACTGTAGCTCACGTGCATATGAAGGCAACTGTTTAAATTGTACACAACAAACACTAAGTGAAGTTGCTGATAATATTGCAATCAAATTGTATCTACATGAATATTCATACTCCTTTTGATAGAATACAACAAGATCTGCAAAGCAAGTCAGTTGTTTACCGGAATATATAGTGAAAATAGGAATTGTATAGAACTATTACTTTTGTCACAGTTGTGTGACATTTCAAAATGTCCTCTATTTCCCAAAATATACGACCTTGAATGCTGTCAGTAACGCATTTTGTCAAATTGCTTCGCGCAAGAGTTGCAAGGCACTTATGTAAATCGTCTTAAAATAAGCATTTTCGATTTTACCTCAAAAGTTGGAAATGAAGATCAAAATATTGGAACAGCTATATGTGAAGTTTAATGTATTGCCCGAATTCCGTTTTGTTTTGAATTTTACTTTTCGAGAAAAAACTCGGACGCGTATGCACAGATGAACAAGAGACTGTAATGTGGAATGTAGGTTTTCAGTTCTGCTTATAAGTCGCAACAAATAGATTGAACGCTCACGCAGTCATTCAGCTTGGGTGATGATTTTGAGTGAGTGAGTGAGTTAAAATTTTACATCGCATCGGCAATATTACAGCCATATAGCGATGAAAACAAGGTAATCATTTTAAAATATCTGTCGACAAAGGACAGTAAAACCAACTAGACTATCTCAGGTAAATATATTTAAAACTAGTAATTAAATCTAAAATAGTTTAACTATAGAGGACGACACAATATAATAACAGGGTATAGATCACCAACAACTGAAGGTAGCAATATTTCATATGTGACATTGAAATGGAATATATGTATATTATAAAAACCTGGGGACAGTAAAACAACTAGAATATCACAATAACAACTAAAACGAGTGTGGAAAGTTAAAACTGATAGCACTATTTTGACAATACAATATAGAAACAGGCTATAGATCGCCAACAACTGAAGGTAGATCACCATACCAGGGACCATGGGAACTTACAGTACCTTTGATACCTGCATGGACCCTAGTTGGATTAACACCATCCCTTCAGCCGCTGGCGTTTGTAGGTTTAGCCGAATTAGCCGAAGAACAAAAACACTACGTTTAAAAATCCGGTAAGCTTAAATTTAACTTTGAAAGTTTTGGGACTTACGTACCCTCTCAGGAGGACAATAATTTTACGATACTTTAACCCCCTGTTGATAATTTTGAAGTTGTGACTGTAAGTATTCCAAATGTCCTTTAACTTAACAACGTCCTTACCCTCTGGGCAGTAAGATCTCGGATGTAAGGGGTTAAGGTCCGGTGTAAGTTGTTGTCCTTTCCGGAGCTAACTAAACTAAACCAGTAAATTTGAATTGTGGTTCATCTACTTGCCCAGTGCGGAAGACAAGCCTATTAGATAGACACGTGCCTCATCCACGACATTCAGCTGTAACTAACACAGGCATTCGCAAGTACACAGACCTGAGTCCCAATCCACAAAGGGTTCGTAACGTTACGACACATCGTAACTCCATACTTTATGATAGCTTCACGAATGGCATAGTGCTTCGATCGTTTTGTGGATCGGGCCCCTCACGCGTATTGCTTAAAGGTCACATGCAACCAAAAAATCAAACATAATTAAAACACAATTATCACTTATTCATGACATATGATATACATTGCTGGTTATGAAAAAACATATATACAAAATTATAAGCGTACAATCGCAAATCAAAAGTGCAATATTGTGTACTTGGGTTTACTTCCCAAGAAACGAAGCAGCCGGGATACCGAACCCAGTCAGAGCGGGCGGGTGGGTGTGCACTCAAGTGTAACGGCTGGTTCATTTGCAGATGCCCTCGCGGCTCATTGTGTGTGTATATATAGAGATGTTGGGTTTTGTAAATACATGCTCAATTTTTGTGTATAACATTTTGCAATCAACAGACATCATAACTGCATGTCATGTGTTCAAGTATCACACCTGCCTGTCTGTGTAATTACATAATGTGACAGAGACCGAACTCGGGCCATAAATCAATGCATTGTATTTATGGTGTATAGCCTGATTGGTTTTAAGTTCAAATTGCATGTGGTCAGTGATTGCAGCTGTGTATTGAATATTGTCATTAGCAGACAGGCAGGCAGACACACAGGTGTCAATAAAACAAGACATTGAGTTTTGTCTGTGACAACGAGATATCTGTATCACAGTTAGAAATTCTGTCAACGCTAAATAAGGACACTGCTTTTAAGTATCGAACTGAGACAGTGACTCGGTAAGAAGAACGTGTGGTGAAATAGACAAATGAAATTATATAAACAGTTTATTTACTGTCATAACATATAAAAAGCTCGCGCCTGAGAAATATCAACAAAACATTAGAAAAATAGCTCACACCAAAGCCTCCCGACTACCGCCAAGAAAGGCTGTCCGTCTTGAAATGTCGAAGCCTCACTGGTTTACACATAGCTGAGTAGATCTAGATCCCTACAAGGTTCTTTTATGTAAAGAATAGATTATTAACTATTTATTTGTGTACACAACCAGGATTAGACTACTCCTGCTCACGACCTTACAATCCGGGCATACATCCTGTTTCAAGCTCCGCGAACCTATTCAGTGCGCATGCGTCAGGAGCGCAGCTTAGCCCAGCTGTTGAAACCAGTTTTCCCCCGAAAAGTCGGGGGGAAATTAGTGAATCGTTTGAACTCCGATTTCGCGCAGTTTTTTTCATCGCGTTATTTTTCAACTTTATAAGTTGAATTTGCATTTTTCATGATTTGTTTCGGTAAGTCCATACCGAAAGGTATCAGAATCTGCAAAGTTGCATGTGACCTTTAAATTTCTGCTGCCACATATTTTTACAGAGTATATTTTATGTGTGCAAACATAATCCTTTAGATCACTTCGACCTTCAGGGACTCTTTTCAGTTGACAGTAGTCAGATCTGTTTGGTTCTAACGATACATTTTCTGCCAAGTTCTGCAAGATGTTTTAGGGAAAACAATGGTAGACAGTCTGACTAATGGTATACGGACATACTATACTGTATACTATTACATGTGTTCACCATGCGTTTTTATCTATTGCGGGCTTGCAGGAACACTCATGTCTGTACTAAGTACGCCTCGGTAGTGGGCGAGTCGGGGGTCACACAAATGGGTGATGATGGGTCCGCACAAAACGTAGGTGTGGTCGAATCAAGCCCTCTGGTTGGTTGATGCTTGATAAGGTGACATTTACAACTGATGCTTTCTTTGGAGAAGCCATTGCTCGAAAAATATTCTTGCATTAAGCAGTCGATGAAAGGAGATATTCCCGCGAATTTACAAAGAATGTGCAGATTTGCAAGCGTTGACAAATCAGAGGGCTTGCTTCGACCACACACCGTTTTGGTGCGGACCCATTGTCATCCATTTGTGTCAAGATCGTTTAGTTGAGGGTCAAAATCGGGTTTCAATCGATTTGCAGAAATAACAATAAAGAATTGGTAGGTGTCATGATTGGTGATCCATAGGCCAATCATCCATGATTATGTTTACATTAAGTTTTAATCGATTGTATGCGATGGTAGCGTAGCGATCGGCAAAGCAGGTGGGTAGGGTACACTGAAGTGTCTGGCATTGTCATCATGTATTGTACTGTGAAGCATTTCGAGTCGGGGGTCATCTCAAAAATACTTTTTTTATTCTTTAATCTAGGCAAAGAAACGAGGGCCTGTGACTGAGATGGCTGTGTAGACAGCCGTAAGGAACATATAAGTGTTATTTGGGGTATTTTTATTTCGTCAGTTGCGTCTTCAATTCAGCAGCTTACACTCATATTGGAATGAAGGTTGGTACAATTTGCGACACACTGTTCGATAAATGAGTCGTTGGGTATGTATGTTGTAGTTTTTTCGTATTTACCTATGCAAGTCAACTTGATTGTTACTGTCTGCTCTCATATAACAGGAACAAAACGCAAAAGGGAACCTTCATCACAATTTGTTGATTAACGTAATAAGCAACACCTAGAAAATATCAATCCAAATTAACAAGCAAATAGTAGTGCTGAGAAAACAGTTCACGTGAACTTAGGCTCAAAACTCTTGGTCTTCTCGTCATGTGAATCAGCGGCACATATGACTAAGGACAGAAGTATATATGCATCATAATTATGTTTTGTATGATATCAGTGGTGTCATAATAATAGTATCAGGTTCTTTAAAATTCACTTCCGGAGAACGTGTTCATTACGACAGCACTTGCCATCCACCAAAATGGTGATGATGTATAGCTATTAGGCAACATTGGCGTCGCTGGGTATGTTGTATTTGTTTTGAACTCGTATTTACTTATGCAAGTCAACTTGATTGTTACTGTCCGCTCTCATATAGCAGGAACCTTAATCACAGTTTGTTCACTTACGTAATAAGCAACACCAAGAACATATCAATCCCAAATTAACACGCAAATAATAGTGCTAAGAAAACAGTTTACGAGAACTTACGTTTAAGTCTCAGGGTCTCCACGACATCAGCACCATGGAGTTCAGTGGTAGATGTTCCTGAAAACATAAGTCACTGTGTATATTCATTATGTTTATGTTATGCATCGATAATGCTATATCAGCGGTGTCAAAATAAGAGTATAAGTAACATTAACTCCTGGACAACCTACTCATTACCGGGGGATTTGACATCCACCAAAATGGCGATGATGTTAAGCTACCAGGCACTGAAAAGGACATTTCTATAGTAACAGTACTAACACACCATAGATCACCTTCAGTAACAATTTTCAGTTGACAGTAGTCAGACCTGTTTAGCGATACATTTTCTGCCATGTTCTGCAAGTTGTTCCGGCGAAGATAATGAAAACAGTCAGACTATTATCAAGTGTTCAAAATGCCTGTTTTACTGTTGTTTGCGTGCACGAATATTCCTATCTATACAGAGGGACACGTTAGTGACCACTGCGACTAGGTGGTGAGCGAATATATCACAAAATGTACGTTGCTGTAAGCAACATGCTCAAAATATTACATTAGAAATGAGGAGTCGGCGAAACGAGCGAAACTTTAAACAAATGGCTTAATGCTATTGAGGAAGCCACGGGTAGACAATCCCGATATACATTTCTGCATTAACGTGTGGAAATATCATGACCTGTGACGTGGTTATCTCGTCTGGTAAGGTTGATATTGTTATAAACACATTAGAAAATGTACAATATCCCTTCAGACTAAAAATAGACTTAAGAGACATTGATGGCACAGGCTTTTAAGTAACCGCCATTCGCTGTGCGGAGTTACGTCAATTAGGCGAAACAGAAACCCACAGCCGTGACTTAGACTCCAGGTTTACTCTGATTATGCTTATTAGGCCTGGGGCGGTTGGGTAGCCTAGTGGTAAAAGCGTTCGCTCGTCACGCTGAAGACCCGGGTTCGATTCCCCCACATGGGTACAATGTGTGAAGCCCATTTCTCGTGTCCCCCGCCGTGATATTGCTGGAATATTGCTAAAAGCGGAGTAAAACCCAACTCACAACAACTTATTAGGCCTACGATCATATCCACATTTTCCCCATAATAAAGTTATGTCATGATATAACTGAAATGCTGTTAAAAACTTAATCAAATCAAATTGTGTGATGTGTAAAACGCACGGTCTGTTCCAGTTTGGCCTGGGACGTAGAGACGTTTTGGACGCAGGTACCATTACCCACCACTCGTACCCCGTACAGCAGTATTGAGACATAATTTCCTTACGTGAGAGCCTTGACGGCTGAAAAAGTGTGATTCAGACCCAAATGTGTTGTTTGGTCATAAACCAGAACACCAGTAGAATATAGAATGGGCGATTTTGTCGAGGTCGTTTTTATAATTGTAGAACGAATGCATACTCAGTCTTTAGGTTTAGTCCATTATTTCGGTTCTATGAATTTACGCAATGTATCAGACGACCAGTTACACGTGAGCAGTCACGTAACGAAACTGGTAAGGGTACTTTAGTCAGACCCCGGATAGTGAAAAATATTTACACGAGTACACCGTCCAGTACTAGTTTCAATCTTTCTTTATATTGACAAAACGCCCTGGTGACACGATGAGTGTACTTGTAAATAAGCGTCGTACATGTTTGAGTAATATCCCAACATTCTTTGTCTATTTTTCAATATTGTCTTAGATATCTATCATTGTTATATATGCATTGCGTAGGATGAACGTGCGTTTATTAAACGATTTGCAGTTGGTTACAATAATCCAGAATTCGTGGCACATCGTCAAACATTGTACACATTTATTCCAGAACATATTCTAACCCAAAATCCCAAAGTGAGTGATATTCGGGATATTTTTATTCCTTCAATTGCGTCTTCAAGTCAGCAGGTTACATTCATACGGGAATGAAGGTTGGTAAAAAGTGCGGAGAACATAATCATCAATATATAATGTGAAGTGGACATACAGCTTAGTCAACATTTGAGTCGTTGGTTATGCATGTTGAAATTTCTTTTCGTATTTACCGATGCAAGCCAACGCGGACATCAGTTCGAGCGAAAATTTTGTTCCTTGAGCTCATCCCCTTGCCGCTTAAATTAAGTGTTTTCATTTTCGGGAAAATAAGAAAAAAGCTCAGCCTAGTTATTTTACTGTCATTTACCGACAGATATATATGTCGTCTAAGCAATTTTAAACTAAAATACAACACGCATAATCACGACCTGGTTTAAATATTGCCGATGTGACTTTAAATTGTAACCCACCCACTCCGGTAAAATGTTAACCTCACTACTTACCACTTTCTCGATGCCTGAAAAAAATGCAAAATACAAAGTAATATGGGATGTGAAATTGATAGATAAACGCATGTTCAAAATATATGACGACTTATAATATAAAATGAATGATGGTTGTCCTACTTGATAGAATTGCATGTTACCAAGTAGGTGTCTATTAGACAAAGATAAGGCATAGAATTGATCTTCTGCACCCCTTGCTTGCAGTTAGAGCTCGAGGCGATTGAAGGGTCGGATGAACTGTCTTGTCCAGACTCGATTACATGCATACTACAGTCAAAATGCTGGACAATTGCTGAGTTCGGCGTTAAAGAACAAACATAACTTAAATAAATTACACGTTTTATGGATAACAGCTTCTTTTTTATTCTTTACACGACGTTTCAGAGCTAATTCTGGCTCCTTTACCAGGTGAATGCGTCAGGAGCAAGAATTATCTCTGAAACGTCGTGTAAAGAATAACAAATAAGTTGTTATCCATAAAACGTGTCATGTATTCATGTTCATCCAACTTCTAAGTGCCTTTTCAAAACAAAAAAAACCCATAACTTATATTGCCAAAATTGGAAACAATAAAAGACCAACGCCATGTTGCTTTGAGTATGACAAGGTTCATATGTCCATTTTATAATTAATATGTACACTGATCCAACGTTAATAAGCGATACGAACACACGTAATCACAAAGTCACCGAGTCTAATCAACAGAACCATGCTAGCTCCGACAATCTGTAAGTCCTTAGAAATAAATTACTTGACAGATTTATAAAAAATGTTTATATATGTACACTATAAAACACATCTATACTTTGAGTATTGTTTCGTTTAAAAGTTGATTCATTTGATAACCCGCATCACCCGCATCGTGTGTGTCATTGCTATTGTCCATATGACCATACACCTCTGTTAAAATGATGACTAACTAGGAACTATTCCAGCTTAAGACAACGGCCTGTAAAAGTCCCGTTTGGACAATACAGTCCCGCAATTGCCATCATGAACAGTGGCGCTGTCAGGGTACAATGACACACTTTAAGCCACCAGAGTTGACCAAACGATCCATTTGGCGATATCTGAAGAACAACATTGGTTCACAGGGACGTGTTCAACCACCAGAGCGGCAGGATACGCTCGTCTATCTAACACGTGATATATTTACGCCGCACTCAGCAACATTCCAGCTATATGGCGGCGGTCTGTAAATAATCGAGTCTGGACCAGACAATCCAGTGATCAACAGCATGAGCATAGATCTGCGCAATTGGGAACCAATGACATCTGTCAACCAAGTCAGCGAGCCTGACCACCCGATCCCGTTAGTCGCCTCTTACGACAAGCATGTGTTACTGAAGGCCAATATTCTAACCCGGACTTTCACGGGTCCACAGTCTGAGAGCACATTAATACAAACCTATATATATTACATAGTTAAAACCGTACAATAGACTCGTATTGGCAACTGCTTGTATTCAGTGAATATGTTCTGTAGCTTTTGTGTCTAGCACTGATGACAAAGCAGCAAATGTAAGCGAATGTTACTGTTTTGTTTTCTTCATTCAGCGATCTGCAAGGGATAATTCAATATGCAACGACCCAGATGAATAAACTGATTACAAAGAGTTATTGAACACATTTCTTGACAGGACACATAGCATTACGAAAGGATCGGGTGTCCTTTCATTATTTTCAGTACAATGCATCATACAAAACGTGTGTGCATGCCTACTTTCCCATAAAGATCGGGTCTGTAATTCATACGACCCATTAGCATATCGTGGGGAATTGTAAAATTGAGTGACTAAAGTAAAGATTTCTAATAAATTTTGAAATCTGATTACGCCGTGTACATTAGCTTAAAATATGTCCAAATATACTTCCCATGAAATATTTTTCGCAGTCCATAGTGGTATAAAGAATTATCATGTATACTGTAAACGAAGAATTATAATTCGAAATGAATACGAACTTACCGAAATTTGTAAACGTACACAACAAAGGCTGCGGCAGCGCTGACGACGGAGACGGCGACGGCGACGGCGATTAGAACCTGGTACGAATGAGTCTCTTCTGGTGGATCATTTCTCGGTGGGACTGTTGTTAGTGGTTGGGGTCTTGTCTCTAAGTGGAAAACAATCACATGAAAAGGGAAAACATTATAATGTTGTACTGAATTCCCTAAAGTTTGTTCAAATGGTTGTTTATGTTAAATTCTTTTCATGGAAATACAATTAGAGTAAGATGAGAGTGATGCTTTGAACAGTTTTCATTTTTTCCCTAGCATAAAATTGTTAGGAAAGTCTCAAGTAATGCAATTCACGGACGTTTACACGTTGGTGATGCTGACAAACACATAACCAGCATCGCATTAGGAGTCTTACGTGTTCCGTGTCTTCGTAAAAGCAGAATGGTTTAGTGAGATATAGACATGATTACATTATTTATTTAACAGAATTACGTGTGGAATAAATGTATGGGTACAGTATGTGACAATCACATTGCAAGTATGGTGAAACGCTTAGATGTATCTATCATGTGACTCTCAAAAATAAATACAGCAATAACTTCAACTGTGTGTCGCTGAAGATGATATCCTTTTGGTATATTTCAAAATGATGACGATTTATTCTAAAATGGTTTCATAAAAAATACACGCACGTGGTTGATAACCTGATGTCTGATTCAAATCAAACAAAGTGCCTGGCTTACTTATTACTGTTATTCTTAAGCTACCTTTCATTATTTTTAAAAGAAACCAATCTCGGTCGCCAGTTCCTCATGCATCGACACCCATCCAACCAGGCTATGTACGTATGCCTCCTCAAAAAGGATTCCTTTTGTTTGTTTGTTTGTTTGTTGTTAAACGCCACACTCAGCAATATTCCAGCTATTTGACGTCGGTCTGTAAATAATCTAGTCCGGACAGAGAATCCACGCATGATCATCGCTTTACACAGTTTGGAATACGATGACATGTGTCAAGCAAGTCAGCGAGCTTGACCACCGGATCCCTCTTACGACAAGCATGGGTTGTTAAAGACGATTCTAACCGAAGTCATCACGGTCCAACAACGATTCCCTACTCAATACATACATTATGACATTGCTGCTTGATTGATTTCTATCACATAAAGACATTTCATTGGGATTGTATATATTTAACACGCATAAACTATTCTAAAATCCTGGTTTTTACTTGATATAACAGCTCGATATATGTACCCATTGCTTTGACATATTTGTAATACAAAATTCAACGATCTATAGACCAAAATAACCTGTAGGAAACAGATGCAATCATACCAACAAACATTATTCAGGATAATGCAATGCAGCAATAGCAACAAGTTTCTAATATGCATCCACAGATCATAGTTAGAAGGTTTACTCTTTTCTAACATGATAACTTTCTTTGTTTGAGATATCTAAGATGTCAATGAACGCATGAACATATAATTTAGTAATTGTACCTATATATTCTTCGCAAAGATGTCCTCTGTAGTTTTCTGTGCAACCTTTCGAGCACTGCCCAGTTTGTTGAACACATACACGTTCCACGCAATTCTTGCTACAATGTAATTCGCATTGGCTGCCCCACCGTTCAGGGACACAGCCGAGTGAGCAGTCTCCAGTGTCTTTATCGCAATACCTTTGTTTGTCGACATGGGCGCGACAGTTGACATTGCAATGCTTGTCACAATGCTCTCCATACAACCCCGGCCCACAGGGGGGTTACGCCAAACATTCCTGGTACTGCAACACATGAATTATTCGCTTTTAAGCAATTCAACGGTCACAATTAAATTAATAAAGGTCATATACGAGAATAACCAATCTTGCCTATCTGTTCAGTGTTCATTTGGGAATCTGAATGCATCACTGGAAATGGTTGTCTCCCAAACCCCCTACAGCCCATATCCCCTACAGCCCAGTGTCCCTACAATTAGTTCAAACAACACACGGCATTAACCTGTCTGACATAATGAACTGACCCAAAGGAGAGATTTACAGGGTGGAGTATACAGTGTGAGAGTATACAGATGAGAAGGGAATAAGATTGTGTAGTTGTTATTAGTGTTTTAATAATTAATTTTAAATAATTGAGATGAATTAAATGTTGAACTAGGTTTTTTTAGCTTCCTGATGTACATAGTGAGTAGACAGATTTTGCAAATCGTAATAATATCAGTTGTAATAGTGTTATAGACAGTACACTGAGATAAATAATTTGAGATGATTTGGGGTGGTATATACGAGGGTCTTTCAAAAACCTAAGGGGAAACAAGCAACTGTACTTTCAACATTTTTATGCACTTTAGTATCCAAGTTTGATTCTAGCGGACTTCTGCCTATCTCAAACACACAAAATGTTTCTTGCATATTTTGTTTCCTGAAGTTCGTGATGCATTATTGCAGATTTGGCGTTTTTTGGGGGTACCAAAATAGAAAGTCAAACAAAGTGGGTATCGTGAGGCTGGTGATAATCAGTGATAACATCAGGAATTTCCCAAAAGTGTCAGTCTTTGTTACCAGTAGTACCCGCCACGCACACAACAGTAACGTGTTAAATAACAAATATGAATATATAGTATCATAGACATCAATATATTTCATGTCCACATGCCTGAGTCAGTGTGTGCATAACTACTTTTCATTGTCCTATTTTGATACATGTAAGGCAAGTTGATCGGCCGAGTGGGTATAGGGTATTGAACATAAAAAGGGTATTGAAAGGAATCTGGAATCCTTTATTACTGAGCATTTAATGATGCCTTGTAAAAGTGTCAGTCTAATGTGTGCATAATATCCTCAAATTGTATTTATTTCTATTCTATGTACGAATACGTTGTTAGCACACGAAACTACGACTTGATATGATCAGCCGAGCGAAAACATTAGAATGAAAAATTGTAGTCTGAACAATAGCAGCAGATACATAACACTTCAACATACAAAGACTCTAATATTGTAAACGTTTTTTCCGTTGGTAGTTTTTACTACACAAAATTATCATTCCAGCCATCGAGTCTGAGAGAAGAAGAATCCTATGATGTGTTAAGAGGGTTAGAAACAGTTACTGCGGGATACTGATTATGACTCTTTCTCTGATTTGGAGCATCAAATATACAACAGTTTCATCAAAAACGTCGACACCGTCCCTCCGTCCTCCCCGGACAAAACGCAAGAGCACAAAGTCCCGACGCGGCCGAAACATTTCTCACGTTCTTACAACGAAGAGAGAAAAATCAGGAAAGAGTTGTACACCGTCGTCTCCATTCACATGATGAAGGATGACTTGCGAACTCACAATAAGGCTAAGAACTGCCACGTGTGCGACTTCGACATCACCAATCGATACACCGATGCCGAGACTCGACCTCTGCTGCTGAGGAAGGTCGTCTACCCCTACGAGTACATGGACGACTGGACCAAGTTCGACGAGACGGGATTGCCTCCCATATACCACTTTTACAACAATATGACGGACTCGACTATCTTACAGGACGATTACGAGCATGCCCGCAATGTGTGGGACAAACTGGGCTGCAAGAATCTGGGCGAAACCACGACCTGTACTTGAAAACGGATGTGCTCCTGTTGGCCGACGTGTTCGAGATATTCTGAAAAACGTGCTCGAAACAGTACGGCCTGGATCCTGCGTGGTATTTCTCCCCACCCGGTCTCTCTTGGGACGCCTTGTTAAAAAACAGACCAGCGTGGAGCTGAAACTACTGACGGATTACGACACATGGAGAAAGGCTTGCGTGGCGAAATTTCCGCTAGCTCCCGAACGATTGATGGTGAACAAAACTTGCTGGGAAACAATAAGCCGCTAACGTCGAAAAACTTGTGCCAAAACTTGATGAACAAGTCAAAATACGTCGTTCACTATCGCAATCTGCAGCTGTACTAGTCGCTGGGAATGAAACTCACACAAATACTCAGGGTGCCCGAGTTCGATCAAAGTCCATGGATGGAGCCTTACATCCGAATGAATATGGACTTGTGAAAGCTAGCCACCAGCGATTTCGAGAAAAAAACCATAAACAACTCGGTGTTCGGCAAGACGATGGAGAATTTGAGAAAATGCATTAACGTGAAATTAGTCAGATCCAGCGAGGAAGAAAACTTCAGGAAACTTATAGCCAGCCCGGCGTTCAACCGAAGCAAGATATTCGATGACGACTTGGCAGCGCTGCACATGAACAAAAGCCACATCAAATTCGACCGGCCCGTTTACCTGGAGATGAGCATCATCGACTTATCCAAACACTTAATGTATGCTTTCTACTACAACGAGCTGAAAAAGCAGTTGGTGACAGGTGCGAAGTGCTGTACATGGACAGGGATTCCCGGCTCATGGAAATTCACACCGAGGACGTGTACGAGGACATGAAGAAACACATGCACCTGTACGACACCAGTGACTACCCCAAAGATCACCCTATGCACAGCCAAGTCAGCAAAAAAGTGCTCCGCAAGATGAAGGACGAATGCGCAGGCACGCACATCACTGAGTACATTGGCTTGAGACCCAAGATGTATTCCATCAAGAAAGCCGACGACGATGAAATCTGAAAGGCGAAAGCATGAAAAAATATGTGATGAAAAAACACATCAAGCACGCCAGATTCAAGGAAGCCCTGTCCAAGAATTAAACGTCCAAACACCAAATGAACATGCTGAGAAGCGACGGACACAGGATAGACGGACTGAGAATCAACACGACCTCGCTGTCTCCCATGGACACGAAACGATGGATCGCCATTGACGGAGTCACCTGTTACGCGTATGGGCACAAACGCGTATCGAATAATTGAATGCTTACGCACACATATACGTATAATATCATGGAGAAAATTTATTTCAGCCCGCGTGGGTACTGGAAAGGCGCGGACGCCATCACGAAACTCGCCAAAAGCAGCTCGAGTCTCGGGAGACGTCAGCAAAGCTTGGCTTAAAAAATAAGCCATCCGGCAATTCTACCTGCCAGCGCCTCGATACATCCCGAGAAGAAAATTTGACATTTCAACACCGAATCGCGTCCACCAAGCTGACCTCCTGTTTCTCCCTCACGACAGGGTGAGACGTAAAACCTACAAGCACGCCCTGACTTTTGTCGACGTCGCCAGTCGCTACAAGGAAGCCGAACCGTTGACAACAAAAGATTCGAACGAAGTCGCCAAAGCATTTGAACGCATATACAAACACAGTCGCTTGACATGGCCTACCGTATGCAATTCGATCCCGGAACCAAGTTCATGATTCGAACGAAGTCGCCAAAGCCTTTGAACGCATATACAAACACAGTCGCTTGACATGGCCTACCGTATGTAATTCGATCCCGGAACTGAGTTCATGGGAGCCGTGTCACAGCTGCTGGCCAAGCACAAAGTCCAAGTGAGACGAGGTATAGAGGGAGTTCACTGTAGCCAAGCCATCGCTGAGAGATTCAATCGCACCCTAGCCGAATGCCTGTTCTCGCACCAATACTCACAGGATTTAATGGATCCCGGAAACAGAAACACGGAATGGGTCGTACACTTACCGCGAGTGGTCGATGCCATTAACAACGAAGTTACCAGACTCGTCGAAGCAATCAAAATGAAAAATCTGTTGAATCGTCGTCGGCAGCAGCACGTCGCGATAAAACAGCTAAAACGTTACCAGACCTGTTCAGCGTTAGGTACTTGTACCAGCCGGGAGAATACGAGGGAGACAGCAGAAAACAAGCAAACGATCCAATGTGGTCCATGAAAACGTACAACGTAGACCTTGTTGACATCAAAGACAGTGAACCGAACTTGTACTACTTGAAATACGGACCGCAGAGAGCATTTGTCCGAGAGGAGTTGATGATCGTACCTCACGACATAGTCCCTTACACATCTCCCACCGTGTGATGATAGTTTCTCGTCATGATTTTTTATCAGTCTGGCATGCCTATTTTTCTGCTTAATGTAGCTAGCCAGCCAGCCACCCATACACCGAGCCTTTATTCCGACCGACCCCATGCTTCAGAAACTGTTTGACCGATTTTCATCAAATTTTGCATGCAACTCAGTAGTAATATACACAATGGGGCTATAGGATAAGGATATGAACTCCTCAAGGGCTCAATTTTCTGAACAAGTCAAAATACATCGTTCACTATCGCAATCTGCAGCTGTACTAGTCGCTGGGAATGAAACTCACAAAAATACACAGGGTGCTTGAGTTCGATCAAAGTCCATGGATGGAGCCTTACATCCGAATGAACATGGACTTGTTAAAGCTAGCCACCAGCGATTTCGAGAAAAACTCATAAACAACTCGGTGTTTGGCAAGACGATTGAGAATTTGAGAAAACGTGTTAACATGAAATTAGTCAGATCCAGCGAGGAAGAAAACTTCAGGAAACTTATAGCCAGCCCGGCGTTCAACCGAAGCAAGATATTCGATGACGACTTGGCAGCGCTGCACATGAACAAAAGCCACATCAAATTCAACCGGCCCGTTTACGTGGGGATGAGCATCATCGACTTATCCAAACACTTAATGTATGCTTTCTACTACAACGAGCTGAAAAAGCAGTTGGTGACAGGTGCGAAGTGCTGTACATGGACAGGGATTCCCTGCTCATGGAAATTCACACCGAGGACGTGTACGAGGACATGAAGAAACACATGCACCTGTACGACACCAGTGACTACCCCAAAGATCACCCTATGCACAGCCAAGTCAGCAAAAAAGTGCTCCGCAAGATGAAGGACGAATGAAGGACGAATCACTGAGGACGTTGGCTTGAGACCAAAGATGTATTCCATCAAGAAAGCCGACGACGATGAAATCTGAAAGGCGAAAGCATGAAAACATACGTGGTGAAAAAACACATCAAGCACGCCAGATTCAAGGAAGCCCTGTCCAAGAATTAAACGTTCAAACACCAAATGAACACGCTGAGAAGCGACGGACACAGGATAGACGGACTGAGAATCAACACGACCTCGCTGTCTCTCATGGACACGAAACGATGGATCGCCATTGACGGAGTCACCACTTACGTTACGGGCACAAACGCGTATCGAATAATTGAATGCTTACGCACACATACGTATAATACCATGCTTCAGAAACTGTTTGACCGATTTTCATCAATTTTTGCATGCAACTCAGTAGTAATATACACAATGGGGCTATGGGATTAGGAACTCCTCAAGGGCTCAATTTTCTCATATGCATCCACAGATCATAGTTAAAAGGTTTACTCTTTTCTAACATGATAACTTTCTTTGTTTGAGATATCTAAGGTGTCAATGTACGCATGAATATATTATTTAGTAGTTATACCTATATATTCTTCACAAAGATGTCCTCTGTAGTTTTCTGTGCAACCTTTCGAGCACTGCCCAGTTTGTTGAACACATACACGTTCCACGCAATTCTTGCTACAATGTAATTCGCATTGGCTGCCCCACCGTTCAGGGACACAGCCGAGTGAGCAGTCTCCAGTGTCTTTATCGCAATACCTTTGTTTGTCGACATGGGCGCGACAGTTGACATTGCAATGCTTGTCACAATGCTCTCCATACAACCCCGGACCACAGGGGGTTACGCCAAACATTCCTGGTACTGCAACACATGAATTATTCGCTTTAAAGCAATTCAACGGTCACAATACATTAATAAAGGTCATATACGAGAATAACCAATCTTGCCTATCTGTTCAGTGTTCATTTGGGAATCTGAATGCATCACTGGAAATGGTTGTCTCCCAAACCCCCTACAGCTCATAACCCCTACAGCCCAGTGTCCCTACAATTAGTTCAAACAACACACGGCATTAACCTGTCTGACATAATGAACTGACCCAAAGGAGAGATTACAGGGGCGGTGGGGTAGCCTAGTGGTTAAAGCGTTGGCTCGTCACGCCGAAGACCCGGGTTCGATTCCCCACATGGGCACAATGTGTTAAGCCCATTTCTGGTGTCCCCCGCCGTGATATTGCTGGAATATTGCTAAAAGCAGCGTTAAACTAAACTCAGTCAGTCAGTCAGAGATTACACGGTGGAGTATACAGTGTGAGAGTATACAGATGAGAAGGGAATTAGATTGTGTTGCTGTTATTAGTGTTTTAACAATTAATTTTAAATAATTGAGATGAATTAAATGTTGAACTAGGTTTTTTTAGCTTCCTGATGTACATAGTGAGTAGACAGATTTTGCAAATCGTAATAATATCAGTTGTAATAGTGTTATAGATAGTACACTTAGATAAATAATTTGAGATGATTTGTGGTGGTATATACGAGGGGCGATGAAAAAGTAGTCAGCCTAACTGTATTATGTCCAATATTTGGAAAGCTTCCATTTTATTATGTTTGATTATTTTTAGACAGGGGCTGTTTTTCAAGGACACCCCCGTCTTAATCTTTCAAAAACTGAAGGGGAGAATCACTTTAACAAGCAACTGTAGTTTCAACTTGTTTATGCACTTTAATATCCAAGTTTGATTCTAGCGGACTTCTGCCTCTCTCAAAGACACAAACTGTTTCTTGCATATTTTGTTTCCTGACGTCTGTGATGCATTATTGCAGATTTGGCGTTTTGGGGGGATACCAAGATAAAAAGTCAAACAAAGTGGGTATCGTGAGGCTGGTGATAATCAGTGATAACATCAGGAATTTCCCAAAAGTGTCAGTCTTTGTTACCAGTAGCACCAGCCACGCACACAACAGTAACGTGTTAAATAACAAATATGAATATATTGTATCATAGACATCAATATATTGCATGTCCACATGCCTGAGTCAGTGTATGCATAACTACTTTTCATTGTACTATTTTGATACATGTAAGAAAAGTTGATCGGCCGAGTGGGTATAGGGTATTGAACATAAATAGGGTATTGAAAGGAATCTGGAATCCTTTATTACTGAGCATTTAATGATGCCTTGTAAAAGTGTCAGTCTAATGTGTGCATAATTACCTCAATTGTCTTTATTTCTATTCTATGTACGTTGCTAGCACACGAAACTACGACTTGATATGACCAGCCGAGCGAAATATTAGAATGAAAAATTGTAGTCTGAATAATAGCAGCAGATACAGAACACTTCAATATACAATGACTCTAATAATGTGAACGTGTTTTCCGTTGGTATTTTTATCTACACAAAATTATCATTCCAGCCATCGGGTCTCAGTGAAGAAGATTCCTATGACGTGTTAACAGAGATAGAAACAGTTACAGCGGGATACAGATTATGACTCTTTTTATCTGATTTGGATCATCAAATATACAACAGTTTCCAAACGTTTTGCTTTTTCCATTCTTTCATATCTCGTAATACATATTGCTTGTTCACAACACAAATAGTCGTTTATTTCCTCCAACGGCAAGAGACAAAACCAACGACATACTCACCAAATATCACTAAATACATGTAGACAGTGGTCATTTCTGTAGTGGTGATCCACCTTTGCTCTTTTCTCTAGAAAAGATAAAATACATTTGAGGATGGAAGTTATTTGGACTACCATACAATTCATCAAGGACTTCAGTGCAGAAATGATTTGAATATCCATATTCAGAATTGTTTGGAAATGGATGTTATGTCACATTGAATTATTCATATTGGTACATGGGTGTGACCTTTTCGTAATTTTATCAGTTGGAATTTTTTAATCATATCAAATGCCGATTAGCGACCACGACTATAATGTTAAAATGAAATGTGAAACTACTTCTGTCAACGATCCCGTCTGTCCGTCTCAAGGTTTATTCGTATCAAAGAGTCAGATTTCGTTTAACTGACTGCACCTCACATTTTTAGACGCCACAACATACATGACACAGTGACATCAAGGAGAACGAAATTGTAAATCTCAATTTTTACATGCTATCTTGTCTGTTCGAATAACACTACACCTCTCTAAAAAGTACAGTCTTAAAACAGTCTTTAATACGAAAAAGACTTTCCACAGTCCATAGAAAGCATATGTACGTTCATACAATCTCATCAATCTATTTGAGATTTTGTCTTTTATTAATGCACAAAAACAAAAACAGTTCCAACCTTATCATCATTTAGTATACTTATAATATAAGTTAAGCACCACTAACTTATTGTTCTGAGTATATAATGAAAAGCAGTTTCTAAATAACAGCTTTCAAGATTTAGAAACCTGAAATCCACACATGCAGGGTGATTTATAGTGGAACTGCATATATTCATAAAAGAAGGATATTTCCTCATAAGCGAATTTGTATGCCTCACCATAAGAATAAAATAAGTGATGTTTTAATCCTTCCCTGTAGCTAGATCAAAATTAGTGACGTGCGCTTGTCCCTGATTTACCTTTAAACTGAGCTACGATCCACTTCAAAACAATCATGCTAATGTATTTAGCCTAGCTGACTATGGCACACAAGTGTTTTCTTTATCATGTTTTTTTTGTATTGATTTAAGTTCATCATGCTTGTAGATTGGTATTCTGGTTTATTCCTGCTATGCTAATCATAGAAACTGATTTTCTCCGATCGTCCGTTACGTGCACTGCTAATGTTCCAAAAACGATGACTGTGAAATGTTTGTTGTAAGCACTGATATTCAGAAACCTCATTCATTGAGTACCCGAAGGAAACTTTTACGTCATGCATTTCAAGATGTAATGTTCCGAAAATACAAGTCAAAAACATAACAGAATTACTTGTCTCATTCATCAGTAATGAATGTTTGTTGACGCTATTGTAGCAGGAACTGTGTCATTAAATAATTCATATTTTTCAAAATATATAATGACCTGATCTGTACCATTATCACAGGTTCTTATAGGTAAAGTAATATCATCTCTGTCTTTCCACTGGAACCGGCACTTCCTCTCCTTTGAAGATGTGTGCTTGGTAACTACTATATAATAAGTGTTTCATCATTGCCAGATAATTTGATGCGGTTTGATGATAATAACAATTTGAATCCTAAACTTGTTTGAAATTGACTCAACTGAAAACGTTTACTTCTCTTATTCCACCTCTTTGAATAAGAATCAAGCCTTTCCTTTCTGCTGCTGATATTGAACTAGAACATATATCTCCTGTCCGCCTGCTTTCTTCTCCTCCTTCGCAGTTTGTGAAGCCAGAAGTCGAACTTATATTGAGCACATTTAAGGAGTCAGAAACCAATCAATTATATTATAGACAAGAATTGAATCAACAGAGAAGGAAATATCATACATAAAAACCTATATTTACAGATGGATCCAAGTATGATGACGCAGTTGCTTGTGCCACTGTCATTAGATGCAGAACAATATCATCTCTATTACCAGCTCTATTTTCACGCAGAATTATCCGCCATAATAACAACTCTCAAATATATCAATATATGCTCCAAATATAAACAATATGAAATTATAATTTCTTCTGACTCGCTTTGATGTCTTAATGCTAATACGAATTGTCTTGTAAACATCTACTTTTAATTGAACTTACTGAATTATTTGATGCTCTAACAACTGAACAGTATGACATGTTCTGTACTTGGTTACGCAGCCATGTTGGAATCAGATACACGATGCCTGCTGCTGAGGCTAAAGCACCTCTCAGCAAATCTGTGACACCACGTCTCATCCCATACTCTGATTATAAGCCAGTTGTTAGAGGACATATCTTGGATCTTATGCAAAAGAAGTGGGGCATCCTAGAAGGTAAAAAATACATTAGATGCAATAGAACCAGCTATTGGTTACACCTACTTGGGCTGTCAGTCACGATTTGAGGAGATCATATTAAGACGATGTCGAATTGGACATTTACGATATACACATGAATATCTTTTAAAAGGTGAGGATCATCTACTCTGTACCCCTTGTAATTAGTAATTGAGCGAGTGAGTTAATTATTAGCGTCACATCGGCAATATCCCAGCCAAGATGACAACATTTTCAAGATTAAAACGGCACTCGTGAAGAGCCAACTCCTCGTGGTGGGTGCTGGGTAACGCTAAGCGCTCTTCGACCCCCCTATGTGGACCCGGGGGTATATTTGGTCCACCAACCCGTTTGCCGTGGGTTGCGCCCCTGTGTCGGTGGAGGACGGGAGTCTGGTGGTTGAGGGCACTGGTTCCAGGAACAGTGTTCCTTTGCCCAACACACCACTTCGCCCCTTACTTCACCTAGACGGGTGGTTGAATGGGCCCGGTTCAACCAATCGGCTGGTCATGTCGAGCCCTGTGCATTACTTGTATTTGCACAAATTATATTCTTAAACTATATGGTGGACTTTAGGTCTCGGCTTTATTAGTTTATAAAACATCACTTGATTTCGAACAATGTCTTTTCAATTTGCCTAGAGTCTAAATGCCCAGAAGGCGATGGCTCATGGGCCAATCTGGTAGGATCTATCTTTTTAAATCTTATCCTGCTTGAGTATACCCTCCTAGTATCTTTGGTGCCGTCTGCTGGAGGACCACAGGTATGAGGCATCGTCCTTGTTGACACTCAATGGTGGGTGAGGAGCTAGGAGGGTGAATCATATACAATACAACCATGGCACCCCCACTGAAAAAACGTTCGCATGAATCTGATGATTCAATATCTTCTGAGGACGAAACTCCTACTGTTCTCACAAATCCTGATCATTGGTCTCGATTTTTGGTCATGTCGGCACCAGATGATGGTCCACTTAAATTGAATCCTTTTGCCATTGCAAAGGGCATAGAAGGATTAGCTGGCGACTTAAAAGAAGTCAAGAAGCTACGTTCGGGATCACTACTGATTGAGTGCAAAAAGAAAATTCAATCACAAATCCTCCTTTCGACCAAATCATTAGCTAATGTTCCTGTGGAGGTTTCACCTCACAGGACACTCCACAGTAGTAAAGGCATTGTCCGTGATGTCGGACATTGCCTTTCAGATATGGATGAGGCTGACATCATTTCAGAATTACGTCCACAGGGAGTGACTGCTGTTAAACGGTTTACTTCCAAAAGAGATAATGAAACCATAAAGACCAACACTTACCTATTTACATTCGGTCTTCCGTCACGCCCAGAATCACTGAAAGCTGGACATTGTCACTCAAGGGTTGATTCTCAGATCCCAAATCCCCTGAGGTGCTACCGATGTCAGAAATATGGCCATGGTTCTAATTCATGCCGCGGCCCAGCTGCTTGTCATCGATGTGGTGGCAACTGTGAAGATAGCAGACTCTGTGATAAACCTCCTGC
Organism: Haliotis rubra; assembly: GCF_003918875.1. Taxonomy (NCBI): domain Eukaryota; kingdom Metazoa; phylum Mollusca; class Gastropoda; order Lepetellida; family Haliotidae; genus Haliotis; species Haliotis rubra. Next base: position 98,928 of record NW_025764960.1, read on the forward strand.
GTGTGTAAACTGCTCTGGGAGTCATCCCTCGTCGTCCAGAGCATGCCCTACATGGGAGTTCCAGTCAAAAATTTCGAAAATGAAACATGACGGTAATGTCACTTTGTTTTAAGCGAAGAAACTTGTTCCGGCTCTCGAAAAACCAGGCCCATCTTATACGGCTGCTGCTTCTGCCTCAACTCCAATTTCCCGACCGGTTTCATGTCAGTCAATAGGTTGCCTAACCGAATACACATGGATTGGGTCATCTAATCCAATCTTGGCTAAACCTCGTCGACAATCATCCAGTTCTTTATCACAAACGGAAGATCTATCTACAGTTATCTCACCGTCGCCAGTGGTTCCAGCATTGGAACCAAAATCAATACCAAAACCATCCCCTGTTCAGAAATCGACTAAAAAACAAATTGATCTTTCTATTCATTCAGATCGTATACCAAAGGGTCAGCGTGACGGCTACAAAATCGTTATCAAACCTTGGAGGACATTGATGTCTCTCCTCTCTACCATGGGCGCAACAGAAGTAAGTCGCCGAGAAAAGGGACAAATAGATCCCCTGTACAGCCACCTATAACATAAATGGTTCTAGGTCACTCCTTCAGTGGAATTGCAGAGGTCTCAGGTCCAATTTAAATGATTTACACTTAATAATACAAGATTATAAGCCGTCAGCAATATGTCTCCAGGAGACATACCTTAAAGAAACTGATAACTTTGATTTACGTCAGTACAGTACCTACCATTCATTCTCCCCTCCAGGGACTAAAGCTACGGGTGGATCTTCTGTTTTCGTAAGGCAGGGTGTTCTCCACAGTCCTGTTTTAATTCATACAAATCTTCAGGCTGTTGCAGTTCGAATAACTATGCACATTGTTTTTACTTTGTGCTCTCTTTACATTCCTCCAACATCGCTTCAACTAACTGATCTTCAAGCACTTTACGACCAGCTTCCCAAGCCCTGCATCATTATGGGCGATCTAAATGGTCATAACCCACTCTGGGGCAGTATGCATGCGAGCAATAAAGGAAAGTTACTTGAAGATTTCATTTCGAACAATGATTTATGCATTTATAACGATGGCTCACACACTTATCTCCATCCTGGTACTGGTACCTATTATAATCTTGACTTGTCCATCACTGACTCAAATCTCCTGAATGAATTTGATTGGTCCGTCCACGACGACCTTTGTGGAAGCAACTACTTTCCTACAGTTCTCGAACAAGTAGCCTCATCTGATGTTCCTCCATCATCAAGATGGAATTTCAAAAAGGCTAACTGGCCTTTATATGAAACTCTGTGTGCTGACGAACTTAAACCTAAAGTTTTCATTGATGTCAATGATGCTATAAAGAGTTTCTCTGATAAACTGAATAACATAGCGGATGTGTGCGTCCCTAAGTCCTCTGCAATTCCACACATTAGAAAACCATGGTTCAAAAATGACTGCAAACAAGCTAGGAAGGCAAGGAAAAATGCAGAACATTACTTCCGTCGCCATCCTATGGTTCAAAATTTGAACACGTTTAAGATTTTAAATGCTAAAGCACGGCGTACTTTCAAGCAAAGTAAACGCCAATCTTGGCGAAACTATGTATCAAAAAATAAATTCGCGCACACCAATATCAAAGGTGTGGAATATGATCCAGAAAATCAAAGGTAAGGGCTCTAAATCTAGCATTCACCATCTCAAATATGGGAACCAATTATTGACTAATAAATCAGATACTGCAAATAAACTTGGTGAGGCATTGGCCAAACATTCTTCCTCGTCTAATTATGTACCTGAATTCCAAAAATATCAAAAACAGCAAGAAAAGAATGCTATTAATTTCAATTCAGATAATGGGGAAGATTTCAACGAAACCTTTTCAATCCACGAGCTTCATACTGCTCTTGACCAGGCTCATGGTACTTCTTCCGGAGCTGATAACGTACATTATCAACTCCTAAAGCACCCATCAGAATCATGTTTAGAGACGCTCTTATCTATTTTTGATGATATTTGGACATCTGGACAATTTTCTTTGTCGTGGTGCGATGCTATAATTGTGCCCGTCCCTAAACCTGGACGTGATCATATTGATCCTTCCAATTATAGGCCAATTTCACTAACTAGCTGCGTTTGCAAGACCATGGAACGGATGATAAATAATCGACTTGTTTGGTACTTGGAAACAAATAACCTTATAACAGATATACAGTGTGGTTTCCGTAAAAGCAGAAGTACTGTCGATCACCCAGTGCGTTTGGAATTATTTGTTAAAAATGCTCTAATTAATAAGCAACACACTGTGTCTATCTTTTTTGATCTTGAAAAAGCATATGACACTACGTGGAAATATGGCATTTTAAAAGATTTACATGGCTTCGGATTGCGAGGCCGTTTGCCTCAATTTATAGCTAACTTTTTAAAAGACAGACAATTTCAAGTCCGCGTGGGATCTACCCTGTCTAGTCATTACAATAAGGATCAGGGTGTCCCACAAGGCAGTATTTTGTCTGTCACATTGTTTAGTATCAAGATCAACAGTTCATCCAAGGTTTTGAATGATTCAATTGATGGATGACTTTTTGTGGATGATTTTAACATTTCTTGTCGCCGTAAGAATATGCATACTATTGAACGACAACCGCAGTTGTGTTTAAACATAACATATAAATGGTGTCTGGAAAACGGCTTTACATTTTCTAAATCCAAAACTAATTGTATACATTTCTGCCGTAAATACAAACCGCATTAAGACCCTGAACTATCTCTAAATGGCACACCCATCAAAGTTGAATTTAGTGTGCATTCCTAAGAGATGTTATTAATTCAATGTCAATGTTTTCTATAAGTCACAACTGCTATTTAGTGAAAGAAAATCTTTGTCAGTCATCAAACCAACCCAAGCTAAGGAAATATGTCCTTCTCTCGCTTGTCTCTCTACTCTTACAAATTTCATTAAGTTCTTCTGCGATTGAAATTTTTATCACTTTTCAGGTCAAATGATCAGTTTTGATTTATTGAACTTCGTGCTTATTGGACAGTGGTTACAGTTTATATTTCCTCAAGCTTAAGGAACATTGGACAGATTTCCTTTCTCCAGCTAGCGATATTGTTGTCGAATGCTTGTTTGTACTGATTGTTTATTGTTTTCTAACTTTCAGAAGCTGGAAAGCAGGAAGAAGGTCCCGACAACGATTGACTGGCCGGAGAATAAGCAGAAAGTTCTTCCTCTCTTCGGGAAAGAGTTAACATTTCTCAATTTGGAAAACCAAATAATATGGAATCATCTACATTGATGTGTTTAGGAAAAACATTCCATTCTCACTGCTATTTATTCCCTTATTGCTTTCAATTATTTATGCATTTTGAAAATTCAGTTTTTATTAATGTGAACATTCCAAATATCATTTGTTTAACAGCAAATTGCTGAATGTAAATAAACCTATCATGACTTTGTGTTTTATTCTGTTATTTGTCATCCTGACGGTGTTACCATTGTGCAATTGTATAAAATACCTCATTTGGTATGTGTGTTGCATGAAACGCAACCTCTTTTTCTGGAGGAGCGGATAACAGATTCAGTTTCATGGAAACCAGGTTATTAGCTGGGAACTTGGTTGGAAACAGCAATAAACTAAGCACCAGCAGGAGTCTCCATGGACGAGTGGGTAAAGTCCTGACATGGATACCATCCAGATACTGGTGCAAAATGTAGTTTCAGTTTTAATGGAAACTAGGTTAGAACTTGGAAACAAGGTTGAAACTTACAACAAACTAAAACATGTAAACCAGGTTGAAACCTACAACAAACTAAAACATGGAAACCAGGTTGAAACATACAACAAACTAAAACATGTAAACCAGGTTGAAACCTACAACAAACTAAAACATGGAAACCAGGTTGAAACCTACAATAAACGGAAACATGGAAACCAGGTTGAAACCTACAATAAACGAAAACATGGAAACCAGGTTGAAACCAACAATAAACGAAAAAATGGAAACCAGTTTGAAACCTACAGTAAACGAAAAAATTAAACCAGGTTGAAACCTACAGTAAACGAAAACACTGAAACCAGCTGGATCTGGCTTGGAGGAGTGGGTAATGAACCGCACTGGAAACCATCCGGAAATGGTGCAAAATTCAGTTTCAGTTTTCATGGAAACCACAATGAAACTATAGGAAACTACATGGAAACCAACAGGAAATGGTGGTTTCCATGTCGTTTCTTCTCAGTTTCAGTGTTCCGGAAACAAACTTATTTTTGTAGTGACGGCGGTCTGTAAATAATCGAGTCTGGAACAGACAATCTGGTAATTGACACCACGCGCATCGCTTTTGCAAATGAGATACAATGCCGTACAGGAACCGAGCGAACGACAACCATGGAGACCGATTCCGTCTCTGATATAGGTATGCGTCCATGCTTGTAGCCATTGAGATTGAAGTCCGTGTTTGATTGGAGGTAAGTCCCGATGCTTAAACTTCATGATAGAACGTATGTCGTCAATAGCAAATTTCTAACTAGAGTGGTAACTGTAAACAACACAATTGCTAATCACCACCAGCTATTCAATACACGCATATATGTTACTATGGACGTTTGCAAACGTGTTAGATGCATTAGAAACTCTTCCCGTAAAATCTTGTTTTCTTGTATTTATGAAGCAGTTATATGCGATAGTCCGACCTGACTTCATTGATATAGGGATCCAGAAAAATAACGACGAAAAGAATATCTGCGATGGGTAAAATAGTTGAGCAAGTATTGATGCCTTCAGTTACAAACTCCTAGCTTCAATTACACTTAAAAGAGATTATCTTTATCATGTTAGGATTAAGAGCATATGCACATCTGGCTGACCAATATGACGCAATCATACTATTAGTATTAGGCTAACATGACACAATGAACGTTCGCACTTTCAAAGTACCTAACAATCTCAAAAGAAACAAGAGAAAGTTCATTAAGGATTTATCGTCTGTCTCTAAAGTATAACTATATGATATGAAGATCAACAGTTGAATTGTTGCTTTATGGCTTTTGCTGTACACCCTGAATCAATTTAGTGCACACACACACTGTATATAATTATTCAAATATGTATGTGTGTATGTGTGTGTAATTATTTCCTACAAAGCTACACTTCACCTCCGTGTGATTGTTTACAGTGTTCAAAATACATTATACGTTCATACGTTCAATTCAAGCGTACATATTAATACAAATAAATGTATGATTGTGATGCCATAGTCAGTGAACACGAACACTATTTGGCTTGACAACATACAATCTACCAAGCACATTGTGGACTCACGATAATAATAATCTTGTCACTAAATCTTCTCCCTGCAAAAACCCATACTCAGAGTCTCCTCCCTAGCAACGCTGATAATCGATCTGTGGTGATTCCAGTGGGTTATGTTATGAGCGACTACGGTGCTACAGTGGCATGCAATCAGGCAGCTGCAGGTAACAGAGTGACATATTGGTATTTGACACAAACCTTATCAAGTCAAAGTCAAAGATATTTATTGTACTTAAGGCCTCCGGCCCATATACAAGTAATACAAGTACATATACAGCACATGTAACACACATTTTACAAAGAAATTACAGTTCAGATAAGATATTGCTTCTAAGGAAAACAGCATGTTTTACATAAAGCGCAAGATTACGTATTACATTTTCATTTTTGGAAGATAGAATGGAAGCAAAGGCAGATTTAGGATATTTTAACAGGTAATTATTTGGGATATATTTTTTTCGTTAATCAGCATAATGTGGGCATACAAAAGCGAAGTGAATTTCATCTTCTATAGCCGAGTTACATAATGGACATATCCTTAAACGTCTCTCTATTGAAAATCGTCTGCCCTTATTTACTGATAAGTCTAACAAGCCCAATCGAAAATTGACAAGTGTGCGTCTGATATTTCTAGATGTCAATACAGATAGATATAGTTCCGGTTGAATTAAGCTCTTATGTGATCTGTACAACTGGTATCTTGAACTATTGTCTAGACAGGAATGCCATTCTTGATAATACATGCTAACAGATTGTTCTCGAAATTGCTTAAGAAATAGATTGATATTACCAACTGTTTGATTTAGCCACACAAATCCAAAGCCATGAGAAAATAAAAGAGTTCTAATATGAGACGCCCATGTTGTCTTACCCCCTATCATCTAAATGTACAAGCATGTTATAAGCTAGTTTGGGGATTCTTTGTTCGTGCATTCCAAGGATCTTTAACCAATATTTTAAACATCTGATTTGTGAATTTATATATATCGGATATCTACCACATTCTCCATAAACCATACAAGTTGGTGCTGCTTGCGCTACATTTAAAAACCTTTTACATGCTAAAAGGTGTAGTTTCTCTAGACATTCATGACGTTGAAATCCCCAAATTTCAGACCCATAAAGCATAATCGGTTGGATTTGTGCATCAAACAATTTAAAATATATTTTCGGGGTTAAAATTCCAAAATTCTGGGAAACGGACATAACATTAATAAGAGCCTTCTTAGCACGTGATTTCAGGTCTATAACACTCTTTTTAAAGTTCATGGTATGGGAAAACAATAGCCCGAGGTAGGTGTACTGATTAACAATAGATACATTTTTGCCACTCAAGAACCATTTTTCTTTAGAGGCGACAGGCCCACCTCTTCTAAAGATAACTATGTTTGTTTTTTCAAAATTAACAAATAATTTCCATTCATTTGTATAACGTTCCAAAATATTCAGTTGGTTTTGTAGACCGACGATAGTGTCTGACACTAAAATTACATCATCGGCAAAAAGGAGGATAAAAATTTCAATCATATCTGGAAACATTTGCACACCATGTTTACCTGCATTGGAAATATCATAATACAGTTCGCTTATAAAGAGTATCAAGTATCGTCAATGATTTTTCTTTTGATTAAAGAAATAAGTCTCAAGCACGTCTACTCTGTAATGTCTAGATTTCTTCAGTTTGAAATATTTTGATACTTTTCACAAAATATCAATTCATCTCAGAGAAATTGTTTTCGTCACGATATGGCTGAAATATTGCCTATGTGATGTTAAATGAGCTGACTGTTAACCCCCTTTTATGGTGTACATGGCGTTCCATTGTTACGTAATGAAAGTATTATCACCAAAAACCAAACGGCTCTCTTTTAACGGTCTGGTTCTGAAGTTCATGTGATTATAATCCCGTGCGTCTAATGACGTCTGCTTGAAAAAGGTCAATGTGACCTTATTGACGCAACCACTGTCTAGGATTATAGTAAACGCTGAGGGGGAAACGCTATGGACGCTGAATATGAACTGTCGAAACGAGGAAACAGACGCAGCTTTCATTAATTTCAATTTCACAGAGTGCCTGACTGAAAGCCAGCTGCATAAAATAAAGAATATTTTTTCTAGTCATGAGGCTAAAACGTAATGATAAGGATCGCGACAATAGTCTGGGTAAAAGCTGTAATCGTTTTATCTAAAATGATCTTAACCTCACTAGTTTGTGCCTTCCGTCACTCTCGTAATCAAAGGTTTCTGTACCAGATGTAGTGCAAACCTAAAAATAACCATACAGCGTGACTCAACTGTTCGGCAATATCAAAGGCTTGACATGGTTAAGTCATGATAAGGCAATGAAAAACTGACCTGAATTTGGTCTCACATGACTATTATTTAAATGACTGTATCTCAAATGTTCAGCAGTTAACACAAGCGACAATATGTGTTCCAAAATCACAATCAAGCACTCAAGAATGAGTCACAAACATACAATGATCACACAGCTGCTCGAGAAAAGTCCAGGTCATCCTGCCCCACTGGCGTGATACAAAACAACTCATTGTGTACCCGAAAACATATCCACGATGTCACTTAGCTCATCTTACGGGGCGCGGTGGGCGAGCTGACTAAGGCGCCAGGCTAGTGATCCAGCGAGGTTGAGGTGTCGGGATCGAGCCCACCTGTGACCGGGTGTAAAAACCTTGGAGTCAACTTTGTGTGCAGACTCTTTCAGCGTTGTCACAACCCCTAGTGCACAGTACACAACCATGTGCACTTCAAAGAACCAACGAATCCGTTGGTATATGACCAGATGGTGGTCACATGAATACGTGCAAACATCTAGTTGCGGGTACAGCAACGTGCAGTGAGCTTGGACAAAGTACTGTGAGTATGTGTCCCTGTCCACCCAGCTGTGATTGGGTACCTCGTTAGGGTGAGAAAGCCACAATAAATCGGTGCGCATAGTGGCTGCAAGAGTTGTGTTCTCCCCAGGGAGTTGAGATTGATAATACGATGTGCCTTTGAGATTGACATCCAATGATCGAGGGAAAAAAATACCAGCGCCTTGAGCATGCACTAGTTGCCTGGATATGTGCGATATATAAATATCCTATAATTAAGTCCCAAACCGGTGAATTGGATGGGACACCGTTTTCGTAATTGTAAGCACATGACATATATAACATATGCCAGGTTCTAAAATCTCACACGGTCTTTAACATAGAACTTTCTATGAGTGAGTGTGTGAGTTAGAATTTATGGTGACACTGGCAATATTTCGGCCATATCGTGACATCAAAAGTTATAAATTCATAATAAACACAGCACGGATCGTGCGTCCTTGACCGGCTTCTGATAACACACGGATACCCGGTGAATACATTCTTCTTGCGAAGAATAGACATAATTGCACATGTCATGGTAAAGTACAAACATAGCACGTTAGCACTTGATATACATACTTACAACGTACTATCATATGGTATGAGAACTCAAGTCGGCGTTGGCGTTTAAAATACCTTCAATGTCACAACTGCGCTGAAGTATCCTACATGAGCATAGTCCATTTTCAATGACAGCTCTTTATCACCACACCTGTCAGTATCACGTTCCTAGTTGTTATGCGACAAATACAAAGTACCGTCGTGTTTACATGTAAGAGGCGTGCACAATGTAGATCTAGACTACCATTCGTCGGACTTTTGTTGTGGAAGCCGCGATTGGGGAGTGGTTTGAATGGCTGACTTTTTGGCGGTCACGTGTCTGACTCTGAGTTTGTGGGTTGGAATCCCGGATGGGACCCGACCTAGTAAACTATGTAGAATTTACTGAGGAAGTGTCATCCCAAACATACCAAAATTTTACACAAGGGTTGACTGTGTAGTTTTTGGTTCTTTGAGGTATGAATCGGAAAACTTTCTCTTTCTTCTAAAGAGACACGAAAAATATACTTATAAGTAGGAACTAAACGTGAGTGTATGTATGTATGTATGTATGTATGTATGTATGTATGTATGTATGTATGTATGTATGTATGTATGTATGTATGTATGTATGTATGTATGCATGCATGTATGTATGCATGTACGAAGTATGTACCATGTATGTATGTATGTATGTATGTATGTATGTATGTATGTATGTATGTATGTATGTATGTATGTATGTATGTATGTATGTATGTATGCATGTACGAAGTATGTACCATGTATGTATGTATGTGAGTGTTAGTATCTCTCTCTGTCTGTCTCTCTATCAATATATATATATATATATACATACACGCATACACACACATATATATATATATATATATATATATATAAATGGATTAAAGGTTTGAAAAGACAGTATGTAGACACTTTGTTGTCTTCCACTGCTATTTCTTCCAAAATTGAAGATACATATGCATGATTTAGCAGATATTACATTCTACAAGGTACAACTGTATGAAAGATATACACTACAAAGACATTTGAAGATATGTACAATGTATACATAAGGGGATGTGAATCTAGCAGCATGTGTGGGAAAATGTTTCCATTCAGGAACAGCTTTACATGTGATTTCATACAATGAATCAGTATCAAGATCTTAATGTTATCGATTAATAGAATATAGGTTCACACAACAATGTGTTTATTTGAAGTAAACAAATGAACCGCTGTTGCAGCTGACATAGAAGCAATGACCACTTCGGAGCGAAAGGTTCAAAGCTGATCTAAACAAACAGCGAAAAAGTGAAAACTGCCCCAGAAAAACTTTTACAACACCTGGCAGAAAAGGCACAATGCAGGAATTTCAAAAGATCGGATGATGTGGTTTTAGCCCAGATTCTGAGTAATTCTGCAGTACACCCACACACACGTCTACGGCATACCGAGGCATAAACATACGAGAACAAATAAACCTTGAGAGATTAAAACTCATATATCTTCTACATTAAATGCAGTCAGGTACCATTACAGAAACATTTTGCAACTTTCCCTGACTTAAATGTCTAGCAATTGACATAGAGACATAAATGTATGCTGAACACAGTACAGTAGGTCTAATTTGATCTAATAAACACTATGGCAGAGCAGCGTTCTACGTTTCAATTTCTTTTACAGATTGTGGATTCCAAGATTCTCGCCTTTCAAAAATCTTCGCCGATTGGGGGAAATTTCAAAAATTCAAAAGAGTTTTCGCAAAATCGATCAATCGATTATAACTTAGAGAAACAGTTCTGCGCTCTTATTTGATAGTGTTGTGTCAAATTACACCCATTCACTACAAATCCACACCAGCTGGCCAAAGTCTAGAGAAACACAATCACTGGTCCCGTTTCATTTGTATCGATATCATGGTAGATATATATTCTGAGTTTCGTTGCTTTCGCAAGTGTTCCTTCTCCTGATTTTCTTCTTCAGCCTTATCCAGAGAACAAATTGCTTCTTGGTGGTTGAAGGATCTATAATGAAACATCCAATTTGTTTTGAGTAGTCCCAAAACGTTGCTTTAACACAACTGCAATCTATTAGTTATGTGCTAGTATTGGATTGATAGCAAACAGAAGCAACAAAACCCTTTCCACATTCATAAGAAATATAAATCGACTGTAAAATGGTGACTATATCATGTGCATATATTTGTTTCAACAGTATTTGTATACAGATCGAATCTGGACAATCCAGTGATTGTCACGTGGTGATACGATGACAGAGCATGTGTTTTTGACTCTCTATGAAATAGTGGTGATACCAGGTGTTCTCAAAAGGTGAGCGTATTCTGCCCCATCGGTGGCACCCAGCATAAGCATATCAAGTTTAGTCAATTGTTCACCTGAAATAATTCGGAACGTATGGCATACGTCAAAACGGGGAACTACATAGGTCTAATGCGGTTTAGGCGGTCTCGCTTGTTTCCTTAATTCAACGGTTATTGGCAATTGGCTATTTAATGGTTATTGAACGATAACAAATCATCGCTTGTCATGCAGCATAGGTATACAATGTTGAAAAATAAAACATTTTGACAAAACGGAACTCGGTTCGTTTCTGAGATTGTAAAAATGTAAGCAAATCCTTCGAGGTTTTGAGAATCCACATGGTATTAATTGTGCTGTTTCAGTCCTAACTTTAGGGCTCCAAAGGCTTCATATCTTGTGTGTTTTGGAATGTCAACTTTCTTCATTATTTTTAATAGAAATTTATACGTAAAACCGCTCCTGTGGTGCTGACCACAAGTGCTATCTCTCAATCGAATTTGTAAATTTGTGGCCACTACTGTCGAATGGGGATTTATTAATTCATTGCTGAATCATGCACTCCAACATGACCCATCTGCATGGCAGTAATCGGCTTATACTGCACATTGGATGAGGCAGTCAAGTGACTGTTATCATGATAATTGGTGAACGGAACTGGACTGCAATGATCTCTATCAACCATGCCAGTGAGACTGAAAACCAAATGTCTTTAAACATGCCTGACGACCAAATAATAGCAGAAAGATTCTATACCGGATCACGACTGTGGTAGAGGGCTACGAAATAGAAGTACCTTGAGGCGTAGAATTTTGGTTTTAAAACGTACCGTCAGTCAACATGTACAATTCCTGTCTGATGCCAGTTTTATAGTGCTAATCTTTTCAGATACTACGCCAGAGTTTTACACGGATACACTACTCAGACACGTTACACTGACCCGAGCCGACCTCTCTTATCCTATTATTCAAGAGCCATAGACAGAGCGTGAAATCATGTTTGAACTTTTAACTTGGTGTGGTACGACGGAGATTTTACAATCGGCCTTTCTACTACACGGCCAGGCGCTTTATCATTTGAAGCGGTCATATCAGGTATTATCATGTACAGGTCACGTTTGTCTTCATTTAGAACTGGGTCAAAAGCCAATTGCGTCAGCTCAGATTTGAGCACATATTGACTCTTAAGTAACAAAATTCAGAACATTTACTGAAAATATCCAATAAAAGATAACCACACCCAATTGTCTAGGCTCATTTGTTACTCAGCGATCATGATTGTTTCTGCAAGAAACCAAAAGTGAAAACCAACTTTTTACACTGACCTTGAGGTGGACAGACCCTTGTTGTAACAAATGTAACACCCAGCTACTGCTACAACCAATAATGTTGCCAGTGATACAGCGTACAGAATGACTACACTGTTCTTCGAGTCATCATCTAAAAGAAACGGAAAATGTCAGTTGCAAAAAAAATCATTTCACACATTGTAGGGATCATGCAAGTGACGCGTCATCGATAATGCATAGACCTTTCAGGTATGCAAGGAACGTAGGTGGAGAACACGTAAACAATTCATTTGACACATTAATATCAGATTATTTTAGCTATATGTAAACGTACACAATAATATTTGTTTTACAGAACACAGTAATGTTTAAGTAGCACAGTTTGTAGAAAACAAGTCATCAAATTATTAGTGGTAAACACATAATGGTGTGGGGGCTAACGGGAATTAAAATAGTGGGCAAAAGAAAGTGAACACAATTATTAATGATCGATAAAATCAAAGCAAAACATACGATGTTTTTAAGTTGTAGAACATTTAATGAAGCCAGCATTTGGGACAATGCACCCGCAGTGTTTATGATAAACTCCTCACAGATAAAGAGCACTTGTCATGTAATGGACAGAAGGGTAGGAATAGCACAGTTCACAGATACAACAAGAGTCAATAATGACATGTCTCTGTCATGTCAAGTCTCTGGTCACGCATACACATCCTTAGTAACGAGTGTGACCACCTCTAGCAGCAATACACGCCCAGAATCGCCGTCTCTTTGAGGTCGTCAGCTGCCGAATGACGTCATTCGGAATCCTATTCCACTCGTTCCCGAGAGCTGGGGGCCGTGATCGTCGTCTCACCCGGCAGTTTCGGCCTAAAAGGATTTGACTAACTTGAACAACTTTCTTTTGCCCATTAGTTTACACTGGTCACTGAACAAGTACAAACGTCCATCACGGCTCATTATGAGAGACCGAAGACAAGTCTGTATCATCCACTAAGTCATTTGTATTTCTTTAAGTCTTCAACTGTCTTCTTTAAGTTTTTGTCATTGACCATCACATTTTATCAAGTGTATGTTCAAGACGACGCTTTCCCTCTCTTTTTACTATATTTTCCGAATTCCCTTTACCAGCATCTGGTTCTGTCTTACAAAATCTGCTACAACATTCATCCTTGATTACCCCTTGGCTGGACGACTCTTGCCATAGCTTCAAGAATTTTTCAAAATCAGACCAACTTATGCAGATATGATACCACGAACGACCCTTCTGGTGAGGGTTGATGGTTTGTCTTCAGTTATCCATCGGTACTGACGAAGATGCACATCCATATCAAGTGTGTTGTATTACCCTACATACTGCTAGGGCGGTGGGGTAGCCTAGTGGTTAAAGCGTTGGCTCGTCACGCCGAAGACCCGGGTTCGATTCCCCACATGGGCACAATGTGTTAAGCCCATTTCTGGTGTCCCCCGCCGTGATATTGCTGGAATATTGCTAAAAGCGGCGTAAAACTAAACTCAGTCAGTCAGGGGGAGACATACTGCTAAATGCCTATCCAAAACGCATCACATGGTTGAAAGCACTGTGAAAAACGGTCTACCTTGTCAAATCATCCAAGGAGAAGAGGCACATAGTGTAACAGAAACACCATCGAGAGAACTGTTACGAATGTCAAAACTACCTGATGGACCGTGGCGTGCAGATTTTGGACAAATCGAAACTGGAGATTATTTGCTAGTTATCCAAGACAAATATTCGAGATACGTGGTTGTGGAAATCATGTCAAGTGGCTCTGCTAGAAGTGTGATTCCAAGATTGGATAAGGTGTTATCTGAATTTGGAATACCACATGTGCTCAAGACTGACAATGGCCCTTCATTTAATAACCACGAGTTCAAAGTTTATGCAAAAAACACTGGATTCAAACATCGGAAAATAACTCCTTTGTGACCTCGCGCAAACGCGGATACTGAACGTTTCATGCGTACCATAAAAAAAACATTAAAGGTTGTTTGGTACACTGTCATTCCAGTTGGAAACAGAAGATGTACAAGTTCTTGTTATCTTACAAAACTACACCACACTCATTCACTGGTGTTCCTCCTACAACTGCATTATTTCAACGCAACCTCAGAAACCGATTGCGGAGGGTAGACAATCAGATCAGTGAGACTGATGCTCACATGAGAGCGACAGATGCCCGAGCAAAGCAAATGATAAAAACATATGCAGACTGAAAAGTGTACGTAAAACCATCAAATTATCAGAAAGGAGATGCAGCGCTGCTGAAAGACAAGTAAATTCATAAAACAAAAACGCCCCATGAACCCATTCCTTACACTGTAACCCCAACTAAGGGTTCCATGATAAGTGCTAAATGTGGAGACCGACGAGTCACTAGAAACAGTAGTTTCTTCAAACCTGCTCTTTGCCAACCTACAGATACTCAACTTCAGGAGACAAAGGACACACTTGACATTGACATGCCAGACACTGTTCCTGTAGAATAGGTTCCAGAAATGGACTTGGACGAACAAATCCAAGAACAAAGATATCCAACCCGAGAAAGGAGACTTACATCTCGATTCAATGACTGTTATGTGAAAAAAGGAAGCAAAGAGGACTTTTGCATAATAATGTGTTCAGACTATTTTTTCCTATATATAGTGTTTTACAAGAGACTTTAAACCATTATCTTTAGGAGTGCAGAAAGTTCAATATTGCAAAGCACATGGAATCTAAAGTTAAATTAAGGATTTTTGATGTTGATGCTTATTTGGCTTTTAAAGCTAATCTTTCATCCAAGGAGAAGAGGGATGTAGTGTTACAACTCGAGTAGCTAATAAAAGCATGTGAATTACAATGCACATTTTGATTTATTGAAATCAAGTGCCCTAATAACCCACCGGTCATCAAAAACAGTACAGTGACCTTGGAGCAAAACGGCAAGACGTATTGCAGGTCATCGAGGCCGGATGTCGTGCTCCCTCAGTTGGTTCCGTACAGTTCTGGAACTGATTGGACGTAAGGTAAAAATGTTGCCGTCTTGAATCGATTCCTTAAATGGGTCAGCCGAATCAGGTTTTGCTAACATGACTCCACACGTGGAGGGCCGGTCCGAGGCAAATCTTTCGTGTTCCCATTATGTTCAAAACGTCTCCATTGAGATGACTTCGTGTTTCGATGGACACCAAAATGTCTGGCCACTTCCTTTTGGGCCATTCCAGTCTCCAGTATACCAACTGCGTTCGTAATGATATGTAATTCCTCATGGAGTGCCTGCCCCACTATTGGAAAAGAATATTTCGTGGCATCCAAAAAAGTCCCAAAGACGTTGTTGTGCTATCTTATCTCCTTGCGGTTGATGGTAATGTTTCAATCACGTTACTCTGCAAATACCGATGATAGCCTTAAAATGGCGAACAAAAATGTGTCATCCATGAATATTGGACGACTGGCAAGTGTGGCTATCCAAATGTGACAAGACGTCTGCATCCAGTGCTTCTTTATGATAACATTGACTATTGAGTTTCCCAGGTACTGAAATGAGATCTAACGTGCAATGACGGGAAACACAACCATTATGGAGATCCCATAAAAGGGTTGAGCTGCTTGGATCATCTCCTAGTGATGTGCCTCGAACGATTCCATACGCAACAACGTTGTAAGTAACGTGTTTAAGATAACGAGTTACATCAGACCACCGTAGCCGTCGCCTTGTCATCTAAGTTGCATTTTCTTTCGAAGACTGCACCGGTCCAGACGTTAGGGATGTTTGAATAAACAAAGCGTATTTAGACCAGCAGCCTACAGCCTTATTCCGATGGTATAATGACGGTTACATCCGCCAAATAGACTTAATTCCGAAAGAAACTGAGCAGCCAATTAGCGAAAATACCCACACAAAAAAATGGTCAACATAAACGATATTGTAAATATCAATATGTGCTAAACCCTTCTGCAAACATGCATAACAAAACAATGAACAATGAATTAAATATGGCTTGTATGGCTATGTGGGGTACACAAAACAGCTTTTCAATACATGTCCATATGGTCAGCTCGGCACAACATGACCATATGTGATAGGTCATGTTGTGTGTCTTCCATGCAGCGGGTGTGACACCCATTGCCTCCTACGCACTAAATTCGTCAGTCGCCTGATGACGTTACGCGGGTATGAGTCGCCGTTCTTCATTGGCGGCCGCAATGAATTCATCCCGGGTGTTGTGAGGTTGTTGTCACCGTAGAATATTCTGTCCATGATATCTCAAAGGTGCTCTATGGGATTAAGGGTATCACATACAATGTTGCTGGCGTTAACGACGTTTTGAACGACGTCAGCAGTATTAGGCATTTTCATGTTAGAACATACCCTGTGGCTGTTCACGAAGGAATGGAAACGCGAAACGGAGTAGGACCTCATCTCTGTAGCTTACGGCATTCAAGTTACCATCAGTGATGACCAATGGAGTCCTCTCTTCTCCATCCCAATGGCACTTCTACCCCCAATGGGTACGACCTCTTGAACACAACAATTGTGTCAGGCAACGTCACTGTTCTGCTGCTGGGATGTTTGGTCAACAGCGGGCGTCCGTAAGGTCTGTATGTCTGCTGACCACAATACCCAACGCTTTAGACGCCGATGACGTCGCAGGCCAGAATGTATTATGCAGGTGCAAGGTGCGTTGGTGCGTGGCCAACCTTGGTCTGCCTGTTCCTAGCCTGTCTGTTGGCCAATCTGCAATTCCGAATCGCTGGACCATGATGCCTACAGTATTACGGGAGCAGTTCAGTGTTCTTGCAACAAAGGTTTGCGGTGCCCCCATTTGCAGCATTCCTTTGTCTCTCAGGTTATGTTGACCTGGGCATTTTATTTGGTGTTTCTTAATACTGCATCTCTAAAAGTGGAACTGAACACATTTTATACCGTTTGTGCATGTGCCTTTTGTAAAAAGGGCACCCATGAAAAAATTGAAGTCATTACATGGATTCGTATTCTGCGGGGTTTGAGGATTTGGTTTGGCTTGGTTAAGTTTAGGTGAAAGTATCTGTCTTTCAACAATTAAATTTAAATCTGTTTGCCAAGTTTCTTTTGGACATTAGTTTAGTCGAAGGCCATGTCTCGTTTACTGAAACACCTATCGTCTTTTTGATGCATGACTCCTGCACACTTACGCAAGCCTTATGAAAAAGTAGTGCTTGTATCTACCTCAGCTTTACACAGCAGATACACCTTTAGAGCCATCATTGATATATCGGTGGTATCCGGAGCACGGAAAGAACAGTCTGCTAGGATGCTCTTGGTTCTTAGTAACCTCATGATAGAGCCATACTGCACTTACATGGAGGTCGACAAACATCTTGTCTTGGCATGTGTTGAAAAATCGTTTTAGTGAATTGGGAGTGGATTATCTGCTGCATGCTGACATTTGTAAGATGCTTGGGCCACAATAACCTTTGTGCAAAACTACTCAATACAAAATTATAACTTAAAATAATATTATTGAAAGCTGTAAACAGATGAAATAATTAAGCACTGACAAATGTATCACCTTTACGCAAGCGTAGAGGTAGTTTCATTTGGAATGATTTATGAAAGATATGTGACTTCCTTTTAGTTATATGTATTAAATATTATGCGTCACGCAGTTGGGTAAATATTATCATATTCAGGAAAAGATATGATATATTTCGCAACCTCATTTGCACTCATGCGGCACTTTTTTTCACAGTGATAACAAACTAATCAGCATGCATACCAGAGCTACATAGATGATAACACTTTACATTCAACCATACTTGTAATACACAACATCGATGAATTTCCCTGTGGCATACCGATACATGTTTCTGCGTCAAAAGAGCATGTAAGTTCAAACGGATTATACAAAACGCCTCTCTCGTTATTTTTTGGTGATTACGGACAATATGTGATATTTGTAAATTTACAGGTATTAATTTACAATGTATTGTTATCGGCAAGCACCATTTGCAGTAGCCTGGGCACTGCAAATGGTGTAACTTGGTGAAATATGGTGTAATTTCATGATCTATATTTTTAGATGTCATTGTAAGACTTAGAATGACAAGTGAAACACAAAAGTACACTTTCGCCATCCATATGGAGGCAATGTGTACTTTAGTGACGTTAAAATCTCAGTAATTAATGCTGAGGTCTGCTGAAGAGAGTGAGTAAGCATGGTTTTACGCCGCTTTTAGCAATATTCCAGCAATATCACGGCGGGGGACACCAGAAATGGGGCTTCACACATTGTGTCCACCAGGCCTTCAGCGTGACGATCGAACGCATTAACCACTAGGCTACCTCACTGCCCCTGAGGTCTGCAAGCATTTTGACATATGACTTGCAATCTTGTGTATCCAAACCAACCAACACACTATATCAATCCTAATTTCAAGAAGATCATTGTATCATGCAAATTAGATACCACGACACGATAGATTCTCCCCAATATTCTAATGACGCAATTTATCTCTCAAATTAAGTTTGCTTTTCATTGTCTAAAGGTTCCATTACAAATACTGAAATGGCTTTCAATTTCCCGTTGCGGACTGTTTCAGGTAAATAACCATGAATATATTCATGTAGTATTAATATTCCGTAAATATCAACACTGCAATCATCCATTCTCGAAAAAAACACTTTTATTTTAACCTTTGATTTTCATCATGGGATAGTCGTTTACTCGAGGAAGTCTGACAATGTTGTGAAACGACACCAAAAATGGTTGCCTTTAAAATTATTTACCTCTGACACAAGATTCGTCGCTGCACTCGGTTGTTGGAATGTCTGCTGAACAATTACGCATACATCCTTCCTCAGTGATGGTGCATTCCTTGATACATTTGTTAGTAATCTGAGCACACACATCATCAATGCATGTCTTACTGGTGAGATTACAGAATTGTCCAAACACCTCGCTACTGCATTTGCGTAAACAGGGCCCGTTGTTTGGTTTGCAAGTGTAATTAGCGCAGATATGTCAGAACATGGTTTGCAGTCCTTTCAAAATGGCCACCTGTACACCTTTCGTCGCATGCACCGGTGTTGTCACATCGTTTTTTAATACAGTTGAAGTTACACAGAAATTCACACGTTGGGCCATACTATCCAGCCACACATCCATGAATGCACTGACCACTCTTACGTTGGCACTCTGGTGTACACTCGTTTGTAATGTTTCCATCCTATACCATACACTGCTCTTCAGAATAGAACATTGGGTTAGGAAGAAGCCTCACAATTGGCAAACGTTACTCACCAAAATGGATTCTTTCTGAAACATAATACGAAAGAATTGTCAACAGAGTAATAGCAAGACGTTACAAGAGTCACTCAACAAAATGCGTTCCATTTGCCATGATAGAAGTAATAACTTACAATGGCCGTAAACACGTTGCTGGTTACGCATTAATATAATGCAAAGAATTATCAGCTTCAAAGAGGGCAAAGGAAATGCCTTCAACTAAAATGTATTTTTGACGTAATTGATCAGATCCTTCGAAACTAATAACAAAATATGTAAGCATACCACACATGTGAAGCCTCGCCAGTGTGTTTTACATGTTATGCACAAATGACAGCGTACATGATTGGGAGTGGAATATATTTCCTGAGATACATGGAAATCGAAACTATGATCTCGGCTCTCAAAGAACACGTGTTAGCCAAATCATACTGTAACTGATGCGTTTCATATTTCCTTTGGATATTTGAAATTGTCATTAGTAATACTAAAAGTACTGTTGGAAATAGAAGAAAAAATGATTTTTCTCATTTATGTCTATAATTTATGTAGTTAATATGTGAAAGGGAGAAATATCTGTTAATTAAACAAAGTTCGGCCTAACCACAGTCTCTGTGGAAAAGTGACAGGTAACATAAAAAGGGATTTTACTGAGGAGAGATTAGTGCAGAAATGAGCAATGCGGGTGTTTTTTTTTCCAATGGAACAGACCATGGTTTTATGCAAATTAGTGAGCAAGGATATTGTATTACAAAGGACATTTTCTAAAATTTCCATTTTGAAATTAGCCTTAACTGCATTATAAACGATGGCTGACGTGAAAATTACTGTAACTATTAAGGATGTAGCTACCACGGAGTCTCACTATCACTGTATTTCACACTGTGTTGTGTGCAATCATCAGCAGATTGCTAATGTCTACAATCATTTGTTTAGGGGGTGGGGGGATACAGGGGGAGCCGCTCCTCAGACAGGGTATATCATAGAACTAGTGGGAAGGTGTATTTGGTAGTAAACAAACAGGTAGGAGGGGTCATCTCAGAGTGAGTGAGTGAGTTAAAATTTAACTTCATATCGGCAATATTTCAGCCATATCGTGACGATGACGTATTTGACATTGAAATGGAATATCTGTATATTATAAAAATCTGTCGTCAAAGGACAGTAAAACAACTAGAGTATCACAATTACAACTAAAACTAGTGTGGAAAGTTAAAACTAATAGCACTATTTGGACAATACAATATGAAAACTGGCTATAAATCGCCAACAACTAAAGGTAGATCACCATACTAGGGACCATGGGGACTTACAGTACTTTTGCTGCCTGCATGGACACTAGCTGGATTTATATCAACTCTTCAGCCGCTGGCTGTTGTGGTCAAATTTAGCCAAAATTAAAATTACAAAAATACTACGTTTAAAGCTGCTGGCAAATTTACATTTCCTTTGAATGTTTCGGGACTTACGTACCCTCTCAGATGAACAATAATTTTACAATACTTCAACCCCCCTTTGAGGGTACAGCCACTAACAATTTCAGTTACTAATCTAAACGACCAATAATAAAATATTTATCTATTTACAAATCATTTAACAAATCTAATTCTTTTAAAAAAGCAATAATTAAATGAGAACTTATATTATTAAAAAGATATTTCATAGTTCGTGATTTGAAATAGTTATCCCTTGTGATGGAATATTCAACACAGTCAAGCAAGACATGCTTGACCGTGATTCTTTCATCACAAGGGATGCAAAACGGAAGATTTTCGCCTTTCAATAAATATGCGTGGTTATATCTAGTACATCGTCGCATAATGACCTCTTCAAATCTGGACTGACAACCCAAGTAGGTGTAACCAATATAAGGTTTTATTTCATATAATTTATTGATATCTACTTGGGTGTCCCACTTCTTCTGCATCAGATCACGGATGTAGGTTCTAATGCTAGCTTTGTAATCAGAGTATGGGGTAAGAAGTGGTGTCACAGATTTGTTTAGTGCTGCCTTGACAGCAAGATCGGCCATTGTGTTCCCAGAAATGCCAACATGGCTGGGCAACCAATAAATGATGATGTCGCATTGGCCAGTAGCAAGATAATTATACAATTCAATAATTTATATTAAAAGTGAATGTTTACAAGAAAGATTGTTAATAGCCTGAAGGCAGGAAAGAGAATCGGAAAAGATTATGTATTGTGTATATTTATGGTGTTTATTGATGAATTTAAGAGCTGTTAATATGATGTTAGCTTCTGCTGTGAAAATAGAGCTTGGTAATCGAGAAGATATTGGCTTTTATGACAGTGGTCAGCTGAAATACAGAAGAGAATCAGTTGCCCTTTAGCATATTTATTCATACATGGAAAATTCTCATGTAGGATATAAAATATATCATTTACATTGAAAACTGAAGATTTCAAATATTGTCCTTAAAGGAGAACATCAAATAGCACATATCAATCATATATGGAGTAAGCCAGTACACTGTGCAGAAACAAATCATCAATATTGATACCTGAAGGTTTCGAAATTTGTCATCACAGAAGTCAGTGGTAAAACAGGAAAATATCAGTAGCACATTGCGTGAGTGAGTGAATAAGTGAGTGAGTGAAAGCGTATTCTAGACGTCTGTCGGACTTGATCTACTGAATCAAAATATTCCCTGTAAGATGTTAGTTTTTTTAGGTTTAATCTTTCTTTATACACTTCAATGTGTGCCTTTTCAGATAAGTAACCACAATCATGAGAGGTGACAACGTGTCAGTTTGTTGCAGATTCAGCGTGGCGATCATGCCTGACTAGGTTAATACACTCGTTCACAGTGGCGATAGCGTGCTTGTCAAATTCACGTATGTAACTGATGTAATCACATAGAAGTATATAGTAGGATGTAGATGTGAAACAACTTATGATATGATTGTACAATGCCATTTAGAAAGTGGTCAAATGTAACATATGCTATATTTGGAATTACACTTTCTTAGCAAAGTACAAATTCTAGTACTTTTGCACCAAAAATAAACAACAAGTGGACTGAAACAGGCATTGTTTATATTGTTTTTAGCATAAATGTGTTGATTAACCATTTACGGGCGTACTCACTAGATCATCCCATATTAGACTTAGACTAAAATATGTGAGAGTATATAAATGAATACACCCAGTCAACTAACAGCCCAAAATAAAAAAGGCGTCAGGGTTCGTTAGCGACCATAGTTGGGCCACCATACCAGGGACAGGGACAGTTCTCGTCCTGCACGGTTCCCCAGTAGGACTTATACCATTCCTTCAGCTGCCACCGACTGTACGGACATATAGCCACTATACAAATATGCTACGATTGACAACGGTGTTAAATATATACTGAACTGCAAAAGACTTTTCAAAACCAAATGCAGAATTTTGTTCTTACAAGGTGGTGTTTTTTGTTGTCATTGTACCGTTTTGTTAACATGTTTTTCAATCTAACTTGACAGTTATTACCAACATCAGTGTGTTTTCTGCTGAAAAAGCATATAGACCAAACGTACCTAAAAAGATAGACGTGGTAAAAGGTTCTGCATGACATTCGTGAAAATGAACATTCACTTTCAGAGCGTGACAACCCTACCAATGAAAGCGAGTCCCAAACTCGCCTGAAATCATTCTTGTGTTGGCACAATCGCCATACCACGACGTACGAGAGAAGAGAGGAACCAAGCCTTGGGACGATTGCAAACTTGCATGGCTGCACGGAGGGTAGCCAATCATTTTAATGTTCATGTTAGGACAATCTACCGACTGCAGGTATTAGGCCACTAACACCATCCCAGACCCTCCACGCAGTGGACGACTTGCAGTAACATCACAACGTCAAACCCGACATATTGTGCCCAGAGCCATGGAGACAGCTCGCCAGACCACCGGAACTCAAAAGAGACCCATTAGTGCCGATACAGTGGGTCGACGTTTGCGCGAAAGAAACCTCTGCTGTCACAGACCATGTCGTGGGCCTGTCCTCACCGCTCGTTACCACCAAAACCGATTCCAATGGGCAACTTTGAAATTGACGTTATCGAGAATGAAGAACTGCCCTGTTTTCTGATGAAAGCCGATATTGTGTTTCGACAGCTGATGGCAGAGTGAGAGTATGGCGAAGGCATTGGGAACGGTTTTCCAATGCGTGCATTGTTGAAAGAGACTCGTGGGGTGGTCCAAGCATCATGGTGTGGGGTGCAATCGATCTGAGAGTTGGCTCCTTGGTGTTCCAGAATCACTGTCCAGGACGAAGAAATAGCGTGACAGCTGCTCGCTATGCTGATTAAGTCATAAGACCCCACGTTGTACCACATTTTGAACGGCGCAGAAATCACATCTTCCAGAAAGGCAACGCTCGTGCCAACACTGCCAGAGCAACACTGGACTTCCTAAAACAACATGGCATCCGATCCCTTCAATGGCCTGCACTCAGTCCAATACAACACCTTTGGGACAAAAATTTAAAGAAGACTCAATGACCTTCAACCGAGGCCGACAACTCCGGCTAGACTCGATCAGGCATTTACCAGAGTACGGACTCAAGTGCCTATGGCCTTCAACAACCGGCTTATTCATTCCATGTACAGACCACGCACCGCCGTCATCTATACCCATGGAGGCCAACCCGATACTGATTTGAGGTATCTTAGTGGTACCATTTTCGGTGAATTTGTTAGTGTGAACTCTACATGTGATTCCCGAACATGTGTTACCCATAATTGTCAAGTTTAAACGCAATCTCCGTTTTGATTGATAATTAGAGCAAATTATAGTGTGTGGTTTAAGAAACCTCTATCGTTTCGCGTTTCTTTTGCGGTTCAGTAAACATTTTGTGTAATGGCGTAGGCTCACATATCCTCACCCCCAACGAGGACAACAACCATTATCAATCTTACTTCATCATCGTATTCCTCCATTATACAAAATAAAATACTTTGTACTTCAAAATGTATCAATTATTTCAATCCCCTTTAAAGAAACAACAACGTTATATGAGAATAGTGTTATGAGGATAGTATTAACACGATCCATCATAGGTGAAAATTAGAAATAAGGACTGAAACACACGAAGTTGTAACCAATAGTTGGTTTAATTACGTGTATAATTACGTGTGACCTTTTAATATACTTGACAAAATACGTAAGGGATATTGGTATTTTAATGATTGATATTTTATCAGAGTGTAAATGAATAAATAGATCACTATTCATAATTTCAAAATTTACATATTTCTGTCCAGTATGTACCTGTAAGTCCCGTTTCTCTCGATTAGATATCTGATATTACAGCAATGAATGTAATATATGAGTTGTATCGCATATTTGGTGAGTGCTGCGCGATAGCAGCAGAATCGGCCATTGCTTTCCTAGAAAATTTGGTATGAATTACTATTACAAATTACTTCAATGACAAGATTTCGAATGAATTTTATCAATATATTGTTGCCGTTAGTGGAAATCGAATTTAATACGCTCTGGGTTCATTGCGCTGTGGATGATATGGTCGTAGTCAACATTGTCGATTTGTCCATGGTGAGCACGTCATGAAGGACAACACGTCGATCCACACTCAACAGCGAGGGGCCAGTTAACCTCTGTTGCAACGATATGGATTGGGCCTTTCAGAGTTCAAGTGATGACACCCTACCTATGACCGACCCACCGCTAAATCTGTCATGGGGTCTTGGTTTGTCATTAGCTTGATATTCACTTCAACGTCCTCAGACACCACGTCCCTTTCATAAAATTAATGTGCAAAATGAACCGTGACTCTGCAAAACTGGCACGTGACCAGCATTTCGATTTTGAGTTCGATTTCAAGGAATCGCGTTACGAGTATGTAGTCATCGTCGTTTGCTTGTGGCACGTGCAGACCATAATTCATTGTTTTGGTTTGAACTTTCAAAGAGGCTTGCACCTCACAAAGCTTTTTTCTATAAGTGTAATTGCATAATGACCAAAGTTTTCAAGGCAAGTCGAGAATTAGAGTGAGTGAGTGAGTTAATATTTAACATCACATCGGCAATATCTCAGCCATATCGGGAGAAAAAGAAGTTGTAAATGTAAAATCTCTGCACATGCCTTAAAATACATTTTAGAAAAGATAATAATACATTGGAAGATTTATCATGTTCTTATTGTTCTTCTGGTAGAACTGAAGACGAACACCACTTATTATCAGTTTGTGAGGCCTTCTCTGCCTGCAGAGCGAAGTATTAAAAAAAATTGCTCTGATGATGCCCCACAAACGATGTACAATATATTTAATTCTATGCTGATATTATCAAATCTGTTTAGAATTTTCATAAAACACTTAATGTCCACCCGTAAATCACATGTAAAACCATAATTTCATGCCACGTGACCATTAGCTGAAATGTTGCTAGCTCCACTGGACCTTACCTACTGTCTGTAAATGACGGGTTGGACGTTCTGTGTTTATATGTGTTTTGTTACCTGTTGCTTTTCGAATCCTACGGGTAAACGCTGATTCAAAATGGATATTGT
This sequence comes from Haliotis rubra, assembly GCF_003918875.1. Lineage (NCBI taxonomy): Eukaryota > Metazoa > Mollusca > Gastropoda > Lepetellida > Haliotidae > Haliotis > Haliotis rubra. The sequence continues at coordinate 125,057 of NW_025764960.1, forward strand.
GCAGCACAAGATTCTGAAACGTTCGTTAGGCATATGGCTTACCTTCATGGTTCAAACAGCTTCCTTTCCTCTTTAACCAGACCCAGGGTTATATTTTACCTGGGATTTTTAAGGAACATCAATTGATATACGATATAGATAAGTATGAGTTAGAACACATACATTTTTATGTGCTTCACTTATCTCATTCAATTTCTGTATCGCAAACTCCACAATGAACATTGCAGTTCAAGGTGATGCCTAAACTAATGTGCAACATCCATCGTCATTGGACCATTACCGTTTGTAAAGGCAGTGATAGGTGATCCGATTTTTGTAACATAACTTTCGAAAAGAACATTGAAATGTAGAAATATTCACATTTAAACATGCTCCTAAGATTTGGCTGTCATTAAATAGAAATATGGTAATAACTTAAAACGCGGTAAATGTTCACGGTTTTATTATTAGCAGCGATATATAACTAAAGCAAATGTACAAGTTGATGAGCGAAGAATTAAATTCTTTAAAATCAGAAAAAAACATGAGTTGCCAACTAACGATAACAGCAATAAGTAAGATTTACAAAATAAAGGTTTGGGCATGAACTTCACAATGATACACTCTGTCAAAAAAGAAACGCAACCCCTGTACTTTAGAGATTTTAATCTTAAGTTTTAGGACGACACGGCATTTTTATTATTTAAGACAGAAGTCTGGAATTTGGCAGAATAATAACCAAGATGGTCATGTTTAAAATTGTCATTTCAAAAGTCATCTCACAGACACCGGTTTGTCACCAGGGGGGCGTCTTTCTCAGTATCTCGTATGAACACCACGAGCTGGAATCACTGCACGGCATCTCCTTGGACAAGAACGAATAAGACGCCGGATGCTCTCCTGGGGAATGGCTCTCCACTCCTCCTGCAGTGCAACGGCGAGCTGTTGCAGCGTCTGTGGCGGCGGCTGACGTTGACGCACCCGTCGATCCAGAGTATCTCACAGGTGTTCAATAGGGTTGATGTCTGGTGATTTAGAGGGCCATGCCAAGGCATTGACGTTGGAATTCTGCAGAAAGTTCATTGTTGCACGTGCAGTTGTCCTGTTGAAAAATCTGTGTCTGTTGGTCAATAATCGGGAGAAGGTGAGGCTGTAACCCGTGGTTGATGTAACGTTGGGCTGTCAGGTTCCCTGGAACGGTCACCAAGTCTGATTTCTGGTTGTATGAGATGGCTCCCCAAACCATAACGCTTTCACCGCCAAATCTGTCCACCTGTCGGACGCAGATAGGCGCAAAACGTTCATGACGTCTCCTATACAGACGCTGTCTTCCGTCGTGACGTTGCAAAAGAAAACGTGATTCATCAGAAAACCAGATGCGCTTCCAGTTTTGTAAAGTCCATATCCTTCCGTTGTTGCACCACCTGAGTCGTCGGCGTCGATGTAGGGGGCGTAGTACAGGTCCAACAACTGGTCTACAGGCACGTTCTTTCAGACGGTTCCTAATCGTTTGAGCTGACACTCTCCTCAAACCTGGTATTTGTGTGGCAGTTACGGTTGGTAGGGCATGCCGATTACTCAGGTGATGGACCCGGATGTACCGATCTTGAAGGGGGTCGTGATTCTTGGCCTTCCACTTCTCGGGCGATCGTCGGTCGAATTGAAGTTGTTGTAGCGGCTCCAAAGTCGGGATATCGTTGTTTTGTGAATATTTAGGTGCCGTGCAACAGTTCCAAAACTTTCTCCGGCTTGAACACGACTAATGGCGATATTTCGGTCGGCAGAACACAATCGTGGCATTTTAACACTGCTTTTCGGCGACAAATGAATGAATAAAATACGAAAGCACATGGGCTTTTATACACCCCTACATTAACTGCTATTTTCATGATTTGCATGTGCATTTGTTTTTTTGTGCGAAGTCACCAGGGTCATTTCATGCGTTGTGACGGAATAAGCAATAAAATACACTTATGCGTTAAAATGCAGTTGTTTGGATGGTAATCTTCATAAAATACGTGTATAATTTCAATACATTTGAATAAGATTTAGTTTGGAAGCAATAACTTTATTCAAACGAATTTTTAATATCTGATGGCAGGGGTTGCGTTTCTTTTTTGACAGAGTTTACCAATAATCAATGTACAAATAAGATATGTACAATTCTTATGGAGGCAAAAATGACCACAAATGCAAGACAATATCTGCATTGTACTACATACCCTCTCAACTGCGTAGAAACCAGACTTTGTAAATCATCTTCAATGCATGAATAACGTTGCCTGCCCATGCCAGATAACCCAATTGATGACAATGCATAATATCATGCGATGAAACAGTTCGAGAATAAAATCTATGGACAGCAATATCTCTATGCCCAACTGATTGTCACGATGCCGAGCTGTGCTAACTGGCGGTCAGCGATGAACATGGATGGTCCTACGACCACAAGATGATGAAGGGCCTTTTTTGTTACCCGGTGATATTCTCCAAACGTGACCCCTGCAGTTCCCCCAAAGCACCGTGTGATGTTCCAAATGTGCTCATTTACAAATATTTATTGATGATGATATAACTTTGACAGCATGATGCTATATGGACAAATGTATAAACATTAAAACGATTACAAAGGAATAACAACGTCCTAAATGTAGTTAGATTTCAAGTCTGGCAATCCTCACGAACGAAGCTATATGGTCCTGATCAAAATGATACAAACACCTTTAACAATTGACATGTAAATTCAGGGACGAATAAGGGTCCAATATCATACATTCTATTGATCTTATTACTGCTTACAATAAGGTTAGGGGCGGTCGGTGTAAACTAATGGTTAAAGCGCCCACTCGTCACGGTGGGTCGATTCCCCACTTGTGTAAAATTTTGAAACCCATTACTAGTGTCCCCGCCTGATATTTCTTAGATATTGCTAAGATCAGCGTACGACTATACTAACTCACCGATTCACTACAATCAGGTTAAAATCTAATCATCAGCAACTGGCGATATATATCGTGCATCTATAGCTGTGTGCGTTTCTGTTGCTCCAGAAGAAGTTCCTGTTGTGTTTGCATCTCCGTCAGCAACACCAGTGCCTCTTGTTTGGAAAGAACAACCCGCTAAAACAGGAAAGGCGGCGGCCATATCTTGCCCGATTTCTTGGCTGTTTGATGTCTCAGACTCCATGTCCATGTCTGTTTCTCTAATTTTCCAATACCGATGTAAGGCCTCGTACTCTCCTCTTTCTTCTTGTGGTGTTTCTGCTCCATGTTCACTCTCACCCTGCTGATTATTCCTGAATAGTAGAACGATATAGTCATCAGGTAAAGAAATGCACCAACGCAATTTTTGGATTTCAGATTCCCCAGTTGATAGGTTCCAGTAACACTCAGTTGTATCGTCCTCTATAGTTAAACTGTTTTAGATTTACTTGCTAGTTTTAAATATATATCTGTGATAATCTAGTTGTTTTACTGCCCTTCGTTGACAGGTGTTTATAATTGAATTTTTAATCATTATAAATCTATACCTTGTTTTAGTCACGATATGGCTGAAATATTGCCAATGTGACTTAAAATCTTAACTCACTCACTCATTCAACAACACTCATTTACAATGGCAAACTGTGAGTATGCTTGGATACAATGTTACATTTGTAGACGAGTTTCTATTTAATCTTGAAGTATAGTAAAAAGCGTCAGTCATATACGTTCAGTGCTGAATAATCTGTTTTAAGCAACTGGTATATTTACTTAGTACACATGCCACATGTACACACTGACCTCGTCGTAGTGAGACCCCTGCGGTAACAGATGCAACATCCTGCCACTGCCACAAACAGTGCTGCTATCAGTGATACTGCATACAGGTTTATGCCACTCGCCGATTTACCTGAAAGAGATGGATAATGTCAGCTGAAAAAAAAATGTCAATGCAAATTATATCTAGAAAACATTCCTAAGTATCAAACAATCTGGTCGTGTTTTATAATGTCATCCCTGTATAATGTTAGGAGTGAATAACGAGGAAGTGTGATTAAGGACTGCATACATGTAGTCTTGAGAGGCAATTGAAAAGATAGTATAAGAAATATAATCTTCACAATTTTACCGTGGAGTTCTGTTAAATAGCATAATGAATTTTCAATGATTTAGCATGTATTGTATAACCAGACATTATTGAGAATTTTTGGAAAATGTTTAATTGGATTTCTAGTATACAACCTTGACCAGCCATCAAGTGCTTGGTTTCATTCAAGAGAGACAACTCCGTTAATCCTTTAATAGTTTGTGAAGAGTTATCCCCCTTTGTTTACTTGCTAGTAGACGACATTTTCAGTGATCATCAGTATGGATGATTAAGAGAAGAGTAAGTTGATTTTAGAGTATTATAACAAGGTCATCAGATCAGCTAAAGTGATTTCAAGTAGAACAGGAATCCCTTTGTCCACTGTTTATCGTGTGTTGAAAAATATTGCAAATTGATATGGCATTGAGCACCAGGGAGGCGCAGGTAGGCCCGGAAAATTGAGTGTCAGTGACAGGAGGCGACTTGGTATTCTTGTTTCTAAAAACAACCAAAGGAGTGTAGAAAACTTAAGGTTGGGTATGATTGATAGAGGAACTGTGGCTGTTTGTAAGGAGACAATTCGAACTGAGCTGCATGCAATGGGTTGCAGAAAAGTCGAGGAATTCCATCACCGATCATGAAACCTGAACAAAAGGATCGAAGGTTGAACTGGTGCTTACAGCCTAGAAATTTTAACTGGGTCAATGTGATTTTCTCAGATGAAAGTTCTGTGTGGCTGTTTCCTAATACACTGAAATTCTGGACCAAACAAACTGAAAAACCTTTGGTTTCGGACCCAAAATATGACATTATTAGATTGGCCAAGCTATAGCCCTGACCTAAATGCAATAGAAAATGTTTGGGGACTTGGGGAAAGTGTCAATAAGAAATTTCTGACAAATATTGCTGAAATGAAAGAAGAGGTGGTCCGATATTGGGACAGCATGGACGACGACTTTCTAACTTCTTGGATCAGTAGTATTGAAGCCTCATTGAAGCCTGCATTGCTGCCCATGGTGACTTGACAAAATGCTAACTGTTCACCTGTCTTTGAATCTGGAGTTATGTTCTGATAATATTCACATTTAATACATGAATAATGAGTGAAAAAAATATAAAAATTTACAATCTTTAAATTCTCAATAGTTTCTGGTTGTACTGTATGTACAATATATACTGTTAATCGTCATAGAACGTATATAACTCAATCTATGTAAAAAACACCATGTTATAACTCTCGGTAAACCTAGTTTACATACAAGGAAAACTATATTTTGTAGTTTCATCTTGTCATTGTCGTGTGCGCATAACCGTCAGGAGTATTGCAATGTTCTTTACTAAAATATACGTTGAATTGCTTTGATCTTAAACCTTGAATGTTTCAAGAGCCTTTCGGTCATATGTTTTTGTGATTGTATTGTACACGTATCTCTTAAGAATATTACAACGTTCTATAGCACTAATCAAAATTAAATTAAATTATTTACGTTTTTGTCGTCGTTAACATCTCACTCATTGATGCTGATGTCTGCTACTCGGGATTTGCAATCTTTTGTGTTCCAACCAAAACATTTGTACCTAATGTCAAATTAAGTATTTTTTTATTCTGTCTGATTGTTGGATAATAATTTACTGAAATGGCTCATAATGTACCATGCAGTTTTTTTTAGACAAAGTACCGCGATTTTATATTCAGGTAATGTTAGTGTTCCATAGATATCCTCAATGTTGTCAGTATATACACTTTTAAGGATTTAAACGTGATTTTTCAAAATGAAATGCTTTGATTTTAACCCCTATATATTTGAAATCAAACGTCCACCTATTTTGGATTGTCGTTTATCCCAGGAAGCATTACAAACCAAAAATGATTTCTTTTAAAATGATTTACCTGTGACACAAGATTCGTCGCTGCACTCGGTTGTTGGAATGTCTTCTGAACAATTACGCTTACATCTTTCCTCAGTGATGGTGCATTCCTTGATACAATTGTCAGTAATCTGAGCACACACATCATCAATGCATGTCTTACTGGTGAGATTACAAAATTGTCCATACACCTCACTGCTGCAGTTGTGTAAACAAGACCCGTTGTTTGATTTGCAAGTGTAACTAGCGCAGATGTAAGAACATGGTTTGCAGTCCTTTCCAAAATGACCCGCTGTACAACCTTCGTCACACGCACTTGTGTTGTCACATTGTTTGTTAAAACAGTTGAGGTTACACTGAAATTCACACGTTGGGCCATACCATCCAGCCACACATCCATGAATGCAGTGACCACTCTCGTTGTGGCATTCTGGTGTACACTCGTTTGTAATGTTTCCATTTTCTTCCACACACTGGCGCTCAGAATAGAACACTGGGTTAGGAAGACAGTTTTCACTGCACATTTCAGCACATTCAATCCCGTATAATCCAGGAGCACATACTCGTGCACATTCACCGACACATGATCCCGAACAGTAATTACACGAGTACTCACAGTTTTTGCCATGATAATGTGAATGGCACTGGTCACATGTTCCTGTTATTCTATTGCACGATTGACATCTCTTGGAACAATCCTTGCAAGCTGAGCCGTAGTAGGAATCTTGACAGTATTCCCCGTCACATCCACCCGGACATTTGGAGCAGTTTTGTGTTGGAACTGAACAAATTAGTTTGCAGTTTACACCGTGATACCCTGGTTCACAACCTTCTGTGCAATTACCAATGCCAGTATTTTCTGATAATTTGCATTTCTTCTCTTTGCAATTCTTGCTGCAATCAGACCTGCATTTTAGATCGTAATATCCAGTTTCGCATTCCGTGATGCAGTTTCCTGATGCCGGATCACAGTTTGAACAGTGTTGGCTTTCGTGACAGTGGTCAGCTGAAATACAAAAAAGCATCGGTAGCCCTTTAGCATATGTAATCATACATGGAATATTCTCATGTAGGATATAAAACAATTCATCTACATTGAAAACTGAAGGTTTCAAAAATAGTCATTACAAGAGAACAGGAGAACATCAGTAGCACTATTCAATCATACACGGAGTAAGCCAATACACTGTGTAGAAACGAATCATCAATATTGATAACTGAAGGTTTCGAAATTTGTCATCACGGTGGTCAGTGGTAAAACTGGAAAATATCAGTAGCACATTGCTAGCTATGGTGCTTAATCTTTCAATCCTTGTAAGCCCATGCAGAGTAGTAAAACAATTAATTAATATTGCTAAGTTACATTTTTGGCTTTAAAAATAGGACCCATATATTGTTTCGTGAAACCTATTGACAAATTACCTTACCTGGTGTTGAAAGAATCAAACAGGCAAACGTTAGGAATACCAAAAATGCCATGATTTTTTTCTGAAAAATAATAATACGTACACATAAACGGTGAACAGAGTAATACGAATACATAATCATGAGTCATCGGAAGAAGAAGCCTTCTGCCTGCAGTTTTTACTGGCGATAGAATTACAATGGGCGTAAACAATTGGTTGATTATGCATTAATATAATTTACTGCAAAGTATTATCAGCTTCAATGTGGGCAAAGAATACATGTCCAACTAGCAAATATTTTAGACGTATTGGATCAAATTCTATGAAACTACTGACAAAATATGAAAGTATATCTCACTTGTACGGCTTTGCCAGTGTGTTTTACATGTCGCGCATGTAACAGCTCTCACACAAATGACAGTGTAAGCGAGTGTGGATAATATTCCCTGAGATACATGGAAATTGAAACTATGATCTCGGCCTCAACGATAGCATGTTAGCCAAATCATACTGTAATTAATGCGTTTCATCTTCCTTTTGTATCATATGTCTTAAATTGTCATTCAGTAATACTAGTACTAGTTGTTATCCTAAATGATTAAGATTCGCAGCTGTGATTTGCCGGTCGTGCAGTTTCCGAAAGCACGTTCTTTAATACCAGTGCTACAAATAGCATCAATTGATAATCATTTGCATTGTACATTCAAAGACAATAATGCGGCTTTAAGATATAATTCATTTTCGTGAAGGGTACGTAACCAGATTCTTTAAACGTAATATTTCATGATTTTCATTTATGGCTAAATTCGACTACAATCGCTAGCGGCTGAAGGGGTGATATAAATCCAGCTAGGGGCCATTCAGGAAGCAAATGTACTATAAGTCCCCATGGTCCCTAGTATGGTGATCTACCTCCAGATGTTGGCGATAAATAGCCCATTGTTTACATTGTATTGTCCAAAAATGATTTTTTACTTTTAAAGATGTATGTTAGTTTTAACTCATTTTGTGATAATCTAGTAATTTTACTATCCTTCGTTGACAGGGTTTTATCTATCTGTATACATTCATAACTAGTTTTAGTCACGATATGGCTGAAATATTGCCGATGTGACTTCAAACCATTTAAGAGTGTATCGAAGGACTGTGTCATAACTAGATTATCATATATTAGACCAAAATATGTGAGTGTCTGTAAATGAATGCACTTAGTCAATTAACAGCACAATATAAAAAGGGGTCAGAGTTCGTTAGCGACCATAGTTGGGCCACCATACCAGGGACAGTGAGGACTTACAATCCTTCTTCGTCCTGCACGGTTCCCCAGTGGGAGTTATACCATTCCTTCAGTTGCTACCGATTTCAGGATTTCGTCCCCAATATTCTACTAAAGATCATTTATTTACCCTACAGGAATTGTGTTCCAAATATTTGGGTAAAGCAAAATGTCGTTTCTACTGCGGATTCATTGATTTTAAAAAAGCATTTGACTTTGTGGACAGGGATAAGTTATTATATGTATTAATGTAACGTGGATGTCATGGAAAGTTACTTATCTTGCTTAAAAGTATGTACGCATCAGTAAAGGCCCGTGTTAAAGTTGGTAATTGAAGAACAGTAGCGTTTGATACCTCCCGTGGAGTAAGACAAGGATGTATCCTAAGTCCCGTACTTTTTATTATGACTTTGCCACTGAACTGTATATGTCTTGTAACAGTGGAGTGTTCGTTACCCAGGATATACAAGATCTGCTGCTACTAATGTTTGCCGATGACATCGTTCTTTTTGCCACTAGTGTTATTGGTCTTCAACGACAACTAAGGCTCCTGGAGTCATTCTGTTGAAATTGGGGACTGGAATTGAATTTAAGAAAGTCAAATATCATCGTATTTCGAAATGGTGGAATTCTTACTGAATCGTAGAAATGGTTCTTCGGTAATCAGCCTATGGAGGTTGTAACTTACTATAAATATCTTGGTATCGTGTTTTCATCAAGATTAATATGGACAAAGGCGTGTAAAACTCTTGCACAACAAGCAAACAAAGCCTGTCTTTCAGTGTTTAGAATCTTTAAGAAAAAACAGAATATTACATGCTCTATGGCACGGATTATTTTTTTATAGGAAGATAGCACCAATACTACTCTACGGAGCTGAAATTTGGGGACACAAATTGAAAGGATTCAAATGACGTATTTTGAAAGATTTCTCAAAATTGGAAAATTTGCTTCTAACAAGGCTATCCTCGGTGAACTTGAACTTTATCCAATGTATGTTTTCAGCCAGATCAAAGTAATTAAGTTTTGGTTTAAACTGTTACACATGAATCAACAACGTTATCCCATACAGTGTTATAAGATGCTTAAAACTTTTGACGATATGGGCAAAATTAAGTGTGAGATCTGTTTTATTCAAAAACGGATTTTCACATGTGTGGTTAAAACAAGGTGTTGGCGATGTGCAGCTATTCATCTTAACCTTCGAACAACGCATCAAAGATATAGCCTACTAGACTTGGCATAATGATATTTGCAGCTCAACTATTCTCATCCACTTTTCACAATTTAAATATGACCTTCACTTCGAACCATACATCACTAAATTGAAAAACAAATACTTAATACGTGCGTACTGCAAATTTCGAATTTCCCATAACAATCTGAAGATAAACAAATTTAGATGTAACGAAGATATCCCCATAACAGGATAATTATGCACTGTATGTAATGCATTGGAAGTTGAAGACGAGTACCATGTCTTTCTTAAATGTAAATATTACGAATGTTGGCGAGAAAAAGTATTTGGTACAACTTCGAAAAGTGTATAAAGGTCCACTAACTTTAGAATCTATTTTCAAATCAAGAAACAGTCAGGTAATATATTTCACTGCTTTATTTCTGCATAATGTAGTCCAAACAAGAGCTGGGTCCATTTGACCACTGTACATCGATCTATACAACTGTATAAGTGTATTATAGGCCACTAGGCCGATATTACGCAAATAAACTGTCTGTGTGTCTGATTGTACGGACATGTAGCCACTTTACAACTGTGATTAACAACGGGGTTAAATAACCATATTGTGTAATGGCTTGGGCTCACATATCCTCACCCCCAACTAAGAAAACAACTATCAATCTTACTTCATTATCGTATTATCAATTATACAAAATAAAATACCCTGTACCTCAAAATGTGTCAGTTAATTCAATCCCCTTTGAAAAGCAATATTAAATGAGAGCAGTATTATGAGAATATGAGAATAGTATCATTAACATGATCCAACATAGATGAAAATTTGAAATAATTACTTCTTCACATCTGGACTGAAAACACATGTAGTGTTACAAATTATTGGTTTAATTACTTGAGTAATTACCTGTGTCTTGAGCCTGTTTCTTTCGATTAGATATCTGATGTTACAGCAAATTACCGGTGTAATGTATGAGTTGTGTCGCAGACTTGGTGAGTGCTGCCATAGCAGCAGAATCGGCCATTGTTTTACCATTGTAATTACTACAATGCCAAATTTAGGATTTCGGAAGAATTTTATCAATATGTTGTTACCGTACGATATTCAATGTTAGTGGAAATCAAATTTAAAACGCTCTGGACTCAGTCCTCTGTGGATGATATAATCGTAGTGATCATTGTCGATTTGTCCACGGTGAGCACGTCATGAAGGACAAAACGTCGATCCACACGCAACAACGAGTGGCCAGTGAACCCTCGTTGCACAATAAGGATTGGGTTTGCAGAGTTCAAGTGATGACACCCCACACATGACCGACACACCGCCAAATCTGTCATGGGGTTTTGGTTTATCATTAGCTTGATATTCATTTCAACGTCGCCAGACACGACATCCCCATCATAAATATGCAAAATAAATCGTGACTCTTGACTCTGCAAAATTCTCACAGGACCGGTATTTCGATTTTGTGTTCGATTTCAAGGAATCACGTTACAAATATGTAGTCCTTGTCGTTTGCTTGTGGCAAGTGCAGACCATAAGGCATGTTTCGGTTTAAACTTTCAAAGACGCCTCCACGTCGCAAAGCCTTGCTCTATAAATGTTATCACAGTATGACCAAAGTTTTCACGGCAAGTGGATAACTAGAAGCTGCACGCGTAGTGTAAGTGCCGGGTTTGACGTTCTGTGACGTACGGGTAATCGCACATTCAGGTAGTCGAAAATGGATATTGTGCAGTACAAGATTCTGACACAGTTCACTATTTGTTACGAGGAAAGAGTGCAAAGAGAAGATAAGCCAGGTGTACAAAGAGAGGATAAGCCAAACGGACTATACACACATGGTCTTCCTTCTTGCTGCAAACAGATTACCTTTCTCTTTAACCAGACACTAGATTCTATTTTACCTGGGATTTTTAACAAACATCAACTGATATACAATACAGGTAGGTATGAGTTACAACGCATCCATATTTATGTGCTTCACTTTTATTATTCAATTTCTGTATCGCAAAACTTACAATGAACATTGCAGTTCAAGGTGATACTTAAACTAATAAGCAACATCCATTGTCATTGTACCATCGCCTTTGGTAAAGAGAGTGTTGGGTGGTGCGATTTTTGTAACATACCTTTCGACAACAACATAGAAAAATAGAAAATAAATATTCACATTTAAACATGTTTTTAGTAACATCCTAAATTTGATTAAGTTTGTCTGCTATTACTGATCACTGCAAGATACTACAGCTGCCTTGGCATTTGCTTTGAATTCAGCAACGATTAACTGTCTAACCCCTTGTAGTCGATCTTGTAATTATTTAGAGAAAGCTAATATCCAGTCAACACCAATTGGCATCAACATCGTCCTCTGCACCTGGGATCAGGCTGTCATTAAATAAAAACATGGTAATAATAGAAAACGCAGTAACAGTTCACGGTTTTATTATTAGTAGCGATTTGTAACTAAAGCAAATGTACAAGTTGGTGAGCGAAGAACTAATTTATGTAAAATCAGGAAAACATGAGTTGCAAACTAACGATTATAGCAATAAGTGAAAATTACAAAATAAAGGTCTGAACATGAGCTTCACAAAGCTACCAATAATCAATTTACAAATCAGATTCTAACCGTAGAATATTATTTTAATTGATGGCTTAATTGTCTAAACTTGCTGACAGCTGAAGGGATGTTGTAAATCCAGCTAGGGTCCATGCAGGAAGCAAATGTACTGTAAGTGCCCGTGGTCCCTAGTATGGTGATCTACCTTCAATCTATAGCCTGTTTTTACACTGTATTGTCATGTATAGTTAAAATGTTTTAGTGTTAATTACTAGTTTTAAATTGAAATCTGTGATAACCTAGTTGTTTTACTGTCCTTCGCTGACAGGTTTTTTATAATTTACCTTTATTTATTGTAAAATTATAACTTGTTTGTAGTCACGATATGGCCGAAATATTGCTGACGTGACTTAAAATCTTAACACTACAAATCAGATGTGTACAATGTGTAAAATATCTGCATAGTACTACATAACTTCTCAGCTGTGTAAAAATCAAATTTTGTAAATCATTTTCAATAAATGATTAATCTTGCCTGCCCATGTCAGATAACTCATATGATCACAATGCACAACGGAATCATTCAATTAAACAGTTGTGGATATGATATTTACCATAACGTGATTTATGTACCATGTACTGGGTAATAGTATTATTGCATGATCTTTTGATAAACATTGGTACACCAACTGCCTCTGATTGTCTTATGAGATTTTTGCTACAATCTGACCTTCTTCTCTTGCACTTGAAAAATACTATAAATTCATCAGTTAACCATTAATAATTAACTTTTGAAACTATTGATTATCTATTACCATTATTTGTCATGTGTGATATTTGCAATGTGCCTTATCCTTCTCTTTGTATCTACAAAGTAAAATGAATGTACTTCGTAATGGCACAACGGTTTTAATTCTCCTAGAAATTGATATATCACTACCTGACACCTGAATTTGTATTGCTCGTGAATGCTTTCTCCCTCTATTGGAAAAGCTTTTTAACAGGAATACGTATATGCACAATTGTTTTAATACTGGAACTATAACTTACTATCAACCTATGTCAGTTTGCTTTTTGTTTACACCCTGTCCATCAGTACAGCCCATCAGTACAACTATTTTGTATGAAGTGCATAGCTGCCTTGTATGAATTGTATGAACTTATATGCCATTGTATTAACACGTTCTTTATTAAAGCAAACATTACACTCTGTCCATTAGTAAAACTACCCGGTATGAACCGTATGAACTTGTATGCTACTGTGCCATATACAGTGTTTGCTTTATATACTACTGTATGAGCATGTTCTTTACTAAAATACACACTACACTCTGTCCATCAGTATAATTACCTTTTAGGAACTGTATGAACTTGTCAGCTACTGTACGAACACGTCATATACAACATATTATTTTATATACTGCTGTACGAACCCTGGTGTACTGAAATAAAATTGGAAAAAAAGAAAGTGCAATCCTAAATATAACATATGTTAAATATTAGGCAGTCAAAAATGGATATTGTGCCGTGCAAGTTTCATATTGTGTTCCCTTACTGAAGCTGTCCTTCACACGTCATGCTGCAAAGAGATTCCTCTATAACCAGCCGCCAGTGTGGGACGAAAGTGTGCCCCATTCATTTTGGTACAGTTTACTACAACAACTTCATCGTAAATGTCATTGTACTAATCACTATTGTCCTTTTGCAGTATTTTTCACTAAAACTAAAATCCGTGCGTTTCTTTTCTTTTTTGACGAACATAACCAATTATAAGTTAATGTATACAACACATTTATTGAAGGATTTAAGATGATGTGCTCTGCTGTGAATAATATCAGACGCGCTACAGTAATAAGGGAGAACAGTGTTCTGAGTAATACATGTCTAAACAGCGATACACGTTTTTTGTTGCTCATAATGTTATTTTGAGAGGCTGTTGCTACACTTAGGTCACCAAAGACTTTCATACTTCATAAGACATTTTCCTCTTCGCTGGGAAGCTGAAAGTGTTTACGAATAATGTCCTGTTATTTCGTATTCATAACGAGCATTCGTAAATATTCAAGTGAAACAATATCTGGCGAAGATGATTATATATTATTCACCCGAGATCGAAACAAAACCTTAACCCCATTTCAGATGTTTTCAGAAATGCTTCCACTTGAGTGCGGTGACTTCAAACTTCCACAATGTATGGACAAGGAAATGTATTGTTGAAAGTTGAAAGTGCTGCTTGCGCGAAGCGTTAATCATATACGCACGCTGATGTGTTATTTGACTTTTCTAAGACAGTAGCAGTGCTTCACCGGGAACAGTAGGAATAATATTTGATCGAGTACTGTGCTATGGTACAGCACGCCACCGTGGTTTAGGGAATATATCGTGTGCCAGGAGATGTTAAAAAGTGTTAGTTGTTGTTTCCCTGCTTCTGTACCCAGCTGTACAACAATTAACTCGGTTCGATAATTTAGTTGTGAATCTCCCGCTTCATATACCATATACACGTTCTCCATCGCTTATGTACTCCAGGGCATGTGCATACATATTTTTTACGGAAAAATACTTTTTGAATCGGAACAGATTGATTTATTAGACTGACACGTTCTTTATTGCAATTGATACGACGTTTCGATGTAGATAATACGGTCACAAGCGTGGGAGAATCCAGTTGTTATTACAAACAGGCATCTCCGACGAATGTTAAGGGAATTTAGACGCATAGTTCTTAACTGCAACACGAGAGCAGCCAGGTTTTGAAAATATAACCGGCAATAGCAAATCGCTCTTATCTATACTGTGGCCGACATAACGATGGTTATTATGGCGTACAATGTCCGAGTATATGTGATTCTTAGAATTGATTACAGGAAATAGTATTTTTGATATACTAACGGAAAAAAGTAACTGTGAATAACATAAAATTGCATAATATAAAGTTATTTGAAAAGTTCGAAATATAACCCTTATTGTTGCAAAGTACTTTGCATGAATCATGATATCACGTATCGCGCATGGCATGTGCACTTTGTGCACAGGGACCTTTCTCACTTTTTGCATGCTTTTGTGACACCTGAAGTACAAACACATGATACTGAAAGTTCAAGAACGGCTGATTATTTTCTAGACTCTGGATGTTGTGGAAAACACGTTAATTTCGACCTAAACTGCGCGAACGTGGGTATGCTGGAGTCTGAAATGACCCAATATGGCCAGCCATTTTGATGTCCACGGAAACACATCACATCTCTATTGAGACGTTTTCAACATAATGGGAACACGAGAGATTTGCCTCGGACAGGCCGTCCACGCGTGACGTCACGTCACGTCAGCAGCACAACCACATTCGGCTGACTCACCTAAGGGGTCGATTCCAGGCTGCCACTTTGACTTTTCGGACCATTTCTGGCTTACGTCCAGTCAGTTCCAGGAATGTACGGAACCGTCTGCAACAATATTCCGGAAGTTTTCTTCAATCACTTGGTGTCTTTTATGCGCCGTCATTGTCAATCCTGCATCAACGCCAATGGTGGACACCAACGATACCGAATTTGTGAACGGACTTTTGACATCACATCTCTTCAAGGGAGTGTCACGATGCCTAGAGTCAAATCATACAGATTTCGATATTATCCTGTCAACAGTTAAACAGTGATTACAGAATTATCACAAATCATGTTATTATCGTTTTGCATTAAAATGGCATAATTGTTGATATATCAGCATTGTCAGCAAACTAATTCGGTTATCCAGGTTAATCTACTTCGTATTTCGCGTGAGACTATGAATGAGTGCCATTCTTATTAGTCACAACCTTTAATACTGACGAATGGTCTTACAACAAATAAATAATTATTGAGAATGAATAAATATTGCTGCGGCAACTTTTCTGCCAATATAATTCTTTTATGAAACGAGTATTTGTGAACCTTTATCTCTATAATGCAATGGTTGCACTGTAGCTGTGTTCAATATCACTGTATACATGATGTGCTACTGGCTTTTGGTCAATTGTGCACAGAAACCATTCTGCTTTATTGACAATGATTTGTGTATCATGAATATGTGAAGTCCGGACGACATCAGACTTGTGGACTTTGCTTTTAATGGCGGAGCTATGATAAAAGCCTGTGTGGAAATTATCACTCGTTAATACATTAAATATAATTATGTGTTTTTTTGTTTAGTCGAGGTGATGTCTCATTTTAACTCACTCACTCACAACTGTCTTTCGCTGACAGTTTTTTAAAAATATTTCTTTATTTATTCTAAAATTGTTACTTGTTTTTAGTCACGATATGGCTGAAATATTGCCGATGTGACTTTAAATCTTAACTCACACACACACACTCACTCTCTCTCTCTCTCTCTCTGCCTCTCTCTCTGCCTCTCTCTCTCACACACACACACACACACACACACACACACACACACACACACACACACACACACACACACACACACACACACACACACACACACACACACACACACACACACACACACACACACACACACACACATACATACATACATACATACATACATACATACATACATACATTGGTTTTGTTTATTTTAAGTCATGTTACTTTTCTGTGGTATTCCCATACCAAAACCCCCGGAATGATTGATAGCTTATTCGAGTGTTAATTAATACAATCTTGCTACGTCGATTCGAAATACCATATGTTAACGTTCAGTTTCATTCATGTCAACCTTGAAAATACACACAAAAAAATAAAACGTTATCTAAAGGAACAGATGTGCACAGCTAATGTAGCAGTAATATTCAATTTATAAGGAGCAGAATCGATACGTCACTGCAGTGCCACATGATCGGAAAGCTCATGAAACTGTTGGACTGGTGAATATATAGCAAATTCGAATCCAAAAACACTGTTATTTCCTAGAAACTATTTCCCGTTTCCTCCTGACTAAAGTGGTGACAGAGGGAAAAAAAATAGTAAACACATAATACCGAAAGTTCAGCCTCTGGTCTTGCCTTGAAACTAACACTTGAAGATGACTAAGAGCGAATCACTGATAAATACTTGCGTCAATACATGCATGTCTTACCCGAAAATGCACAAATTATTTTCGGAAAATGAAACTCATTTTAGCAGATATGGTATGATGAATCTATGCCGGCAATTACGTCCGTTCTGAATAGATACCAAACCCGCCTCTATCACTCATAAGTTTTACAAAATATTTCAATTTGAACAGTATACGAAATACAGGTCAACCTCTCGATGTTTGTAACCACCATACTAAAGTAGTATACTTCTGTGATTTGAGCAAGTCAAGGTTATTATGCATATTTGTATATAGAAGTATGAAAATTGGATGTGCATGTAAATTCTTGTCGGTCAACTTGACTAACTTGCGTTCTCAGATAAATGCATATAGAAGTTTGCTTCTTGATAATATCAGTTAATGTGATAGAAACATCCGCTCATAAACGTTTAATGAACATATATCAGTTAAAAATGCCAAAGTTTGTGTGCCCTCACATTTGATATAATATCCATCTTAACGCCGAAATTTGTTTCCTGTTTCCCTTTGTGTATATAACTTTAAAGTTCAGGGACACTAATCAGTTTCCTTGTGTTTTATTTCGTCCCTCAGTGTTGAATTAAGCATGGTGTAGAGTATTCAAATAATGTAGGTCTTCACACAATTTCCTTTTGGTTTGTAACTGCAGTTTAGTTTCAAACACACAAATATTGATTGAGCATGTAAGCAGACAATGACTATTGCATATGATGTATTTATTCCTGGTGAATGATAAGAGATAAGAGTATTTTATTGCTTTACAATACGAAAATTTCGCAACATCTCGTATACCAAGCAAGCAAGCATTTGTTTTGTAATACCATCCTATTAAAACCATTCCATTGAAAACAATGTTAGTTACAGACATTTTCTTCTTCACATACCTTACTTTGATCGTTTGTCCTTGTTAATGTAATGCATTGACAGCAAAGACAATTTTGCGTTACTAAAACATTTAAATTTGAACAAATACCCAAAGGGCGATGAATACACGTCAAGTAGTAACATCGGATGTTCCAATTTATCCGCCAACACAGAGAAGTGTTTTCAGTGAATATAGATTTTGGTCCCCTAAAGTCACAAACGCAGTAGTGTAGTTAGAGTTATAAACCTCGCGTTGTAAGAGCCGTGCTATTAGGCTCTGTTCATCTGGCATACTGTACATTGTGTCCTATGAAAGAATGTTGTTATGTGTTTTGACGAATGACGTTCAACTGCATGTTTGTACTTTGCCACGATGTGTCAAACTCCGACCTTACTGACAGATGATTATACATTCTATAGTATTGGTTCGGATGTGTATATTTCTCGTATTTAATTTGAGACTGGAATACCTTTAGGAAGTTATTTTACTTTTAACAATAGGTTATGTTCCCAACATCCCGCATGTCTAGTATACCTTTGTTTGTATGCGCCAGATCTGCAATAAAATCACTTCACTGAAACATTTCCCAATGTTAATTTCAGCAATCCTCATTATCGTATAACGTTACGTTTGAACTTTGGTCGTCATGATCACATGGTCTTTTAGGCACCCGTGAAGGGCCACCTCCTCGTGGTGGGTGCTGGGTAACGCTAAGTGCCCTTCAACCCCCCGTTGTGGACCCGGGGGTATATTTGGTCCACCAACCCGTTTGCCGTGGGTTGCGCCCCTGTGTCGGTGGAGGACGGGAGGCTGGTGGTTGAGGGCACTGGTTCCAGGAACAGTGTTCCTTTGCTTTGCCCAACACACCACTTCGCCCCTTCCTTCACCTAGACGGGTGGTTGAATGGGCCCGGTTCAACCAATCGGCTGGTCACGCCGAGCCCTGAGCACCAAATTTCATTGCTCTAATATTATTTGGCTTGGTTTTATTTGGACACAGTATTGACATGTTTTGTATTGTGTATCTAATATGTGATATATGGATTTTCAAATTTGTGAAATTTTGCCTAGATGCTGGTGCCAGAAGGCGGTGGCTCATGGTAGAATAATTGATTTTTCATTTTTTCTGTTTGAGTATGTCATCCGGGTATCCCTGGTGCTGCAAGTCGGAGAGCCACTTGTTATTAGCACTATCTTTATGATACTCCGTGGTGGGTGGGGAGCTCGGATGATGAAACAATTACTAACTCAACATGGCTTACCAAACCCCCTCGAAGAAGACCAAACGACAACTAGACAATGACAATAAAGAGAATGAATCAATGCTAACAGAAAATTGGCCACGTTTCCTTGTTCTTGACACTGTTGACAAGACTCCACTCAAGTTGAACCCTTTTAATATTTCTAAGGGGATATATGGCATTGCAGGCGACGTTAAGAACATCAAACGCTTACGTTCAGGCTCTCTACTGATTGAGTGCAGTAGAAAACAGCAGGAATCTAACCTATTGACAATGAAAAGTGTTGCTGGCATCCCTGTTTCAGTCACTGCCCATAGAACCTTGAACACCTGCAAATGCATTATAAGAGACAGAGACTGTGTGTTAGCTGACATGTCAGAACTGGACATTGTATCGGAAATGAAAGATCAGGGTGTGACATATGTCAAACGATTTACCACCCGCAAAAACAACGAACTGATTCCGACCAACACATACCTATTTTCATTCTCAACTCCAAGTCTCCCTCAGTCTGTTAAAGTGGGTTACTGTAGTATCACAGTTGCAGTCTACATCCCAAATCCATTGAGGTGTTTTCCATGCCAAAAGTATGGTCATGGTGTTAACACCTGTACACAGCCAGTGACGTGTGCTCACTGTAGCGAGAGGTCTCATGTGACGGAAGACTGCACTAGTACTGTTAAAAAATGCACAAATTGTTCAGGCAATCATTCATCCTTTTCAAAGGATTGCAAAATGTGGCAAAAGCAAATGGAAATAAACAAAGTTAAATTCACTCAAAACATTAGCTTTACTGATGCTAAAAGATTGTGGAATCAACACTACCTAACGAAACTTATGCATCAGTCGTCAGATTACCTTCCGAAACCATGCCTAAAGTATCCACTTTGTCAATTCAATGTCAAACAGACCTGACTTGGGTTAAAACTGATAACCCTAACCTTCTCACCTGAGCAATCTACTCAGACAATCTACTCAGCAAGTGTTAAAACTATGATGATATCTACAGTTCGGGATGAAGAACGCACAGTGTCACAATCTACAGAACAGACTCGTTCTGAAACAAGTTCGAAGTCAAAAAGTACTGGCAAACCGAGAAGGGGAACTGGGAAAACGAGTGGCAGACCACCCAAGGGTTCAGAAAATCCAATAAACTTATTCAATAAATATGGTTCACTCGAGGAGATGGATGTGTCAGAAAACATCCATCCCAGGGCACATAGCTTGTCGCCATCCAAAAAGGTGAGGAGTAGGTCCCCTATCAATCCACCTAAAAGATAGGTCATTTTACTACTATCGTGCAGTGGAACTGTAGAGGACTACGGACAAATTTCAACGAACTACAGCTATTAGTCCAGGATTTAACACCATCAGCATTCTGTCTGCAAGAAACATATCTGAAACAGTCCAGATTTGAAGAGGTCATCATACGACGATGTCGTATTGGCCACACAAGATATACGCATGAGTACCTATTAAAAGGTGAGGATCCTCCATTTTGTATCCCTTGTGATGAACGAATCACGGTCAAGCATGTCTTGCTTGACTGTGTTGAGTACTCCATCACAAGGGATATCTATTTCAAATCCCGAACTATGAAGGATGTTTTTACTAATATAAGTCCTCATTTAATTATTGCTTTTTTAAAAGAATTAAATTTGTTAACTGATTTGTAAATAGCTAAATATTTTATGATTGGAAGTTTGAATTAGTAACACAGATTGTTAGTGGCTGTATCCTCGAGGGGGGTTACAGTACTGTAAAATTATTGTCCTCCTGAGAGGGTACGTAAGTCCCAAAACATTCAAAGTAAATTTCAACTTTCCGTTTTTTAATCGTAGAATATGTGTAATTTTAATGTATGGCTAGATATATCTCAATTGCTAACAGCTGAGGGGATGATGTAAATCCAGCTAGGGCCCATGCAGGAAGCAAATGTACTGTAAGTCCCCAATGGTTCCTAGTATGGTGATCTACCTTCAGTTGTTAGCGATCTATAGCCCTTTTTTATATTGTGTTGTCCCCTATAGTTAAAATGTTTTAGATTCAATTACTAGTTTTACATATATATCTGTGAACCTCTAGTTGCTTTACTGTCCTTTGTCGGCAGGTTTTATAATCTCTATATATATTCTATTTCAATGTCAAGTGTTCTCGTCACGATATGGCTGAAATATTGCCGATGTGACGATAAATATTAACTCACTCACTCACGTGGTCTTTCTTGGATTCACTTAAATTATGTAGATATCTGTAAATGGGTAAGTATGAATTCTGTTTCAAAACCTCTAAATCAAGCTTTTCTTAGTCCATTCAGTTCGTACGACGTCTCATATGACATATTAGGCCCTGATGTTTAAGTGTTGACAATGAACCAAAGCTCCTCAGCATTTCTTGTGATGGGTGTATTCCTCGGGAGAGAAGAATGTGTTCCCGGGGAATGCCAATGTTGTCAAACGTGACTGTAGGCATTAACAGTGTTGGGTAATCACGTGAATCTCCGTTTATCAGTACGTGTACACTGTGGTCACGATAACCTACTGCTGAGGTTATAACCTGACATATGAAACCTTGGATCCGCATCATACACGCAGTTGATAACAACGGGAGGGGTGGTCGGTTTCCTCGTTGGTCAGTCGACGTGGACGGGCCGAACGTAATCACTGTTACTCATCTGCATAGTTTCAGAGTGTGTGTGTGTGTGTGTGTGTGTGTATGTGCGTGTGCGTGCGTGCGTGCGTGTGTGTAATATGCCATGTTTGTTACCTTCAACTGTTTGCCTAAAGTAATTTTATACTCTGGAAGTAAAGACATAAAATTAAAATCGGAACACATTCACAAATGGCGATGAATACACATTCAAATAGGACAAATCCCCGAGCAATGAAAAGGTGCTCACGTCGATAATGTAACTCTCCTGTCATTAGAAAGACATAAACAGCGCGTTGTGATAGCCGCGCTGGGAACGCGCCCACGTTAAAGGCCTACTTCGATTTTCAATAATGTTAGAATTTTGTCACGATCTCTGTGGTGCAGTCATCGTAACCTTGTACAGAACACAGGCGAAAAGTCCAAATGCTCCAACTGCTGGGGGGATAATCCTGTTCTCTATCGCAGGAAAAATCCTTGCACGGGTGCTCCTGAACAGATTGTACCCACAATCGCTTGAGACCACCTCCTTGAGAGCCAGCGTGGCTTCAAAGCGCACAGGGGCACTATAGACATGGTGTTCGTCCTCAGGCAGCTTTAAGAGAAGTGCCGGGAGCAGAACAAAGGACTGTATGTAACGTGTCCTGTCCAAAACGTTCGACACTGTGATCTGACAAGGCCTGTGGAAAATCATGGAACATCTCGGCTGTCCCTAAGTTCCTCAGCATGGTCATCCAGCGGCGGCGTGGTCTAGTCAGCAGTGACCTCTCAGAGCTCTTCTCAATTGTAAACGGAGTGTCTTCAAAGGCAACTTGGATTATCAGGGATACTACTTTGTACTTAGCGCCACTGTACATATTTGAAGTGGGTATAATTTAATCAAATGAAATTATAAAACGAATATCTAAACTCAACCACGTGAAGTACTTTTACATTTCAAACAAGGAGTATGCTCTCAGTAATAGATGAATTTGAGTCAGGTTCGTCTAACAAAAAGAAGTTAAATGTTATCGGTTTCATTGTCGAAATCCAGGAAAACCATGCATTATTGATGTTAAACATGCATAGGAAAATATGCATGTCTGGCGGTTCAACCACTGAAAACAATAGTTCCAAATCAATAGCTCCAATAGCACTGAATCGAATTGAAAGCCTTAATAAAACTGCAACTGGATTTGTTATATGCAATACAACTTCTCACCATTTAACCCGATTTAAAGCGTTTTTAACATATCAATTGGTGTGAATAGGGAACAAGACGACCCGGACATGGAGTCGTGTTGAACTACCACAGAGAACGCGTTACCACATATAGTAACTATTCAGTTTGCTCAAGCATATCAGCCTGCAATCAGATCCCAGTATAAGTGATAATAATGACTTTATCGTGCCTGTGCGCCCATGAGTGTCTGAATGAAGTCAAACATGGACCGAATAATGTTTAAGAGATCATGTGCAATGGATATGACCAAACAACCAGCAGTAAAAAATGCCGGTTCAAAGAAACTTGTTTCTTTGTATCAAAGTAATTCAAAGCTTTCAACAGATTGAAAATCACATATTCAAATTCTTTTCATAAACATAAAAGGTATGAGCTTACAGAGTCGTTTGTACGATTCCAGCTACAGGTAGGTATTTATGATACAATATGTTGGCAAGTGTATCCATAAACAAGTGTTTATAGGACAGTCATAGAACAGTCTCAATTGTGTTTGAGTGGTGTGAAACAGGTATCTCTGTGATTGCATTGTGCAGTCGTTTTATCTTGTTGTATTTCATCTGCGTGAACACATGTATTCTTGATGGTGCTGCTTGAGGGCGCGGTAGTTCAGTGATTCCCTCGTCAAGACAAAGGCTTGTCATCGGTTCCCGACATTGATGGGTACAATGTATGACGCCCATTTCTGGTGTCACTTCCGTGATGCTGCTTGAATGTTGCCAATGGTGGCGGTAGATCACCCTCGCTCTCTTATGAAGAGGTACTTTGATCCATGCTGAAAATATATACTGCACTTTCGCAATCAAAAACTATACTTACAAGCAATAAAAACTCAGAATTCATGAAAATTATATATTTCAGCATGAGTTTGGATTTGATACTTCAACAAAATTGTTCTGATTTCTTGAATCCCTTTTCTTTCACTGGTCAGTATACATCCTGGATTTGTTATTTTGCACCGCGCTACTTTAATGCGCTATTTCCATACCTGGCCATTATGAAGGGTCGGCATGTCATAAAAAACCTTAAGGAGTAATAGCTTTTTCAACTTCTATTTAATACAATCGTGTGGGGTTTATTTGAAACAATATGTGCAAACGTTCACTAACATGACACATATACAGTTATGATACAACAATAATATCATATCCACCCACTACAATGTTTATATATCAATTTTATAGGAAGAGGAAGAGCAAATGTAGCAATTTATCGAGAAGAATCGATTGGTCACCTCCTGCACTACGTGAACGGAAAGACTGTATGACTGACGAATATATGATGAATTATGTATCCAAGGACTCTTTTATTTTCAAGAGACTGTTTCCCGTTTCCTGCTGACTTTAGTCATATTACCAACGTGACTAGCTCCATGTTTGCTACTTCATAATATTAATGTATTGAAAAACTTCCTCTTATAAATATCTTATGAAAACACATTAGCCAATACACAGTTAAAAATATCAAAGCGTCACAGTTTGTGTGCCCTCACATTTGATATCATTTCCATCTGAACACAGAAATGCGTTTCCCGTTTCGACTTGTTTAATAATTCTTTAAAGTTCATGTCAAAGAAAATAATTTCCTTGCGCATAACATGTCTTTCATCCTCATGTGTTGAATTCAACACAAGAATAATCAAATTATTGAGGCTTGCCAACAGTTTCCTGTTGGCTCTTAACTACAAGGTTTAAGTTTCAAACACACAGTTACTGACAGAAGAAATCTTGGGCATGTAAAACGCCGAATAATTTAAGTTTTGATTCTGGTCTGTATATTCCATGATCTAATATGAGATTATATTGGTTTGATCACCTTTGGAAAGTATCCTTTTTTCAGAATACCTTATGTACCCAAGCAGGAGGTTAGTGCGGCAGATCTGACGTGAAGTCATTTAACTGACAAGATTCCCACAGAAAAGAATGTTAATTACCAACGTCTTCGTCATAAAATAACGTTAATTTAAGCTGTGGTCGCAGCAATGGCATACTCAATACTGGTTTGTATTCAATACTCGCTTAGTTTTACTTAAAGTTTATATTTGAATAGGTATCTGTAAACAGGTAACTACAGGTCTTTTGTTCCTATCGTGTTAGTTCAAGCATCTCTAGGTCAATTCAAATCGTACTATTTTTTATCGTAATTTTGCTATAGAGCAATAACGTTTCATAAGATATAATTCCCTCCTCATGTTAAACTGTTTTCTCCGTGGTCCCGGAGAATCCGTCAAGTACGTGATTGTTGTACTGACGCCTTGTGTTCTGTGTAAAAGGTAGCACAAATCCCCCTGCGCAATGAAAACGTTCCCTATAACGATAGTGTTTATTCAGTAGTGGTATCCTTCCTTTGAAAGGCATAAAATGTAACTGCCATAAATGTGCTGGAAGGAGCGCCTGTGAAAGGAATTTTGTTGAATGATGTTCAGTTACATACACCTTTGTCACGATGTGACCAACTGTGCCCCTGTGTGTCCAGACTATAATTTTATAAAAATGCATATGGGACAGGTTTGTATCTACAACACGCTTGTCACAAATGGATTTACCGCAGCACTCGTTGCACGACCGTTCGTTAACATGAAATTATGTAGTCTGCTGTTGTATTATGACTGAGATAGAAGTTATACATTTAATTAAATTTCATTTTCCTGTACGTTCGGGAACAACTTCCATTATGTTTGACAAGTGTTCCTTTAGAATGTATCCAGTATGCTGATGGGTTATCGGTACCAACTGTCATATACGCCGTTATGTAGGTTGTACAAAGATCGCTACTTCCTTCCCACTGTGCGAAAAGGTTAATATTTATAGACGCATCAGTGAGAGAAAGGGTTACTCCAGTAACTAAATAGAATCCAGCCATTTGCCACTCGATTATCTACAGACTGCCGCCACATAGCTGGAATGTTGCTGAGTGCGGCGTAAAACTAAACTCAGAAGCAGAATGCCATTAAGTTGTAAGTTACCTGAGACCTTGACCAGATTGCCGGTAATTTTATCATTTAGCATGTTTGTCCCTCCTTATTATATGTGTGCATGTTTACCAATGTATACAAACTGGTAAAAATCGAGAGCAAGTTTAACCTTAATGAATGGCTGATTACTATTACAATGCTGCGTTGTCTCTGTACATGCATTTGGTGGTGACGTTTTATATGTGATATAATCTCTTTCTCTCACTGATGACCCATGTCGTCCTGGGAAAAGCCAAGCAGTCAACGTATTTGCATGGATGTTTGGACTTGTCCCGACCAATGTTAGTTCTAGCCCATGCCGCAGTTTAACATGGACATCCCACTGTCAGCTACTTTGTGACAATGTCAACCAAACTTCTTTTATATGTGCCGCGTTTTTGTGCTGTTTGTCCTGTTCAGCCGGGAGAGAAATGCTTGTGCACCTTCATTTGTGATACAACGGTTCCATCAAATTTGTAGGCATGAATAAATTAAATGAGAAACAACATGTAAGTTATAAATGTGTAAAACAAGGACTGCTATCAACTATTGCCTGGACATCGGTCGTATACCTGCGATTAACATGTGGAAGTTTGTTTTGTAATCATAAAACCACTTCTGACGTTAGTAATGACGCTAATGTCTATGGTCATTTAGAGGTGTCATGCGATCATAAATGTAAGGCAGTAATTGTAACAGCAGTTGCATTGAAACGAATATCTCTAACTTTTAAATGTTAAGCTACAAAGTAAATGGCTTTGCTCTAACTTTGAATTATTGAAGGCATTATACGATTGCTTCAGCCGGTATGGTAACCTATGAGTGAGTTTTGTTTGAGTGTTGTTTAAAGCATGCTTCCTACATGTGGGATTATATACGTGTAAATAATTTTGTGATTCTGTTTCCACATGTCTTTGTATCTACCATCCAAAAGCTATAATGAGGGAGGGCAGCCCACAATAGTTCCCCAGTTTGTTTCTATACCCAGAAGGCGGTGGCTCATGGGCCAATCTGGTAGGATCTATCTTTTTTCAAGATATTTTTCTGCTTGAGTATACCCTCCTAGTATCCTTGGTGCCGTCTGCTGGAGACCCACAGACTTAAGGCATCGTCCTTGTTGACACTCCATGATGGGTGGGGAGCTAGGAGGGTGAATTATATTCAATACAACCATGGCACCCCCACTTAAAAAACGTTCACACGAATCCGATGATTCGTGTTCTTCGGAGGATGAAGCTTCTGCTGTTTTAACAAACCTTGATACCTGGTCTCGTTTTCTTATGATGTCAGCACCAGATGGTGGAGCTCTGAAATTATATCCTTTTGCTGTAGCGAAAGGCATCGAAGGTTTGGCAGGTGATGTCAAAGAGATTTAAAAAACTACGATCTGGTTCACTGCTTATTGAGTGTCGGAAATTGATACAATCCCAGATTTTGCTCTCGTCCAAATCATTAGCTAATGTTCCTGTGGAGGTGTCCCCTCACAGGACATCGAACAGCAGCAAAGGCATCGTTCGTGATGTTGGACGTTGCCTTTCGGACATGAATGAAAGTGAAATTGTCGCAGAATTACATTCCCAAGGCGTGACTCATGTCAAACGCTTCACAACTAAAAGGAATAACGAGACCGTCAATACCAACACATATTTGTTCTCGTTTTGTCTGCCAGTCCATCCAAAATCATTGAAAGCAGGTTATTGCAACTTGAGGGTAGATACATATATCCCTAATCCCTTAAGGTGCTATACCTGTCAAAAGTATGGACACGGCTCCAGGTCTTGCCATAATCCAGCCGCATGCCAACAATGTGCTGGAACATGTGCAGACAGCAACCTTTGTGTTAGCTGTTCTGGTTCTCACCTTTCCTCATCTAAGGAATGCCCTGACTGGAAACTGCAATCCAAAATTTCGAAAGTGAAACATGAGCAAAATATTTCATTCTTAGAAGCAAAGAAGACTGTTCTTGCAAAAGAACTGTCCGGCCCGACTTATGCTGCCACAGTTTCTGCTTCAATTCAGGCCTCTAAACCAAAACATGTTTCCTGTTCTTCAGTAGGTTGCCAGACAGATTACAGGTGGGCTATGACTTCCGCTCATACCTTACTGTCTGCAGAGATCCAGGCGAAGCCTTCACAAGTCACCTCCGCTTCACAAACCTTGTCTTCATCCAAAAGTGTCATTCAATCTAAGACACCTTCTGAGAAGGATACATCTGCTTCTAAGAAACAACCAAATAAATCAGACACAAATGTGAAACAAAATGTGAAAACTATATCCAAATCTAACAATGGCATTTCCAAAACGAATCTAAATAAAAGACCCCCAAAGTAGTCGAACAATCAGGTCCAGCTTTTTAACAAGTTTGGATCTCTTGAGGACATGGATGTGTCTGACCATAGCCATGGTAGGACAGATAGCTTGTCACCCTCAAGAAAGGTGAAGGGTAGTTCTCCTGTTCATCCGCCTAAGAAATGATGTCTTCACCCATAATTCAATGGAACTGTAGAGGAATTAGGACTTATCTAAATGGTTTACAGTTATTAGTCCAAGATTTAAAACCGTCGGCATTTTGCTTACAAGAAACTTACCTGAAACAGACAGATAAATTTGACCTCCGTCAGTTAAATGCGTATCACTATTTGTCTCCACCTGGTGATAGAGCTTCTGGTGGATCATCTATTCTGGTGAGGAACAATATTATCCACAGCCCAGTTCCGCTTAAAACAAATCTCCAAGTCGTTGCAATCCGGCTTACATTACAGGTTGCTTTTACTTTGTGCTCTCTGTACATCCCGCCTTCATCAGGTGTTCAACTAACTGATCTGCAAGCTCTCTATGATCAACTACCTAAACCCTGTTTAATCATGGGGGATTTAAATGGCCACAACCCACTCTGGGGTGGTACTAATACAAACACCAAAGGTAAATTATTGGAGGATTTCATTTCAAATAATGACCTATTCATTTATAATGACGGTGCAAATACTTATTTACATCTTGGCACAGGAACATATTCAGCTCTTGATTTGTCTATTACGGACTCTAACCTTTTCAGCGAATTTGAATGGTCAGTCCACAACGACCTTTGTGGAAGTGACCATTTCCCAACAATGCTAAAACCCGTGAATCCATCTGACGTTCCTCCATCATCACGATGGAATTTTAAAAAGGAATTATATGAAATTCTGTGGGCTGACCAACTCAAACCTGAACTTTTTAATGATATTCCTGATGCCATACAATGTGTTTCAGATAAACTAAATGACATAGCTGACGAGTGTATCCCAAAGTCCTCTTCAATTCCTCACATACGAAAACCATGGTTTACAGATGAATGCAAACAGGCTAGAAAGGCACGGAAGAAAGCTGAACATTACTTCCGTCGCCATCCTATAGTCGAGAATTTAGACAAATTTAAAATTATTAACGCTAAAGCACGGCGTACTTTCAAGCAAAGTAAACGCCAGTCTTGGCGAAACTATGTATCAAGAATCAATTTGCGCACGCCAATATCAAAGGCGTGGAATATGATCCAGAAAATCAAGGGTAAGGGCTCTAAATCTAACATCCACCATCTAAAAGATGGGAACAAATTATTGACTAACAAGTCAGATATTGCAAATAAACTTGGTGAGACGTTGGCCAAACATTCTTTCTCTTCTAATTATGTACCTGAATTCCAAAAATATCAAAAACAGCAAGAACAGAAATCTATTAATTTCAATTCAGATAATGGGAAAGACTGCAATGAAACCTTTTCAATACATGAGCTTCATACTGCTCTTGATCAGGCTCACGATACTGCTTCTGGAGCTGATAACTTACATTACCAACTCCTAAAGCATTTGCCAGAGTCATGTTTGGAGACACTCTTACATATTTTTGATGATATTTGGACAACTGGAAATTTCCTTCGTCGTAGCGTGATGCTTTAATTGTGCCCATCCCTAAACCTGGACGTGACCATACTGATCCCTCTCATTATAGACCTATTTCACTGACTATCTGCGTTTGCAAGACCATGGAACGCATGATAAATAATCGACTTGTTTGGTACTTGGAAACTAATAACCTTATAACAGATATACAATGTGGTTTCCGTAAAAACAGAAGTACTGTCGATAACCTAGTGCGTTTGGAATCATTTGTTAAAAACGCTCTAATTAATAAACAACACACTGTGTCTATCTTTTTTTATCTTGAAAAGGCATATGACACTACGTGGAAATATGGCATTTTAAAAGATTTACATGGCTTCAGATTGCGAGGCCGTTTGCCTCAATTTATAGCTAAGTTTTTAAATGACAGACAATTTCAAGTCCGCGTGGGTTCTACCCTTTCTGATCATTACAATCAGGATCAGGGTGTCCAGCAAGGCAGTATTTTGTCTGTGACTTTATTTAGTATCAAGATCAACAGTTTATCCAAGTTTTTAAATGATTCAATTGATGGATCACTTTTTGTGGATGATTTTAATATTTCATGTCGTGGTAAAAATATGCATACTATTGAACGGCAACTGCAATTGTGGTTAAACAAGATAAATAAATGGTGTCTTGAAAACGGCTTTAAATTTTCTAAATCAAAAACTAATTGTATACATTTCTGCCGTAAATACAAACCGCATAAATACCCTGAACTATCTCTAAATGGCACACCCATCAAAGTTGTGAAGGAGGCCAAGTTCTTGGGTATTATATTTGACTCACACTTAACGTTTCTACCACATATTAAATCCCTTAAAACTAAATGCCTGAAGGCACTTGACTTGCTGAAAGTCGTTTCCAATTCTAAGTGGGGAGGGGATCAAGCTACCCTCCTACACCCATATCGATCACTGGTACGTTCCAAACTTGATAATAGTTCCTACGTTTATGGTGGAGCCTGCAAAAGCAACCTCAAACTATTAGATTCTGTCCATCACCAAGGTCTAAGACTTTGTCTTGGGTCCTTTAGAACTTCTCCTGTTGACAGTCTCTACGTCGAGGCCGATGAGCCACCTCTTACACAACACCGTATAAAGTTATCCTTGCAGTATGTAACAAAACTATATTCTAATGAGTCAAATCCTGCATTTAACTGCGTTTCTAATCATCTTTATGAGGATCTGTACAACGAAAAGCCTTCTCTTGTTCCGCCTCTTGGTTTGAGAATTAAACCATTCATTTCTGCATTCATTGAGCTGGAAAATATATCTCCTTCCCGTCTTCTTTCTTCTCCTCCATGGCAACTGGTGAGGCCTGAAGTTGATCAAACTCTGACAAAGTTTAAGAAATCTGTAACTAATGAATTACATTATAAACAAGAATATAATCAATGAAAAAATAAATATAATACATACAAATCCTTATTTACAGATGGATCCAAGGATGGTGGCGCGGTGGCATGTGCCACTGTCATTGGATCCAGAACAATATCTTCTCGACTACCAAATAACAGCTCTATTTTCACAGCAGAAGCTAACGCCATATTAACAGCTCTTAAATATATTAATAAACACCGTAAATATAAACAATACATAATCTTTTCCGATTCTCTTTCGTGTCTTCAGGCTATTAAAAATCTTGTTTGTAAACATCCACTTTCATTAGAAATTATTGAATTGTATAATGAGCTTGCTACTGGCCAATGCGACATCGTCTTTTGTTGGTTACCCAGCCACGTTGGCATTTCTGGGAATACACTGGCTGATCTTGCTGCAAAGCAGCACTCAACAAATCTGTGACACCACGTCTTATCCCATACTCTGATTACAAAGCTAGCATTAGAACTTACATCCGGGATCTGATGCAAAAGAAGTAGGACACCAGGGTGGGTATTAATAACTTACATGAAATAGAACCCCATATTGGTTACACCTACTTGGGTTGTCAATCCAGATTTGAAGAGGTCATAATGCGACAATGTCGCATTGGCCATACAAAATATACTCATGAGTACCTATTAAAAGGTGAGGATCCTCCGTTTTGTATCCCTTGTGATGAAAGAATCACGGTTAAGCATGTCCTGCTTGACTGTGTTGAATATTCCACCACAAGGGATATCTATTTCAAATCACAAGCTATGAAGGATCTCTTTAGTAATAGAAGTTCTCATTTAATTATTGCCTTTTTAAAAAAATAAACTTGTTAACTGATTTATAAATAGATACATATTTTATTATTGGTAGTTTAGATTAGTAACTGAGATTGTTAGTGGCTGTACCCTCAAAGGGGATTGAAGTAGCGTAAAATTATTGCCCTCCTGAGAGGGTACGTAAATCCCAAAACTTTCAAAGTTAAATTTTTGCTTACCCGATTTTTAAACGTAGTATATTTGTTACTTTAAATTTCGGCTAAACTTGTCCTAAAATTGCCAGCTCCTGAAGGGATGGTGTAAATCCAACCAGTGCCCATGCAGGTTGCAAAGGCACTGTAAGTCCCCATGGTCGCTAGTATGGTGATCTACCTTCAGTTGTTGGCGATCTATTGCCCATTTTTACATTGTATTGTCCAGCAATAATTTTCTACTTTTAGAGATATATGCTAGCTAGTTTTAACTCAATCTGTGATAATCTAGTGGTTTTACTGTCCTTCGTTGACAGGGTTTTCTATATTATATCTATGTATTATAAATTTAGAACTAGTTTTAGTCACGATATGGCTGAAATATTGCCGATTTGACTTTAAATCTTAACTCACAAACACACACAATATACATACACATCACACAGGCAGAGGGGTTGGGGGTTGCGCACACCCTACTCAACTTGGATACGGTGTCTTGTGTCAAACAAGCCAGCAAACCTGACCATCCGATCACGTTAGTCGCATCTTACGACAAGCATGGGTTGCTGGCGACCCGTTCTAATCCGGGTCAACAACAAACAATGTTAAAGTTCTTAGCGTCACTGGCATTTAAGCCAGACT
The DNA here is from genome assembly GCF_003918875.1 of Haliotis rubra. Taxonomy (NCBI): domain Eukaryota; kingdom Metazoa; phylum Mollusca; class Gastropoda; order Lepetellida; family Haliotidae; genus Haliotis; species Haliotis rubra. Next base: position 158,303 of record NW_025764960.1, read on the forward strand.
GTCAGTCGACTGAGACTATAACTTAACGCCTGACATGTGTTTCAAGTATGTCTATTATGACATATATTGTAGTGATGTGTCGACACTTATACAGTGTTATGTTGTACATATGCTGTGCATACGTGGTTTGTCAAATAATTCTTGGTATTGCCATGTTATGCGGTTTGTGGAGTGTCATATGATGTCAGTGGTGTCTCATGAGGCCTATTGTTGTGTTCAGTAAATTGTGTGTGGTATGGAATGTGGTGTTGGTCAAGTTGGACATCGTGTGATTGATGCCAAGTGTTAATTTGTATGCGTCTGTATGTCATGAGGTAGTGTGCTTGTAATGTGTGTTGTTTGAAATGTTGCAAGTGAAGACTCACGTGGTGTAGTGCATCATGGTCTGTCGTTTTTGTATGGTGTCTCTGATGACGCTGTGAGTGTCATGTGCTAAATCACGTATCATTGAGGGAGTGAGTTAGTGCCTCATGTTTACGCCTCTTTTTGCAATATTCCACACATGCCCCCCCCCCCCCCCTGTTGCACAGCACACACCACATGACGCCATCTGACACATCACTTTACACATCACATGACATGCCATGGGAATGAGTGAGAGTAAGACTTAAAAGAAAGTAGCAAATAAATCATTTTTATTTCATAATGGTGACCACGTTTGAGGGCAGATAAAAGTGCAATGTAGTGAGTATGGTTTGGTGTGTGGTATGTATGTGTGGTGTGTGGTGCGGAATAGTGTGGTGCAGAGTTGTGTGTGGTGTGGTGTGTGATATGGTGTGTGGTATTGTCGTGGTGTGAATGGTATATGATGTAGTGTCATATGCGGTGTGGTGGTGGTGGGTTGTGTTGTGTTGTGTTGTACATGTGGAGTGGTGTGTGGTGTGGTGTGTGGTGTGGTGTGTGTGTGTGGCGTTGTATGTGTGGTGTGTGTGTGTGTGGTGCAGAGTGGTGTGTGGTGTTATGTGTGGTGCAGAGTGGTGTGTGGTGTGATATGGTGTGTGTGTGTGGTGTGTAGTGGTGTGTGGTGCCGATTGGTGTGTGACATGGTGTGTGGTATGTGTGTGTGATGTGTGGTGCGGAATATTGTGGTGTGATATGGTGTGTGGTGCGGAATAGTGTGGTGTGGTATGTGTGTGTGGTGCGTGGTGCGGAATAGAGTGGTGTGTGGTGCAGAGTTGTGAGTGGTGTGGTGTGTGATATGGTGTGTGGTGTAGTGTAGTGTAGTGTGTGACGTGGCTGTTGTGGTGTGGTATGGTGTGGTCTGTGGTGGTGTGGTGTGTCTAATGTGTAGCGCCGAATGCCATATTTTGTGTTTGTGACGTGTGTGTGATTGTCGTGTGGCATGTGCTTCATGCTGTGTGGTCTGTGTCATGGCATATCCAGCGTGGCATGCGGCGTGCGTGGTGTGGTGTGGTGTTTGTTTGACTCCTGTGGCGTGTGTGTTTGACTGTTAAATTGTGTGTGTCGATTTAAACATATTGCTGCCTTCAACAAAATCGATTTTCAACATTTTTCTGGTAATTGTTAAGATTACACTGTTCTAATTAGTTCTTGATGGACGGTGAATTATGCACATTGACTTCAGAATTCTACTTTGCCTTCCTCATTGTAGGGTATGTTAAACTACGAGAAACGTATTTAGATATTTAGAACTGATTTAGTTTAAACTGACTACGCTCGTGTTATGTTACATCTCACCTTGTGTCAACATGGGCTTGATGAATGATGTAAGGGAGACAACTCGTACAGGAATACATCCGATGCATGTACGCATGTATCACCTCTGTGCGGATTTGTTAATGATTATATATGTTTGGAGTATTGTTGTCAGGGTTAATGAGTGAGTGGGTGAGTGAGTGAGTTTAGTTTAAGCAACTTTTAGCAATATCCCAGCAATATCACGGCGGGTGACACCTGAAATTGGCTTCTCACATTGTACCCATGTAGGCAATCGAACCTGGATCCTCGGCGTGAGGAGTTGTTGTCGGGGAGATTTGGTGAGGGTGATAAGTTCTTTTTTAATATTTTGTATTCTTTGCAGACCTGCACGTGCTTGAAAACTGTCGGTGTAAAGATGCCGCAAACGATGGACGTGGAACAACTGTTTTTTCTTCAATCCTTTTCTGGGACGTCCTCCAAGGTTTTCGAAACGTCCTGCTTGATCCGGGTTAAGAAAAGCTTTTTCTCCATAGCAACAAGTAAGTTATTCAAGGTTAACCAAATTAAATGCCACAGGTTACACGACAGTACACGATGATGGAATTCATGTATTTTTCCATTCCTTAATTACAGTTGTCACACAAAAACAAAGTCTAATTGTTGAGACATGTTCATTAACACATTCAGATGTTGAGCAGGCAGGAATCACTGTCACCAGACTGACTGATTTCAGGCCTTTCCATTGTCAAATGTGAGATCTTTCCTATCAACCTTCCATTGGACACTAATTTACACATTCATCACTCAATGGTGGTTACCTAACATTTGGATATGGTAAGAACACATTTCCACATTATTTAATAAAATATTATTCATCATCATTTAAATTCCACTGAGATGAATTGCCCAAGACATGGATGTTGCATTTTGTGAAATGCTATTACCTTCCAGAAATAGCACAGTAAATATAAGAACGAACATATAAATATTAAATGTTAATAGAAGCGACTAAACCCTTTCCACATTCATAAGAAATATCTTCTGAAAGCAGAGTCGATTGTACAATTATGACTATATCATAAGTATATATATTTGTTTCAACAGTAATACAACCGTGCGATGTTGTTTGTAAACAAATCCAGTCTGGACCAAACAATCCAGTGATTGTGATCATGCGATAAGAATTCGACCACCTAAACTAAAACAATCTCTTGGTTCTTGTGTAAATAGCGTATAGTGAATATATAACTAAAACATTATACAACACTAACTGTAGAGGAATATAACATAGTTATGGAATATTCAAAGACATTTACAGCTCTATCTCTTTTATATTATTAGATGCAGATATCGAAACTATGAAACCGTTTGTTAAAGTTAGTTGACTAAGGCTATAAGTAAACTCTTGACAAATGTTTCAAGCATGCCTACTATCACATGTATTTTAGTGATGCGTCGACACTCATATATGGCTCTTTGTCAGTCGTTACATGCTTTGAGTATACCAACTAGTTTATGTGGTATAGAATGAGGTGAGTGTCATGTGGCATGTGGTGAGTGTCATGCGGCGCATTGTGTGATTGATGTCCTGTGCCATACAGTGTGCGTGGTATGTCGCGCTACTTCAGGGAAGTCGAACTGATCGGTACAGCATGTGAACCTCCTCGGCATGCATCGTGTAACATTGTGTCAACATTTTTAGGCTGAATGATATAAGGGAGGCAACTCGTACACGAATAAAGTCGTTTACATGTACTGTCACTTCTCTGATGACGATTTTAATGTTTTTATTAAGAGTATTGTTGACAGTAGTGTGGGTTCCTTTTCTAACTTCATAGTTCGTTTTAATAGTATTAAAGTTTGTAATCTCAGTGCAGCTTTTTAATACAAAGCGTACCACTGATGGAATCTATTTCTAATGTAAGTACAATATTTGACTGTGAAATCGTTCGGAGATGTTCATGTTGACACACAGATATTATACAGATAGGAAGTAAAGTATGCAAAGAGAAGGGAGAGTATCCCAAATCAATGTATGCCACAATGCTATGACTGTCAAACACCTTCTTTTTGAATTGTGGATTTTTCGGTCATTCGACAACGTTTTTATACTGCTCAAACAAGTGCTGCATACCGTTTCTAACTACATGTACTTAAGTTTAGCACATCGGAAGAAAATGAAATGAAAATTGATAAGATATAGAATTAAAATTTTGAACCTAAATGTTTCACTGTTTACTGTGATAATGGACTGAAATTTTATGGATCCTCATCATCACTTTCATTTTATTTTCCTTTCTCCGGGAAATATTTGATTTTTTAGCCGCGAGTGAGTGAGTATAGTTTTACGCTGCACTCAGCAATATTCCAGCTATATGGTCTGGAAATAATCGAGTGTGGACCAGACAATCCAGTGATCAACAGCATGAGCATCGATCTGCTCAATTGGGAGCCGATGACATGTGTCAAGCAAGTCAGCGAGCCTGACCACCCGATCCCGTTAGTCGCCTCTTACGACAAGCATGGGTTATTAAAGATCAATTCTAACCCGGACCTTCACGGGTCTTTTTAGCCACGAACAATTGAGGTATTGATGGTTTGGCTTAGGCAACACTCACTCACTCACTCACTCACTCACTCACTCACTCACTCACTCACTACTCACTCACTCACTCACTCACTCACTCAATCACTCACTCACTCACTCACTCACTCACTCACTCACTCACTCACTCACTCACTCACTCACTCACTTTGTAAGAATCACTGCAGTTTGATACATTATTAAGTTTAATAAGTAAATATATTTCATCCCGACAACAAGGCCCATGACTAAACTCTTAACACATAACAGATAATATATTTCCAACATGTCTATTGTCTCATGTCATTTAGTGATGTGTCAATACATATGTGAAATGTACACGTCAGAATGTGCTTGCTGGTTTTACGTCAGTACGATTGAATATCAACATGTAACAATAGATAAGTACATTAATCATGTTGATTTAGAATCGTGGTGTAGTGTAGTAGTATACACAGTGGGGCTACGGTACCAGGTATTGAGCCCTTCAGGGGTCCCTAATCCCGTAGCCCTATTGTGTATACTACTACTGAGGTGCATGCATAATTTGATGAAAATCGGTCTAATAGTTTCTGAAATATTGACTTTTAAGTGAGCATGGGTTCGGTCGGGAAAGGCAAAATGTGCAACTTTTTGTCGTAATTAAGTCTTAATTAATGTAATGAAGTCATCGAGAGTGTTCCCATGCCAGAAGTTAAAGACTTTATGCGCGTCATGTTTTTTTTCTAGTGGTCGCCAAGGACAGATAACTCACGTTTTGAGGGAGGGCAAGTACGAGAGCCGCTCGTTAAACATCACAATTTTGCCTCTGATGATTGGCTGGTGAATTTACACGTGCGTCCTCACGAGGCATATTTCACCTGTCAAACGACGGCCACAAAAGTGTGGTGTTAACGAGCCAGCGTCGAGTATTGGATGGAGTAACACTGCTTGCAGAAAGGATCTAAGAGCATTGCACAAGGCAAAGGAACTGTATGGCGTTAGTCAGTCCGTGAGGGTAGCGGTCTATGAAATAGCGTGGTGTAAACAATACGTTACTATACGTTGCACCAAAGGTCAAAGGGATTGACAGTTGTTCCTGGTACATTTTAATAAAATGACAACACAGGATAACTTTGATCCAGAGGATCAACACGGGGAAAGGAATGATGATTTTTGCCGAGTAACACAGTGTAGAGTGAAAATGTACAGTTAGGAATTTTAAAGTTTCTTTAAAAGTTGGTTTACATCTTATACCCGTGTAACTCGTACCGATAAAACACGGTGCATGGCTGCATTTACTAAAGCGCGAAATACACTATCGTCCAAAAGAAATGTACACTTGAAAATTGGATTGGACAACAAAATAACAAACGTTGTGAGAGATGCTGAACAGAGAGGCCGGAACATTGTAAACTTAAGTCGGAAACACAACTCGTATCAAATACAGCACCATCAAATAACCATTCTTTGTGAGTTTCACGTTTAGCCACTATATGGCTGAAATACTGCCGATGTGACTTTAAATTTTAACTCACTCACTCACCTATATCTGAGCACATCCAGGTCACTTCAGAATGACCTTTCCGACCAATTCCTTGTGAATTATCAAAACTTGTCTTTCAACTATAAATAACCAACAAAGATGCTAAATGGTATTTCTCCGAAAGACGAATTGTTACCACTAGCTATGATTATGCAGAAAAAAACTTGATATTGTTGTTACCTGACAGAATCGGGGACTCCAGCACATTCTGTCCACGCAAAATGGCGGCATAAACATCTGACTACTTTGCCTACGCATGCGCACATCTGAATGATTCTCAAAGAATGTTTTCTAAAAAGGGCGAGAACGCGTTATTGCGACACGACGATGAATGTCACGATCTTGCGATCTCATGCTTTGTGCCAATTGTCCATACAGTTTTATGTACTATTCCTTTAATGTTTCTGTTTAAGGACGTATTGTCTCATACATGCTTGATGCAGTCATTTACTCTTGAACAGCCCTTTGAATGGTACAGGATGTTGGGGCCCAATATTTCAGGAAGGGAGAATGTATCACTTTTCCTGAGCACTGCACTTCTACGATTGTGTCTGTTAACGCAACGGGAACACTCCGGCAGATAATGTGCAACTGTTTCAGACGTTTTAAAACTGCATTGGTTACAAAGAGGTTGAACGTCCTTATCAACAACACTTGTGTAGGCATTCAGTGAACAGGGTGTATTTACCTGTATTCCTGTACGAGTTGCCTCCCTTATATAACTCAACCACGCCATGTTGATGCGATGTGATATGAAACATACCGCGGGTATTGATTTAGCTCCCCATGAATATGTCTCTAGTGTGTTCGCGTAGGCTACAATGACAACAGAGGTCATTTATGGCACAATGCATCATTCGCTGCGCAGGAAAAAACTAGAACGGTGCAATCTTGAAACTAACAGGAAACATGTTGTTGGATATCGATTTAGTTGCACGCTGAAGGGTATGTGGGTTCTTGTGTAAAAGGGGTACATACACAATTATACCATTATAAAAACACTCAAAACGAGTCACAACATGCGTCTCGTGACATACTTGATCATATGACACTCCACTCTGACTTAATGGATACATGAGTCAAATATTGCACATAAGGTCAAGGCGCAGGCGCATGTTAGCAGTCCTGTGGTCATGCACATACACGATGTCTAAGGTAGTGTATACAAGTTCGCTCCCCGTTTTTACAATTTCCTATGTATGATTTAACGAACGAAATTGTGAACATGAATGCCCAATAATAGTGACAACATGAATGTGTCCGGAAGCAGGGAAAAAATATTAACGTCAGTGAGTGATAAAATATTGTTAAAAGCCGCATCAGCAGTATTGCAGCAATTTGCAGCTACACTGTCAGCTATAGAAATAGTCACAGATCAGTTGGTTTCTCCATGATGTGGGATGAAACCCACCATCATAGGTTTCTGGCACGCCCAATCGACGCAACTCCACACGGCAACTGCTCCCTGCTCAAGATGACTATAGGTAACTGGCAGAAGAACGCGAGATAGCGAGAATTGTCAAGTGTCACAATTATATATAAAAGGGATTCTGTTTTTATTTATCTTTGTTATATATATATAGCTTTTCTATTTAGCATTTTTTGGTTTGATTTAGCAAAACGAGCATAACGAGCATAATAAATATTTTTTGGGTGATTTTGTGTTGTTTTACGAAAAGAAAATTTGGTTACTTGATGTTTTAATCCATTTTACTCGGCAGAGGATACTGTCATTTCATTAAATTATCTGAATAACGTGCGTTCATTGTTATACATGGTAACTACAGTCGTTCGCAGTTTCTCTACTTATGTTTATTATAGTTCAACTTCCATTAATGTCTTGGGCGCAAATGGACCCCACTTCTGGGCCAAGTCGCCCTTTCATCATATCACCACCACCAGCAGCAGCAAAATGCATATACATGTATACGCATGTCACGCATGTGAGGATATCTTGATATGTACATTTGGAGTATTTTTGTCGGAGTGGTTCCGTGCTGGTGACAGTTATTTTTTTATCATTTTAGTCTCTTCAATCTGCATTCAGTGCTTGAATACTGCCACTGTGCTGTAAAGATGGAGCAATCAAGGACGGTGACTAACAGCTTTTTGTCCGACGCTCGTCTGGGACGTCCTCCGAGTTTTTCTCTTAACCAGTTATTGCTTGATCCCGAGTCAGAAGAGGGTTTTCTCTATACCAAAACGTAAATAATTAAAGGTTACCCAAATTAAATGGCATAGCCTACACGAACATTATTTCCATGCTCTACTACAATATACATACACATCACAAAGGCAGAGGGGTAGGGGGCTGCGCACACCCTACTCAACTTGGATACGATGTCTTGTGTCAACCAAGCCAGCAAACCTGACCATCCGATCACGTTAGTCGCATCTTACGACAAGCCTGGGTTGCTGGCGACCAGTTCTAACCCGGGTCAACAACAAACGATGTTAAAGTTCTTAGCGTCATTGGCATTTAAGCCAGACTGTCAGTCGATTGAGACTTAACGCCCGACATGTGTTTTTCAGTATGTCTATTATGACATATATTGTAGTGATGTGTCGACACTTATAGTTGCACATATGCTGTGTATACATGGTTTGTCCAATAGTTCTTGGTATTGCCATGTTATGCGGTTTGTGGAGTGTCATACGATGTTAGTGGTGTCTCACGAGGCCTATTGTTGTGTTCAGTAAATTGTTTGTTGTGTTCAGTAAATTGTGTGTGGTATGGAATGTGGTATTGGTCAAGATGGACATCGTGTGATTGATGCCAAGTGTTAATTTGTATGCGTCTGTATGTCATGAGGTAGTGTGCTTGTAATGTGTGTGGTTTGAAATGTTGCAAGTGAAGAGTCACGTGGTGTAGTACATCATGGTCTGTCGTTTTTGTATGGTGTCTCTGATGACGCTGTGAGTGTCATGTGCTAAATCACGTATGACTGAGTGCGTGAGTGAGTTAGTGCCTCATGTTTACGCCTCTTTTAGCAATATTCCACACATGCCCCCCTTGTCGCACAGCACACACCACATGACGCCATCTGACACATCACTTCACACATGACATGACATGGCATGACATTGGAGTGAGTGAGCTAGTGGGTATGGTTTTACGCCTCTTTTAGCAATATTCAAGCAATATCATTGCGGGGAACATCAGAAATGGGCTTCACACATTGTACCCATGTGGGGACGCGAACTCGGGTCTTCGGCGTGACGAGCGAACGCTTTAACCACTCGGTTACCCCACCGTCCGTATCAGGTTTTGTCATGTGGGATGCTCGATTCACGTAGCGTGATTTGTAGTGCATCTGTATTGCATATGTGGTAAGGCATATGCTTGTCATGTGGTGTGTGATGTGGCGTGTTTGATGCACGTTGTGTGTCGTGGTGTGAATGGTATATGGTGTAAAGTGTCATATGCGGTGTGGTGGTGTGTTGTGTTGTACATGTGGAGTGGTGTGTTGTGTGGTGCGGAGTGGTGTGGTGTGTGGTGCGGAGTGGTGTGGTGTGTGGTGCGGAGTGGTGTGGTGCGTGGTGTGGTATGTGTGGTGTGTGATATGGTGTGTGTGGTGTAGTAGTAATAATAATAATAATTCACTTGTATAGCGCCTGGTATCCATCTGTCTAGTTGCTCACTGACGCATATATAGGAGTCAGGAGAGTGAAAGGGGAATATTGTTAAATATTGTAAGCAGTTCTGAACAGAAAGGTTTTGATTAGGCTTTTAAAAGAGGATTCACAGATGGTGGCTTTGCGTTCTGATGGTAAAGTATTCCATAATTGAGGTGCAGCAGTGGAGAAGGCTCTGCGAACCATTTTGCTTGTGGATACTGGTTGAGACAATAGGAACTGATCAGAGGAGCGTAGAGGTCTTGATGGCTTGTACATATTGATGAGTTCTTTAAGGTAGAGAGGGCTGCTTTCCATGTAGATGGATCGATGAGTCAGTAACAGGATTTTATAGGAGATACGCTGTTGAACTGGCAACCAATGGAGAGATTCTAGAACTGGAGTGATGTGGTCAGTGCGTCGCTTGCGTGTAATCAATCCTGCAGCAGAAGTTTGTACTCTATGCAGACGTGATAGTATCTTTTTAGGGAGGTTGACAAGAAGAGAGTTGCAGTAGTCGAGGCGGCTGATGATAAGAGTTTGCACAAGAAGTTTGATGATGTCCAAGGTCATGAGATATCGGATTTTTCCAATATTGTGCATATGGAAATAGCAGCTTCTGCACACAGAGCTGACATACTCTTCCATGGTCATGGTTGACGGGAAAATAACTCCGAGATTTCTGGCCTTTGGGGTGTCACTGACAGAACATGCTCCAACATTTAAAGAAGGCTTCGGGTGTACGGTATCTACAGTTTTGCAAGCTGATGGCGAGTGCCCAGTGTCAGGAACTCTGTTTTCTCATCGTTGAGTTTCAGGTACTTAGAACTCACCCATGACCGGATATCTACAAGGCAGGCTTCAACTGTTGTAATGGCATTTCTTACAGCAGCTGGGGCAAGTGAGAGGTACAGTTGATTGTCGTCAGCATAAAGATGGAAGTACAGTGAATGGGTCATGATGATCTGACCAAGAGGCAGGATATATTCACCGAATAGCAGTGGACCCAGAACAGATCCTACGTGTAGTGGTGACGTGGTGTGTGGTATGTGTGTGTGGTGTGGTGTGGTGTGCTATGTGTGATGTGGCGAGGTGTGTGGTGTGGTACACGTGTGTGTGCGGTGCGGAGCGGTGTGTGGTGTGGTATGTGTGTGCAGAGTGGTGTGGTGTGGTATGTGTGATGTGGTGTGGTGTGGTGACGTGGTGTGCGGTGCGGAGCGGTGTGTGGTTTGGTATGTGTGTGCAGTGTGGTGTGTGTCGTGGTGTGGTGTATTGTGTGGCGTGGATTGTGTAGTGTTGTGGTATGGTGTGGTGTGTGGTGTAGGTTGTGTGGTGTGGTGTGTCTAATGTGTAGCACTGAATGCTATGTGGTGTGTTTGGTTTGTGATGTGTGTGAGATTGTCATGTTGTGGAAGTAGTGTGGTTCATTATGACGCATGACATGAAGAGTGCGTGGTTGGTCCTGCTGTATGTGCTAGAGGCTGAGTGGGTTGTGTCATGGCATATCCAGCGTGGCGTGCGACGTGCGTGGTGTGGTGTTTGTCTGACACATGTGGCGTGTGTATTTGAATGTTAAATTGTGTGTGTCGATTTACACATAGCGCTGCCTTCAACAAAATCGATCTTCAACATTTTTCTGGTAATTGTTAAAATAGCACCGTTCTAGGTACATGAATGCATGCACACACAGAGAAACACACACAGACAGACAGACACACACACACACACACACACACACACACACACACACACACACACACACACACACACACACACACACACACACACACACACACACACACACACACACACACACACACACACACACACACACACACATACATACATACATACATACATACATACATACATACATACATACATACATACATACATACATACATACTAGGCGCACCGAGTTAGTTCTTGATGGACGGTGAATTATGCACATTGACTTAAGGCATCTATTTTGCCTTTCTCATTGTAGGATGTGTCAAACTACGAGAAACATATTTAGATATTTAGAACTTATTTAGTTTAAAGTGTCTACGCTCGTGGTATGTTACATCTCACCTTGTGTCAACATGGGCTGAATGAATGATGTAAGGGAGACAACTCGTACAGGAATACAGTCGGATGCATGTACACATGTATCACCTCTGTGCGGATTTGTTAATGATTATATATATTTGGAGTATTGTTGTGAGGGTGAATGAGTGAGTGAGTGAGTGAGTGAGTGAGGTTTAAGCCGCTTTTAGCAATATTCCAGCAATATCACGGCGGTGTTCACCTGAAATGGGCTTCACACATTGTACCCATGTAGGCAATCGAACCTGGGTCCTTGACGTGACGAGTTGTTGTCGAGGAGATTTGATACGGGTGATATGTTCTTTTTTAAATTTTTTTCTCTTTGCAACCCTGAACGAGCTTGAAAACTGTCGGTGTAAAGATGGCGCACACGAAGGGCAGTGACTAACTAGTTTTTCTCCAATCCCTTTCTATAACGTCCTCCGAGTTTTTCGAAAAAATCAGTTCCGGCTTGCTCCGGATTAACAAAAGGTTCTTCTACATAGCAACAAGTAAATAATTCAAGGTTAACCAAATTAAATGACACAGGTTACACGAAAGTACACAATGATGGAATTCATGTATTTTTTCATTCCTTAAGTACAGTGATCACACAAAAACAAAATCAAATAGTTGAGACATGTTCATTAACACATTCAGATGTTGAGCAGGCGGGAATCACCAGACCTAATGATTTCAGGTCTTTCCATTGTCAAATGTGAGATCTATACTACCAACCTTCCATTGGACACTAATTTACATGAGTAACATTCGACATATTCATCACTCCTGGTGACCTAACATTAAGATATGGAAAGAACACATTACCACATTATTATCATCATCAATAATCTAATTCAAATGAGTTGAATTGCCCAAGACATGGATGATGCATTTTGTGAATGACCATGGACATATGCATATTAAACTAATAATCTTAAAGAATTCGACCACCTGAATGAAAACAATCTGTTGGTTCTTGTGTAAATAGTGTATTGCCTATATAGCTGAACTGTTATAGAACACTGTAGAGAAATTAGAGCTCCATGTATTTTGTATGATTAGATGCGGATATGGCAACTATGAAACTGTTTGTGACTTTGCAGACACTATTGAAAAGGAGGACATAAACATGAACAGGCTGTCAGTTGACTGAGGCTATAAGCAATCTCGTGACAGATGTTTAAAGCATGCCAACTGTCACATGTATTTTAGTGATAGGTCGACAGCGAAATATCGCTCTGTGTCACTCGTTATATGCTTTGAGTATAATAGCGTGTGTGGTATGCAGTAGGGTGTGTGTCATGTGGTGTCTGTGGATGTCTATGTTGTGTCTATTAAAGTGTGTGTGGTATGGAGTGCGGTGTGCGTCATGTGGTGTCTGTGGATGCCTATGTAAGCCCTATATCAGGGGCCAGAAACGGTGGGTGTTGTTGTTTAAACGTCGCGTTGACGACGACTATACACAACCCATTGACATGTTGCACATCGACGTGAAGCTGGTTCCCAGGGCCAACTGGTGGTATCATCAGAAGTGACCTGTCTTTAACGGGTTCGAAGCCGGGGCGCTTTTAAACCCGATTTGACCCGATTTACGGCAGTATTTCACGCTGCAGGTGCTTGTTTTGTTTCGTACATCGACGACAAGGTTTTGTTGTTACTATGGATCGAAAGCTTTGTGTCTTAGCTTTCACGTCATGTGCGACACGTGCGGGTGTCGTCACGTTTTCCCACCCTTTAAGCGCCCCGAAGCTAAGCCCCATGCGTGTGACGGGAGCTAAAACAGCTCAGATTTCATACCACAAGGGGTTTGATCTCTGCATCCCGCTTGCACTAATCGTCTATCACCCGGAGAAAGAAACGTATGCACGCATATCATATATGAAAATGTTGCCACGTGCATGAAGCACCTGGGATCGTCACGGGGTCGACGTGGGGCACCTGGTTGGAGGTCCACGTCTTTTTTGCCATGTGATATAGACATGTCTTTTTACCAAGAAAAGAGCCTTGCTCGGCGAGCATCTTTTAAACGTCGCGTGGACTACAAATATACACAACCCATTGACATGTTGCACACCGACGTGAAGGTTGTTCCCAGGGCCAACTGGTAGTATCATCAGAAGTGACCCTGTCTTTAACGGGTTCGAAGCCGGGGCGCTTTTAAGCCCGATTTGACCCGATTTACGGCAGTATTTCACGTTGCAGGTGCTTGTTATGTTTCGTACATCGACCACAGGTTTTTGTTGTTACTATGGATCGAAAGCCCTGTGTCTTAGCTTTCACGTCATGTGCGACACGTATTCCCACCCTTAAAGCCACCCCAAGCTAAGCCCCGTGCGTGTGACGGGAGTCAAAACAGCTCAGACCAGGTCTGATCTGTGCGTCCCGTTTGCACTGATTGTCTCACACACGGAACCCTTTTGCCACTGCTGTAAATAAACACAATGGGCCGAACCGACAATTATTGAGTTTTGGAATTACGATTAAATGATGATCTACAGGACAGGGCATGGGCGTTTAAACGTACCTACACATAAACATACGAATGGAAAGCCAGAACTGGGCATTGGCTTTTGACGTCAAGTGGACGCCGTCCTTGCCTAACAGTGCAGGTCCCATCCTCATGTGCTGGCTGTGGTCCCAAAAGGTGGCATCCAGATGGCGTCGCAACATCCTCTTCAAGCGCCGGTTCACCTCCTCCACCTTCCGCTTGTAGGCAGAGACCGTCATGTTCCTTGGTTTTACCCTCGGGAACAGACTTCCTATCACTGCTCTGGAGCCCGGCTGTTTCCACCGAAGGTAGTCAAGAAGATCCAGCAAGTCCTCAACCAGGCTCTGAGGATCAGTTGACGCTGACACGTCGTTCTCTCCAACTTGAAAGAAAACAATGCCCTGAAAACCTTCATCAAGGGCATCCACCACTGCTTTCATCCGAGCGACAGTCGCCCCTCCGATCCCACGCACGGAAGTGATGATGCCACGTGGAGGGGGACAGACTTGATCAAGTCGCCGCACGAAGCTATGTCCCAGGATGGCAAAGTGGACTGGCTTTGAAACAGGACCTTTAAAAAGTGTGTAGGCCATGGCTTGAATGAAGTCTTCAACAATGCGTTGTGTCAAACAATGTTAGCACAAGTGCCGTGATGCTTGTATCTGACTGCTAGGTATATATAGCCCGAGCGATTGAGAAGTGTTTGTATTAAGCTCTGCATTGAGGTCACAGAGTCAATCATTCATGGATTAAGGCCGGTTGGTAGCTTAAACCTGACACGACTCACTCATCCCATTTACTTATGCGATTAAGCAACCGATCAACGATTGGCGCTTTCAGTCGTAATTCCCGCCACTTGGTTGGCTTCCATGTCTCACTCAGAAACTCTTGGATTAGGCATTACAATCAAAACATCAGAGCAAAGCTTGTGTGCCCCACCCAAACAAGTGCCTCTGCAAACATGACACCAATCAAGGCTCATTTGAAGACAATGTTATGAGTAAGAACTCACCATGAAGCTACTTTAGGAATGTAATTGTGTGAAGGTGACCTTTAGTAACAAACAATAAGAATTAAATATCACAAAAACCGTGTCTCCGTTTTCTCTCCACATGGAAATAAAGACAATACCAAGGCTAAACGCAGCAAAGAAAACGTTTTATTCATCCTTCCAGACAACATCAAAATAGGTGCAAACATAGCAAAATTGAGTTTGCCATCACACCAGGGGGAATTAAAGACAATACACGCTAAGCGCAGCAATAGAAAACGTTTTATTCATCCTTCCAGACAACATCAAACGAAGTGCAAACATAGCAAAATTGTGTTCGCCATCACACCAGGTGCAATTCATAGAACTTGATCCAAGTGTAGAAAATCACTTGAGCCAAGGATTATATTTCAGTTTCACATGCCCGACTTTACCTCGATGTGTTTTTCCCCTTTATTATACTGGTATTATTAGTTCTTTGTTACGTGTTGTTATTGTTTATATTACGTTTTAACCTTCTTTGTATTAATACTTTTTAGCTTTAAATTTATGTTATTGCGGTTTGGGTTAGTGATTTACCTTAAAGTGAAGGCCGTAGGCTTTTAGTTTAAATTTTATGTTATTTCGGTTTTGGGTTTGCGTTTTAGACTAGAGAGAGAAGGACTTACTGCCTTTTCACGTTGATTTTATGTTATATCGGTTTGGGGTTAGTGGTTTAGTTTAGAGAGAGACGGTGTCAACCTGTACTTTATTTTTGCATTCCCCATTTGTATGACCAACATGATAAGGACGAAGCATTTGTGCAACACAGTCATATACCCACATGGATAACCATAGCTCACGAATTCAATACCCAAACAGTAACATAATGGACAGATAATTCAAACTTGTCACCACAAATAAATAATAACGAAACATGAAACCTGGAAGGATACAACTTTGATTTCAAAGTCTGATTGCTGTGAAGGCGCAGTTGAGTCTACGTAGGAAGGTCGTCGTGGTAGATCAGATCTCCTGATTTCTTCAGGTACTGTTGATAATGGCAGTGGAGCTGCTACATGTGATGAACAACACATACTACACTTTACATCAACATGCATAACATACGTCAGAAAACGTCAATGTCCGTCTGGCATGTCATGCCCTCGGGTCTACCCATCGATTGGGTGCCTCACATATATAGCTGTATACACTACAGCAATAGACCTCTCCTTTCCCATATGCCACACCTTAGGGAATTGCAAAGATTTGACACGGCAAATCATGCACAGTTACCGCCAAGTGGCCTCTGAGCCACTGCCGAGACTCGAACTGGTTTGGGTGCGCCAGCTATCGTTTTCCCACCCTCGCCTCTCCTCTAAGGGTCGCCCCTTCACTCCTATGCAACACCACCATTTCGTCTTGCTTCCAGCAGAAAATCACCACCGTTTGCTCTTGCTCACTGCCAAGTCGCCTCTGAGCCACTACCAAGACTCGAGCTCGTTTGCCTGCGCCAGCCACCATTTCGCCACCATCGCCTCTCCTCTTCACCCCTTATGCCACACCAGCATTTCGTCCTGCTTCCAAAAAAAGAACAACCGCCGTTTTATGCTTCCTGCTGCTAAGTCAGCCTCTGAGCCACTGCCGAGACTCGAACTGGTTTGCCTGCGCCAGCCATCGTATTGCCACCACCGCCTCTCTTCTAAGGGTCGCCCCTTCACCTCCTATGCAACACCAACATTTGAGCTTGCTTCCAGCAAAGTCGCTTTTGAGCTACCTGTCAAGACACAATCTGTTTCAGTTCTGCTACACCATGGCCGTTCATTGAGCATCTTCTAGAGAACGAATGATGTATAGTATGAGCAACGTCGCGCGCTGTTACACAAGCTGAACACCAAGTCAACCAAGTGCTTGATCATGGTGGAGGTCTGAATTATCCCTCTATGCACTACCATCTTTCCCACCTCCGTGGGCAGACGTGGAGGGCAGAGTCGCAATTTTCACATCGCCGTGCCCGTCGCATCGTTGTGGCCGGGGAACAAAGGCAAATTTCCGAGCCAGTGGCCAACCTGGTTCCTTTCCCCGAGTAAAGAATACCCCGTCAATATGTTGGAATGGTAGCAATTCGCCTGAGAGTACTATGCATTTTAAAAAGTTAATAAATACTTTAAGAGTTGGAAAAACATTGAATGGGCCCGTCATTGAATGGGCTTTCTGGCAATATAAGCCAATTTGACTTCTAACTTTGGAAACTAAAGTGATATAGGATTTTCTGCAGAAGTATAGCAAAAAATTACGATTTTTTCTAACACATTCTGCAATATATGTTTTAATGTTCAGGATAGATCAAATCTGCGTTCACCGCCGTCACTGACGTTAAAAGAGCTTTCTAATGATACCAATACAGGTATGTTTCAGATAGGTATAACGGATTTAGAAGCAAACAAAGACGTGATAAGGCAAAGCCTGAACAAAGGCTGATATGAAAGGCCGCCGACACAAGAAGCGGCGCTATAAACCGACGTGTGTAACATCTCAGCACAACCTCGCACATGTCCGTGTTATACGTCGTTTAAAGTGTACTTTGGAGGTCTTGTGACTGCATTAGACATATTGAAACTCGGACAATGGACATAGACAATATAGCCGAAGTGAACATCTGCAGATGGCGGAGGTGACACGGACACCAGAAGCGGCAGCATATTCAGATGTGTGTAGCACCTTTGAAAAATGTCGCACATGTACTTGTTATACGTCGTTAGAAGGGCATTTTAAAGGGTTTTCAAATACATTATAGAAATGAAGGATCGAACGAAGGATAGATAAATTATAGCCGAACACTACATGCGCTCATGTCTGAGGTGACACGACACCAGAAGCGACAGGAACTTCAGATATGTGTAGCACTTTGCACAATGTTGCACTTGTACGTGTTATACATCGTTAGAAGAGCATTTTAAAGGGCTTCCATATGAGTTATAGAAATGAAGGATTGAACGAAGGGTATAGAAATTATAGCGGAACTGAACATGCACTTCAGATGTGTGTAGCACCTTTGCAAATATGTACGTGTTATACTTCGTGAGAAGGGCAATTGAAAGGGCTTTCGTATGTATTATAGAAATGAAGGATCGAACGACGGATATAGAAATTATAGCCAAACACTTCATCCGCTGATGCCGGAGGCATCGGACACAGGAGCGGCATTTTCAGATGTGTGTAGCAGCTTTGCAAAATATTGCACATGTACGTGTTATACGTCGTAATAAGGGCATTTTAAAGGGCTTCTCGATACACTATAAGTATCAATATTGCAGGTATTGCTTTTATGGTTAGATTCCAAACTATTGTACTTTTTAGTTCTGTCAAGCATATTCATTCCTGTATAGCTCAACTATCTTATGTTGCACAACAACATATTACATATTTCCAGATCTCACATGAATGATCTTGCCAATGCACTATAAATATTAACGCTGCCGGTATAGCCGGTGTACAGATTCATCTAAATTCCGCCAATCTATATCACGTCCCATATATTTTGCAGTTCGCACATTAATACTTATATAGCTCCACAACTGAATGTGCAACATGTGCGTATTATACATTGTCTATATATATATTCCATTTCAATGTCAAGTATGTTCTCGTCGCGATATGGCTGAGACGTTGCCGATGTGGCGTTAAATATCAACTCACTCACTCACTCCTGCAGTATTTTTTGGTTTGATGTTTGCCTTTTCTTAAATATTTTTGGATGATTTTGTGTTGTTTTACGCAAGAAACCTTTGTTGTTTGATGTTTTAATTGGCAGAGGATACTGTCACTTCATTCAATTATCTGAAGAAATTTTATGCATGATAACTACAATCGTTCGCAGTTTCTCTACTTATATTAATTATAGTTCAACTTCCATTATGTCTTGGGCGCAAATGGACCCAACTTCTGGTCTATGTCGCCCTTTTATCATACCACCACCAGCAGCAGCAGCAAAATACATATATACGCATGCCACGTATGTGAGAATATCTTAATATGTATATTTGGAGTATTGTTGTCAGAATGGTTCCGTGCGGGTGACAGTTATTGTTTATCATTTTAGTCTCTTCAATATGCGTGCAGTGCTTGAATACTGCCACTGCGCTGTGAAGATGGAACACCAAGGGCGATGACTGCATTTTCTCCGACGCTCTTCTGGGACGTCCTCCGAGTTTTCTCTTAACCATTGTTTGATCCCGAGTCAGAAGAGGGTTTCCTGTATACCAAAAGGGGCGGTGGGGTAGCCCAGTGGTTAAAGCGTTAGCTCGTCACGACAAAGACCCGGGTTTGAATGCCCATATGGGTACAATGTGTGAAGCCCATTTCTGGTGTCCCCCGCCGTGATGTGCTGGAATGTTGCTGGAAGCGGCGTAAAACCATACTCAGTCAGTCAGTCAAAACGTAAATAATTAAAGGTTACCCACCTTAAATGGCATAGCCTACACGAACTTATACATTATTTCCATACTCTACTACAATATACATACACAAACACACAGGCAGAGGGGTTGGGGGTTGCGCACACCCTACTCAACTTGGATACGATCTCTTGTGTCAACCAAGCCAGCAAACCTGACCATCCGATCACGTTAGTCGCATCTTACTACAAGCCTGGGTTGCTGGCGACCCGTTCTAACCCGGGTCAACAACAAACAATGTTAAAGTTCTTAGCGTCACTGGCATTTAAGCCTGACTGTCAGTCGACTGAGACTATAACATAACGCCTGACATGTGTTTCCAGTATGTCTATTATGACATATATTGTAGTGATGTGTCGACACTTATACAGTGTTATGTTGTGCATATGCTGTGCATACGTGGTTTGTCAAATAGTTCTTGGTATTGCCATGCTATGCGGTTTGTGGAGTGTCATATGATGTTAGTGGTGTCTCATGAGGCCTATTGTTGTGTTCAGTAAATTGTGTGTAGTATGGAATGTGGTGTTGGACAAGACGGACATCGTGTGATTGAAGCCAAGTGTTAATTTGTATGCGTCTGTATGTCATGAAGTAGTGTGCTTGTAATGTGTGTGGTTTGAAATGTTGCAAGTGAAGAGTCACGTGGTGTAGTGCATCATGGTCTGCGGTGTTTGTATGGTGTCTCTGATGACGCTGTGAGTGTCAAGTGATAAATCACGTATGATTGAGTGAGTGAGTTAGTGCCTCATGTTTACGCCTCTTTTAGCAATATTCCATACATGCCCCTCTGCCATACAGCACACACCACATGACGCCATCTGACACATAACTTCACACATCACATGACATGCCATGGGAGTGAGTGAGAGTAAGACTTAAAAGAAAGTTGCAAATAAATCATTTTTTACTTCATAATGGTGACCACGTTTGAGGGCAGATAAAAGTGCAATGTAGTGAGTATGGTTTGGTGTGTGGTATGTGTGTGTGGTGCGGAATAGTGTGGTGCAGAGTTGTGTGTGGTGTGGTGTGTGATATGGTGTGTGGTATTTCATAATGGTGACCACGTTTGAGGGCAGATATAAGTGCAAAGTAGTGAGTATGGTTGTACGCCTCTTTTAGCAATATTCCAGCAATATCATTGCGGGGCACATCAGAAATGGGCTTCACACATTGTACTCATGTCGCGACGCGAACTCGGGTCTTCGGCGTGACGAGCCAACGCTTTAACCATCTGACTACCCCACCGCCCGTATCCCGTGTTGTCATGTTGGATGCTCGATTCACGTAACGTGATGTGTATTGCATCTATATTGCATATGTGGTAAGGCATATGCTTGTCATGTGGTGTGTGATGTGGCGTGTTTGATACACGCTGTTTGTCGTGGTGTGAATAGCATGTGATGTAGTGTCATATGCGGTGTGGTGGTGGTGTGTTGTGTTGTACATGTGGAATGATGTGTGGTGTGGTGTGTGTGTGGTGTTGTATGTGTGGTGTGTGGTGCAGAGTGGTGTGTGGTGTTATGTGTGGTGCAGAATGATGTATGGTGTGACATGGTGTGTGGTATGTGTGGTACCGATTGGTGTGTGCTATGTGTGTGTGATGTGTGGTGCGGAATATTGTGGTGTGTTGTGTGGTGTGATATGGTGTGTGGTGCGGAATAGTGTGGTGTGGTATGTGTGTGGTGCGGAATAGAGTGGTGTGTGGTGCAGAGTTGTGTGTGGTGTGGTGTGTGATATGGTGTGTGGTGTAGTGTAGTGTGTGGCGTAGTTGGTGTGGTGTGGTATGGTGTGGTCTGTGGTGGTGTGGTGTGTCTAATGTGTAGCGCTGAATGCCATATTTTGTGTTTGTGACGTGTGGGGGATTGTCGTGTGGAGCAAGTAGTGTGGTGCATTATGACGCATGAAATGACGCGTGCGTGGTTTGTCATGTTGCATGTGTGGTCTGTGTCATGGCATATCCAGCGTGGCATGCGGCGTGCGTGGTGTGGTGTGTTGTTTGTTTGACTCATGTGGCGTGTGTGTTTGACTGTTAAATTGTGTGTGTCGATTTAAACATATTGCTGCCTTCAACAAAATCGATTTTCAACATTTTTCTGGTAATTGTTAAGATTAAACCGTTCTAGTTGGACGGTGAATTATGCACATTGACTTAAGAGATCTACTCAGCCTTCCTCATTGTAGGGTATGCTAAACTACGAGAAACATATTTAGATATTTAGAACTGATTTAGTTTAAACTGACTACGCTCGGGGTATATTACATCTCACCTTGTGCCATGGGCTGGATGAATGATGAAGGGAGACAACTCGTACAGGAATACATCCTATGCATGTACGCATGTATCACCTCTGTGCGGATTTGTTAATGATTATATATGTTTGGAGTATTGTTGTCAGGGTGAACGAGTGAGTGAGTGAGTGGGTGAGTGAGTGAGTTTAGTTCAAGCCACTTTTAGCAAATATCCCAGCAATATCACGGCGGGTGACACCTGAAATGAGCTTCTCACAATGTACCCATGTAGGCAATCGAACCTGGGTCCTCGGCGTGACGGGGAGATTTGGTACGGGTGATAAGTTCTTTTTTAATCTTTTTTATTCTTTGCAGCCCTGAACGTGTTTGGAAACTGTCGGTGTAAAGATGGCGCACACGATGGACGTGGAACAACTGTTTTTTCTCCAATCCTCTTCTGGTACGTCCTCACAGGTTTTCGAAACGTCCTGCTTGATTCGGGTTAAGAAAAAGCTTTTTCTCCATAGCAACAAGTAAGTTATTCAAGGTTAACCAAATAAATGCCACAGGTTACACGAAAGTACACGATGATGGAATTCATGTATTTTTCCATGCCTTAATTACAGTTGTCACACAAAAACAAAGTCAAATTTTTGAGACATATTCATTAACACATTCAGATGTTGAGCAGGCAGGAATCACTGTCACCAGACTGACTGATTTCAGGCCTTTCCATTGTCAAGTGTGAGATCTTTCCTATCAACCTTCCATTGGACACTAATTTACACATTCATCACTCAAAGGTGGTTACCTAACATTTGGATATGGTAAGAACACATTACCACATTATTTAATAAAATATTATTCATCATCATTTAAATTCCACTGAGATGAATTGCCCAAGACATGGATGTTGCATTTTGTGAAATGCTATTACCTTCCAGAAATAGCACAGTAAATATAAGAACGAACATATAAATATTAAATGTTAATAGAAGCGACTAAACCCTTTCCACATTCATAAGAAATATCTGCTGAAAGCAGAGTCGATTGTACAATTAAGACTATATCATGAGTATATATTTGTTTCAACAGTAATACAACCGTGCGATGTTTTTCTAAACAAATCCAGTCTGAACCAAACAATCCTGTGATTGTGATCATGCGATAAGAATTCGACCACCTAAACTAAAACAATCTCTTGGTTCTTGTGTAAATAGCGTATAGTGAATATATAACTAAAACATTATACAAGACACTAACATAGAGGAATTAACATAGTTATGGAATATTCAAAGACATTTACAGCTCTTTTATCTCTTTTATGATATGAGATGCAGATATCGAAACTATGAAAATGTTTGTAAAAGTTAGTTGACTAAGGCGATAAGTAAACTCTTGAGAAATGTTTCAAGCATGCCTACTATCACATGTATTTTAGTGATGCGTCGACACCGATATATGGCTCTTTGTCATTCGTTACATGCTTTGAGTATACCAACTAGTTTATGTGGTATAGAATGAGGTGAGTGTCATGTGGCATGTGGTGAGTGTCATGCGGCGTGTTGTGTGGTTGATGTCCTGTGTCATACAGTGTGCGTGGTATGTCGCGCTTCTTTAGGGAAGTCGAACTGATCTGTACAGCATGTTAACCTCCGCGGCATGCACCGTGTCACATTGTGTCAACATTGTTGGGCTGAATGATATAAGGGAGGCAACTCGTACACGAATAAAGTCGTTTACATGTACTGTCTCTTCTCTGAGGACGATTTTAATGTTTTAATTAAGAGTATTGTTGACAGTTTCTAACTTGATAGTTCGTTTTAATAGTATTAAAGTTTGTAATCTCAGTGCAGCTTTTTAATACAAAGCGTACCACTGATGGAATCTATTTCTAATGTAACTACAATATTTGTCTGTGAAATCGTTCGGAGATGTTCATGTTGACACACAGATGTTTTACAGGTAGGAGGTAAAGTATGCAAAGAGAAGGGAGAGTATCCCAACTCAATGTATGCCACAATGCCATGACTGTCAAGCACCTTCTTTTTGAATTTGTGTATTTTTCGGTCATTCGACAACGTTTTTATACTGCTCAAACAATTGCTCCATACCGTTTCTAACTACTTAAGTTTACCACATTGGAAGGAAATGAAATTTAAATTGATAAGATATAGAATGAAACTTTTGAACGTAAATGTTTCACTGTTTACTGTGATAATGGACTGAAATTTTATAGATCCTCATCATCGCTTTCATTTTATTTTATTTTCTACGGGAAATATTTGATTTTTTAGCCGAGAGTGAGTGAGGATAGTTTTACGCTACACTCAGCAATATTCCAGCTATATGGTCTGGTCTGGTCCAGTGATCAAAACCGATCTGCTCAATGATGACAACCAAGTCAGCGAGCCTGACCACCCGATCCCGTTAGTCACCTCTTACAATAAGCATGGGTTATTGAAGATCAATTCTAATCCGGACCTTCACGGGTCTTTTTAGCCGCGAACAACTGAGGTATTGATGGTTCGGCTTAAGCAACAATTTACTCTCTCACTCACTCACTCACTCACTCACTCACTCACTCACTCACTCACTCACTCACTCACTCACTCACTCACTATGTATGAATCACTGCAGTTTGATAATTATTAAGTTTAATAAGTAAATATATTTCATCCCGACAACAAGGCCCATGACTAAACTCTTAACACATAACAGATAATATATTTCCAACATGTCTATTGTCTCATGTCATTTAGTGATGTGTCAATACAAATGTGAAATGTACACGTCAGAATGTGCTTGCTGGTTTAATATCAATCTGTAACAATAGCTAAGTACATTAATCATGTTCCTTATTTAGAATCGTGGTGTAGTGTAGTAGTATACACAATGGGCTACGGGACCAGGTCCCTTCAGGAGTCCCTAATCCCGTAGCCCTATTGTGTATACTACTACTGAGGTGCATGCAAACTTTGATTAAAATCGGTCGAATAGTTTCTGAAATATTGACTTTTAAGTGAGCATGGGTTCGGTCGGGAAAAAACAAAATGTCCAACTTTTTGTCGTAATTAAGTCTTAATCTAATGAAGTCATCGAGAGTGTTCCCATGCCTGAAGTTAAAGAGTTTATGCGCGCCATGTTTTTTTTTCTAGTGGTCGCCAAGGACAGATAACTCACGTTTTGAGGGCGTGCAAGTACGAGAGCCGCTCGTTAAACATCACAATTTTGCCTCTGATGATTGACAGGTGAATTTGCACGTGCGTCCTCACGAGGCAACGACGGCCACAAAAGTGTGGAGTAAACGAGCCAGCGTGGAGTATTGGATGGAGTAACAATGCTTGCAGAGAGGATCTAAGAGCATTGCACAAGGCAAAGGAACTGTATGGCGTTAGTCAGTCCCTGAGGGTAGCGGTCTATGAAATAGCTTTATAATAAGATAATACGTTATAAGAGGTAGTTATAAGATTTTAATAAGATAATAATAAGATAACTTTCATCCAGAGGATCAACACGGGGAAAGGAATGATGATTGTTGCCCAGTAACACAGTATAGAGTGAAAAGGTACAGTTAGGAATTTTAAAGTTTCTTTAAAAGTTGGTTTACATCTTATCCCCGTGTAACTCGCACCAATGAAACACGGTGCATGGTTGCGTTCAATTAAGTGCGAAATACTCTATCGTCCAAAAGAAATGTACACTTGAAAATTGGATTGGACAACAAAATAACAAACGTTGTGAGAGATGCTGAACGGAGTGGCCGAAACACTGTAAACTTAGGTCGGAAACACAACTCGTAGCAAATACAACACCATCAAATAGCCATTCCTTGTGAGTTTCAGGTTTAGCCACCATCAAACATGACGCTTAAAATGTAAAGTTTGAGTAGAGTAAAAGTTAATATGAACATGTTCAGGCACAGAATGGAACATCTGACATGTGGCATAAAATGGACTTAATACTGTTCCTGTCTAGAATGAAATGATTGCTTAAATGTCAAAATGTTATGCTGGTATATGGACAGATAATGACAGTTCTCATGGAGAAAAGAAAATATTTCAATTTCCTATATCTGAGGTGAGGTGAGAATATTTCGCTCATATGACGACGTGCATGCGTGTGTATGTGTATGTGCGGCTGCTTGTACTAGCCCAGACTGAAGCTGGTTTTATAGTGCTAGCCCACTGAAATACCATGCCGCAGTGAAGCATGAATATCCCACTCAGACACATTATACTGACTCCGAGCCAACCAGTCCTTGTTGTACCCATTAATGCCGAATGCCAACACGTACCATATTTTAACGTCTTCTGATATGACGCGGTCGGGGATCGAACCCGCAACCTTCCGATTTCCGGGCGGACGCTCTAACCACTACACCACGGAGGCGATTTCCTATATCTGAGGCCTCAAAGGAGGTTAAAGTATTTTAAGATTAGTGTCTTCCTGAGAGGGTACGCAACTCCCAAAACATTCCAAGTAAATTAAAACTGTCCACTATTTTAATGGTAGAATATTTTGTTTTTTTAATATATGGCTAGCTTATCTAAAATTGCTAATAGCTGAAGGGATTGTGTAAATCCAGCTAGGGTCCATGCAGGAAGCAAATGTACTGTTAGTTACCGTGGTTCCCAGTATGGTGATCTACCTTCAGTTGTTGGCAATCTTTAGTCTGTTTTTATATTGTATTGTGATTTATGGTTGAAATATTTTAGATTTCATTTATAGTATTAAATTTATTCCTGTGATAATCTAGTTGTTTTACTGTGCTTTGCAGACAGGTAAATATGTTATATAAGTTTGTGTTTATTCTTTTATAACTTTACAACTTTCTTAGTCACGATATGGCTGAAATACTGCCGATGTGACTTTAAATTTTAACTCACTCACTCACCTATGTCTGAGCACATCCAGGTTTCTTCAGAATGACCTTTCCGACCAATTCCTTCTAAAAAGGGCGCGTTATTGCGCGTTATTGCGCGTTATTGCGACACGACGATGAATGTCACGATCTTGCGATCTCATGCTTTGTGCCAATTGTCCATACAGTTTTATGTACTATTCCTTTAATGTTTCTGCTTAAGGACGTATGTTGACATTGTCTCATACATGCTTGATGCAGTCACGTACTCTTGAACAGCCCTTTGAATGGTACAGGATGTTGGGGCCCAATATTTCAGGAAGGGAGAATGTATCACTTTTCTTGAGCACTGCACTTCTACGATTGTGTCTGTTAACGCAACGGGAACACTCCGGTAGATAACGTGGAACTGTTTCCGACGTTTTAAAACTGCATTGGTTACAAAGAGGTGGCACGTCCTTATCAACAACACTTGTGTAGGCATTCAGTGAACAGGGTGTATTTACCTGTATTCCTGTACGAGTTGCCTCCCTTATATAACTCAACCACACCATGTTGATGCGATTTGATATGAAACATACCGCGGGTATTGATTTAGCTCCCCGTGAATATGTCTTTAGTGTGTTCGCGTAGGCTACAATGACAGCAGAGGTCATTTATGGCACAATGCATCATTCACTGTGCAGGAAAAACCTAGAACGGTGCAATCGTGAAACGTACAGGAAACATGTTGTTGGATATCGATTTAGTTGCACACTGAAGGGTATATGGGGGTTCTTGTGTAAAAGAGGTACATACACAATTATACAATTATAAAAACACTCACAACGAGTCACGACATGCGTCTCATGACATACTTGATCATATGACACTCCACTCTGACTTAATGGATACATGAGTCAAATATTGCACATGCGTAATATCATAAGGTCAAGGCGCAGGCGCATGTTAGTAGTCCTGTGGTCATGCACATACACGATGTGTAAGGTACTGTATACAAGTTCGCTCCCCGTTTTTACAATTTCCTATTTACAACATACCCAATATGATTTAACGAGCGAAATTGTGAACATGAATGCCCAATAATAGTGCAAACATGAACGTGTCCGGAAGCAGGGGAAAATATTAACGTCAGTGAGGGATAAAATATTGCTAAAAGCCGCATCAGCAGTATTGCAGCAATTTGCAGCTACACCGTCAGCTATAGAAATAGTCACAGACCAGAGGTTTTCTCCATGATGTGGGATGGAACCCACAATCGTAGGTTTCTGGCACGCCCAAGTGACGCAACTCTACACGGCAACTGCTCCCTGCTCAAGATGACTATAGGTAACTGGCAGAAGAACGCGAGATAGCGAGAATTGTCAAGTGTCACAATTATATATAAAAGGCATTCTGTTTTTATTTATCTATGTTATATATATATAGCTTTTCTATTTAGCATTTTTTGGTTTGATTTAGCATAACGAGCATAATAAATATTTTTGGGTGATTTTGTGTTGTTTTACGAAAAGAAAACTTGGTTACTTGATGTTTTAATCCATTTTACTCGGCAGAGGATACTGTCATTGCATTAAATTATCTGAATAAGGTGAATTCATTTCTATACATGGTAACTACAATCGTTCGCAGTTTCTCTGCTTATATTAATTATAGTTCAACTTCCATTAATGTCTTGGGCGCAAATGGACCCAACTTCTGGTCCATGTCGCCCTTTTATCATACCACCACCAGCAGCAGCAGCAAAATGCATATATACGCATGCCACGTATGTGAGAATATCTTGATATGTATATTTGAAGTATTGTTGTCGGAGTGGTTCTGTGCGGGTGACAGGTTTTTTTTATCATTTCAGTCCCTTCAATCTGCATTCAGTGCTTGAATACTGCCACTGCGCTGTAAAGATGGAGCAACCAAGGACGGTGACCAACAGCTTTTTGTCCGACGCTCGTCTGGGACGTCCTCCGAGTTTTTCTCTTAACCAGTTATTGCTTGATCCCGAGTCAGATGAGGGTTTTGTCTATACCAAAACGTAAATAATTAAAGGTTACTCAAATTAAATGGCAGAGCCTACACGAACTTATACATTATTTCCATACTCTACTACACTATACATACACATCACACACGCAGAGGGGTGGGGGGTTGCGCACACCCTACTCAACTTGGATACGATGTCTTGTGTCAACCAAGCCAGCAAACCCGACCATCTGATCACGTTAGTCGCATCTTACGACAAGCATTGGTTGCTGGCGACCCGTTCTAACCCGGGTCAACAACAAACAATGTTAAAGTTCTCAGCGTCACTGGCATTTAAGCCAGACTGTCAGTCGACTGAGACTATGACTAAACGCCTGACATGTGTTCCCAGTATGTCTATTATGACATATATTGTAGTGATGTGTCGACACTTATACAGTGTTATGTTGTACATATTCTGTGCATACGTTGTTTGTCAAATAGTTCTTGGTATTGCCATATTATGCTGTTTGTGGAGTGACATATGATGTTAGTGGTGTCTCATGAGGCCTATTGTTGTGTTCAGTAAATTGTGTGTGGTATGGAATGTGGTATTGGTCAAGATGGACATCGTGTGATTGATGCCAAGTGTTAGTTTGTATGCGTCTGTATGTCATGAGGTAGTGTGCTTGCAATGTGTGTGGTTTGAAATGTTGCAAGTGAAGAGTCACGTGGTGTAGTGCATCATGGTCTGCCGTTTGTGTATGGTGTCTCTGATGACGCTGTGAGTGTCATGTGCTAAATCGCGTATGATTGAGGGAGGGAGTTAGTGCCTCGGATGTGTAGTGCATCTGTATTGCATATGTGGTAAGGCATATGCTTGTCATGTGGTGTGTGATGTGGCGTGTTTGATACAATCTGTTTGTCGTGGTGTGAATGGTTTATGGTGTAGAGTGTCATATGCGGTGTGGTTGTGTGTTGTGTTGTACATGTGGAGTGGTGTGGTGTGTGGTGCGGAGTGGTGTGGTGTGTGATATGGTGTGTGTGTGGCGTAGTAGTAATAATAATAAAAATTCACTTGCATAGCGCCTGGTATCCATTTGTCTAGTTGCTCACTGGCGCATATGTAGGAGTCAGGAGAGTGAAAGGGGAAAATTGTTAAATATTGTAAGCAGTTCTGACAGAAAAGTTTTGATTAGGCTTTTAAAAGAGGATTCACAGATGGTGGCTTTGAGTTCTGATGGTAAAGTATTCCATAATTGAGGTGCAACAGTGGAGAAGTTTCTGCCACCCATTTTGCTTGTGGATACTGGTTGGGACAACAGGAAGTGATCAGAGGAGCGTAGAGGTCTCGGTGGTTTGTAGATATTGATGTGTTCTGTCAGGTAGAGAGGGCTGTTTTTCATGTAGAGGGATCGATGAGTCAGTAATAGGATTTTATAGGAGATACGCTTTTGAACTGGCAACCAATGGATACATTCCAGAACTGGAGTGATGTGGTCAGTGCGTCGCTTGCGTGTAATCAATCTTGCAGCAGAATTTTGTACTCTTTGCAGACGTGATAGTATCTTTTAAGGGAGGTTGACAAGAGAGTTACAGTAGTCGAGGCGGGTGATGATAAGAGTTTTCACAAGAAGTTTGATGGTGTCCAAGGTCATGAGATATCGGATTTTTCCAATATTGTGCATATGGAAATAGCAGCTTCTGCACACAGAGCTGACATACTCTTCCATGGTCATGGTTGACTGGAAAATAACTCCAAGATTTCTGGCCTTTTGGGTGTCACTTACAGAACATGCTCCAACATTAAAAGAAGGCTTAGGGTTCAGTTTTGCAAGCTGATGGCGAGTGCCCAGTGTCAGGAACTCTGATGTCTCATCGTTGAGTTTCAGGTAGTTAGAACTCATCCATGACCGGATATCTGTCATGGCAGGCTGTTTTAATGGCATTTCCTACAGCAGCTGGGGCAACTGAGAGGTACAGTTGATTGTCGTCAGCATAAAGATGGAAGTGCAGTGAATGGGTCCTGATGATCTGATCAAGAGGCAGGATATATTCACTGAATAGCAGTGGACCCAGAACAGATCCTACGTGTAGTGGTGACGTGGTGTGTGGTGTGGTGTGGTGTGGTATGTGTGATGTGGTCTGGTGTGGTATGTGTGATGTGGTGTGGTATGGTGTGGTGTGGTGTGGTGTGGTATGGTGTGGTGTGGTATACGTGTGTGTGCTGTGGTGTGGTATGTGCGATGTGGTGTGGTGTGTGGAGTGGTGACGTGGTGTGTGATGTGGTGACGTGGTGTGTGGTGCGGCGTGGTGTGTGGTGTGGTATGTGTGTGCAGTGTGGTGTGGGTCGTGGTGTGGTGTATTGTGTGGCGTGGAGTGTGTAGTGTTGTGGTATGGTGTGGCGTGTGGTGTAGGTTGTGTGGTGTGGTGTGTCTAATGTGTAGCACTGAATGCCATGTAGGGTGTGAGATTGTCATGTTGTGCAAGTAGTGTGGTGCATTATGACGCATGGCATGAAGAGTGCGTGGTTGGTCATGCTGTATGTGCTAGAGGCTGAGTGGGTTGTGTCTTGACATATCCAGCGTGGCATGCGACGTGCGTGGTGTGGTGTTTGTGTGACACATGTGGCGTGTGTGTTTGACTTTTGAATTGTTTGTGTCGATTTACACATAGCTCTGCCTTCAACAAAATCGATCTTCAACAGTTTTCTGTTAATTGTTTAGATAGCATCGTTCTAGGTACATACACACACACGTACGTACGTACATACATACATACATACATACATACATACATACATACATACATACATACATACATACATACATACATACATACATACATACATACATACATACATACATACATACAGACGCACGCACGCACGCACGCACGCACGCACATACATACATACATACTAGGCGCACCGAGTTAGTTCTTGATGGACGGTGAATTATGCACATTGACTTAAGAGATCTAGTTTGCCTTTCTCATTGTGGGATGTGTCAAACTTAGAGAAACATATTTAATATATTTAGAACTGATTTAGTTTAAACTGTCTACGCTCGTGGTATGTTACATCTCACCTAGTTCAACACAGGCTGAATGAATGATGTAAGGGAGGCAACTCTTACAGGAATACAGCCGATGCATGTACGCATGTATCACCTCTGTGCGGATTTGTTAATGATTATAGTATATGTTTGGAGTATTGTTGTGAGGGTGAATGAGTGGGTGAGTGAGTGAGTGAGTTTGGATTAAGCCGCTTTTAGCAATATTCTAGCAATATCACCGCGGTGGACACCTGAAATGGGCTTCTCACATTGTACCCATGTAGGCAATCGAACCTCGGAGTGATGAGTTGTTGTCGGGGACATTTGCATTTGTGAGGGTGATAAGTTCTTTTTTAATCTTTTTTAATCTTTGTAACCCTGAACGTGCTGTAAACAATTTCGATGTAAATATGCCACAAACGACAAACGGGCACAACTGTTTGTTCTCCAATGTTCTTCTGGGCCGTCCTCCAAGGTTTTCGAAAAGTCCTGCTTGATCCGGATTAAGAAAAGCTTTTTCTCCATAGGAATAGTAAATTATTCAAGGTTAACAAAATTAAACACCACAGGTTACACGAAAGCATACAATGATGGAATTCATCACTCAATGGTGGTTACCTAACATTTGGATATGGTAAGAACACATTACCACATTATTTACTAAAATATTATTCATCATCATTTAAATTCCACTGAGATGAAATGCCAAAGACATGGATGTTGCATTTTGTGAAATGCTAATACCTTCCAGAAATAGCACAGTAAATATAAGAACGAACATATAAATATTAAATGTTAATAGAAGCGACAAAACCCTTTCTACATTCATAAGAAATATCTGCTGAAAGCAGAGTCGATTGTACAATTATGGCTATATCATGAGTATATAATTGTTTCAAAAGTAATGCAACCGTGTTGTTTGTAACCAAATCTGGACCAAACAATCCAGTGATTGTCACCATGCGATAGGAATTCGACAACCTAAACTAAAACAATCTCTTGGTACTTGTGTAAATAGTGTATATATAACTAAAATATTAAACAACACTAACTGTAGAGGAATATAGTTATGGAATATTCAAAGACATTTACAGCTCTAAGATCTATCTCTTTTATATTATTAGATGCAGATATCGAAACTATCAAACCGTTTGTAAAAGTTAGTTGACTAAGGCTATAAGTAAACTCACATGTATTTTAGTGATGCGTCGACACCGATATATGGCTCCTTGTCACTCGTTACATGCTTTGAGTATGTCCAATAGTGTATGTGGTATCAAATGAGGTAAGTGTCATGTGACATGTCGTGTGGTTGATGGCATGTGTCATTTTGTATGCGCCGAACTGATTTGTACAGCATGTGAACCTTCGCGGCATGTATCGTGTCACATTGTGTCAATATCGTTCAGGTGAATGGTGCAAGGGAGGCAACTTGTACACAAATAAAGCCGAATATATGTACTGTCACTTCTGTGAGAACGTTTTAACGTTCTTTTTAGAGTATTGATGACAGTGGTTCCTTCTCTAACTTGATAGTTCGTTTTAATAGTATTAAAGTTTGTAATCACAGTGCAGCTTTTGAATACAGCGTACCATTGATGGAATCTATTTCTACTGTAACTACAATATTTGTCTGTGAAATCATTCGAGATGTTCATGTTGACATTCTGATATTATACAGATAGGAAGTAAAGTATGCAAAGAGAAGGAAGAGTATCCCAACTCAATGTATGCCACAATGCTATGACTGTAAAGCACCTTCTTTTTGAATTTGTGGATTTTTCGGTCATTAAACAACGTTTTTATACTGCTCAAGCAATTGCTGCATACCGTTTCTATTTAATTTTAGCATATCTGAAGGAAACTGAATTAGATGTATATGATAAGATAAAGATTTTAAATTTTGAATGTAAGTGTTTCACTGTTTACTCTGATAATAGACTGAAATGTAATGGATCCTCGTCATCGCTTTCATTACAATTTCCTTTCTAAGGGAAATATTTGATTTTAAGCCGCGAGTGAGTTAGTTTAATTTTTCGCCGCACTCAGCAATATTCCAGCTATATGGCGGCGGTCTGTAAATAATCGAATCTGGACCAGACAATCCAGTGATCAACAGCATGAGCATCGATCTACGCAATTGGGAACCGATGACATGTGTCAACCAAGTCAGCGAGCCTGGTCACCCGATCCCGTTAGTTGCCTCTTACGACAAGCATGGGTTACGGAATATAAATTGTAACCCGGACCTTCACGGGTCTTTTAAGACGCGGACAACTGAGGTATTGATGGTGCGGCTTAAGCAACATTTACTCTCTCACTCACTCACTAACTCAATATGTATGAATCACTGCAGTTTGATACATTATTAAGTTTTATAAGTACTTATATTTCAGCCCGACAATATTGCCAATGACTATACAGACAAAATATTTCCAACATGTCTATTGTCTCATGTCATTTAGTGATGTGTCCATGCATATGTGAAATGTACACGTCAGAATGTGATTGCTGGTTTTACGTCAGTACGACAGAATATCAACATGCAACAATAGCCAAGTACATTAATCATGTTCCTTATTTAGAATCGTGGTGTAATGTATCCCAGGGACATAACATAAATAATGCAGAACATGGGCAGCCAGGACATATCGAACACAGTCGAACAGCTGCTGCCCTACGTGTACAATTAAGACGGAGAGGGAGTGAGAGAGAGAACGAGATAGTGGGAGAGAAAAGGGAGGGAGTGAGAGAAAGAGGGAGAGAGAAAGAGAGAGTGTGTGTGTGTGAAAGGGAGAGAGAGGGCGGAGAGGCGCACTCACACAAACACAAAGGATAGTGATATATTCGTTTCGGAAACCATGTTTAGTATAAACTCAGTGATCTTTACTAACCGTCTCTAGCTATAGACTGTCAACTATAACTCAGATTATTGTAACTGACTAGGAGTTTGTCTTCAACTGCCTGAGTGATATGAGTCATTACCTATCTGAATGGCCGCAGTACTCATGTATTTCAAAATGCCTTTTCATCTGTATCATAAGCACACAATGTAATTGAAGAGTGTATATATTGAACGAATATTACCATGTCAAACGGGACAAACCACGTCAAGTGTAACTGAAAAGTTATTGAATGTCTTTCAATCGTAGTTCAGTATGAAAAATATTCCTGTTAGAAACACAGAAGGTATTCAGAGATGATTTAGTCTTGTCGTGTCCCACGCCTTGTGATGATGACCCATGCGTTATCCATCTTGACAAATGACTTTTTTTAACTTTTCACACTGTGATATGTAACCCGTAGACAGCTCTGTATATGCTGATTCCATTTACAAGATTAGAGCAAATACACGTCAAAATGACCTTTTCATTGCAACCTCTTGTTAGTTTGTTTGGAACACTCACTGTTTACACGTTGTGGTGTGGCAACTGCAACCAACTGGCACTCTATAGCCGCATATTTGTCCTCTATCATATTGTGCATGCTGTTTAGGAAAACCGTGCTCGCAGGGTGTGTGCCTTCATTTTGTGCATTGCGCGGATATTATGTCTATAGCCATTCACTTCATGTATTCTCAACCCCTTCTGAGTTGACGTGACAAGTGGAGCCTCGATATGCAGGTCGATTGTCTTACAGTAAACGAGAGCTAGATTAATGCTATGTTAAATGCATGTCGAATTTTAGCACTGAGCGTGAATGTACTTCATAAACTTCATGAGAGTGAGCCAAACGTAATATAAAACGTAGAAGAACTTCATTATCACACTTTGCAACTTGCAATATCAGACTTTGAACTGACAAAAACAAGTAAATATATGCATGTTTACATGTACATCCACTTGAGACATACTGAATGGTTTTTGTTTGGTGAACGCCGTATCCGGCACAATTCAAAGTATATGAATGTAAATGATGTAGACTCAACCGCATTATCCAGCCATATTGTACGGAACAGTCAATGTAGAGGTACTGTCACATCAAATTAATCCTGCAACCCAAACCACTGAGTCGTCACTAAGGACCAAGTTGACGTTTATAAACAAATTCAAAGCTCTGAATCGGTATCATAGAGTTTGTTCCCGTAAGGGGGTAAAAGAAAATGAATGACCGATTGATGCTTGCACAATTTCACAGTAATAACTCCAGTGATGTAAGGAAACATATGTGTCTCATGATTTCTCATTGTCACTTGTCATCAATGGGTATTTATGAACGTTTGTATTGTGCAGAACTCCAGCAGACATTCGTTACAGAATCCAAACAATACAATTATGTAATAAGTGCAAAGGAACATAATGAAAAGGTAAGTTTCATTGTTGGATAATCGTTTATTCAACAAATGTAAAAATGTTAATTACCTATTGTGCGCAAACAATCGTCAAAATATGTAACAAAAGTGTTGATAACATGATTTTACACAAATGCACAAGTGAAAAATCGAATGAGAGAGATTGGACTGAGAGCCAGGACACCCGACGTCAGGACCATGCTACGTGGTAACCATGGCGGTCAGCGTCTCCATTATCTAAAATTATCCACTTGGCTGTATGGACATTACCTGCTTCTAAACTGATGTAAAACTTCGTGTCCTTTTTGGACGAGTTATACATGTTTGAAAATACAACATTTTCGCAACAGATTTCTGGGTTATGCGTTTCTTTTTTGGAATAGTATATTTAAAACACCTCTCGGAAATGTCGAATGTTTGCATTTGATTTGATAAGAAATAAGGTAACTTTTTAACGGTGGATCACTTAAAAAAATCGTCTGGGTGCAAAACTAACTTCCTAGAGCGTCAAGGAATAGTGGAATCAATTAAATACTACTGCAAATCCATAAACATCCATATTGAAGAAAAATTCCAAGCCCCGACCTTGCCATATCTTTTACGAAATATAGTAGGAAGCCCTAAAGGATGTAGAGATATCTATGACATACTCATAAATGGTAAATCTAGAAAACCTTTAACATATCGAAACAAGTGGCAAAAAGAACGTAACGAGTCTATTGACGATAATATATGGGAAACGATAGAAAAAAACAACCTTTAAATCGTATAATAGTGTAAAACACTCGTGGTTTCAATACAGCATACTGCATAGACTGAGTCAAAAAAGAACTTCACATTCTTTCTTCAGGGCACTATAAAAGAGTGAGTGCAATATTTCAGCCATATCGTGACGAGAACATTTTACATTGTAATGGAATATGTATATATTATAAAACCTGCCAACGATGGGCAGTAAAACAACTAGTATATCACAATTAGATTTAAAACTAGTGTGGAAGGTTAAAACTAATAGCGCTATTAGGACAATACAAGATAAAAACAGGCTATAGATCGCCAACAACTGAAGGTCGATCACCATACTAGGGACCATGGGGACTCACAGTACCTTGGCTACCTGCATGGACCCTAGTTGGATTTACACCATCCCTTTAGCTGCTGGCGATTGTAAGAAATGTTAGCTATAATTAAAATGACAAAAATGCTACGTTTTAAAAATCCTGGTAAGTTTAAATTGACTTTCGAAGTTTTGGGACTTACGTACCCTCTCAGGGGGACAATATTTTTACGATACTTCAACCCTCCTTGAGAGTACAGCCACTAACAATCTAAGTTACTAATCAAACTACCAATTATTAAAACACAGCTATATACAGAACATATTAATCAAAAGTCATTAATGAAATCAGTTTCTTTTAAAAACCCAAGAATTAAATAAAAATGAACAGAATAAAAAAGATCCTTAATAGTTTTAACATTGAAATATTTACCCCTTATGATGGCACTATAAAAGAACAAGAGATGATAAGATGGTTAAATTGTTATTATTTCATTGCTGAGATCTGTGTGATATACTCGATACACTGACAGTGCCATAATCAGTTCCATTAGGCTACATTGCCGTTACAAAACATGGGTATACAGAATGTCAAGTCACAAGAATAAAAATGCGAAATTTCTCAGTTCAATATCGTGTTTCGCCGCCACGCGCTTTCACCACTGCAAAACACCGTCTCCTCATCGACTGCCTGATGCTTGTGAACACGTGGTTGGGGATTCTGCACCATTGCTTTTGCAAGGCAGCGCCAAGTTCCTAAGACCACGAAGCCGTCTCCCAAGTGCATCCCAAACTTGCTGTATTGGATTAAGGTCAGGGGACCTCGATGGCCAGTCCATGACGTTGATGCCAGTGTTTTGAAGGAAATTTCGTGTCAACATCGCGGTTTGCGGCCGAGCATTATCATGCTGGAACTGTAGACCTGGGCCATGAACCGCCATGAAAGGAACGAGTTCAGGGGTGAGCACCTGGTCGCGGTAAGCAGCAGCTGTGAGGTTTCCACGGATGACCAGAAGTCGGGAACGGTTGTTCCCACAGAAAGCACCCCACACCATGCAACTTCCGCCCCCGAATCTGTCGACTTCCTGAACACAACATTGGGCATACCGTTCACGACGTCGTCTCCAGACTCTATGCCTGCCGTCCGCGAATCTGGAGGTAAACCTGGATTCATCGCTAAAGACGACTCAATTCCAGTCTCTCAGGGTCCATCGGAGGTGACTTTGGGCCCACAGCAGACGTTGACGTTGATGAAACGGCGTCAATATTGGCCCACGATATGGACGTCGAGAATGGAGATTGGCAACCGATTTCGAATGGTCTGTGAGGACAGTCGACCTCTAAACATCTCAGCCCTGGTTCGTGTAGCCGGCAGAAATCTGTCAAGTAGGTGACGTAGGACGATTTGACGGTCTTCTGCTCGTGACGTCACACGTGGACGACCAGACCTTGGGCGATCAGAAGTGGTGCCAGTTTGTTGTAGACGACCTGGCAAGTCATACACAGTACGACGGCTGCATCCCATTGCTCTTGCGACGTCAATAACTGATCTTCCCGCTTGCAATATGCCAACGGCACCTTCACGTTGCACATTTGACAATCGTGGCATTTCAAGTACCATTAGAACTGTGGTTTAAAAGTGTGTTTTTTTTAATTGTTGAGGCCAATGCAAACACGTGCATATGAAGAAAACTTCGATGCGAAGATCACGTGATCGACTGAATGTGCAAAACCTGATTTGGCACTAACGTCATTTGCACGACGAATGGATGGGTTTGAGTGGGTTTTGCTAACGTTTTTCTAGAGTCGAAAGATAGGGATCCCCTTTCCGATACATAGATGTATCATCAGAGAAAAATTATTCATTATTTTTCGAATTACATTTTGTGAAGTTTCTTTTTTGACTCAGTATATACAGATTCCAACACATGCACATTTTGCAAATCCGAGAGAGAATCAATTCTACATCTATTTTGTGACTGTAAAGGCATAAAAGCTTTTTGGAAGAAAATAGAAGAATGGATATTCGAAAAAACAGGGTCAAATATTATCTTTTCAAAGAAAAATATTATTCTAGGATATTGTGAAAAGAGAAACCATGCTCTGAATTTGATAATAACAGTAGTGAAATATAATACAAACAAAATGAAACAAAGCGATAAAACACCAAATTTGAACTACATTATAGAAGACGTAAAGACAACATATTATGCTGAACGTTTTAATGCCTATTCAACTTGCAAATATGACAGCTTCACCAAATTTGGGTCACTATGTCACAACCTGTTCTGTTAACCTAGCGCTGTATATAATGCACTGCTATTATATTTCAAGTACCTATTCATTTTGCCTGTAAATCGACTTTGTATATATTTGCGAATCGCGATTATACCAACCCGTTATGTAATGAACTGTATGACCTTGATGTATGGAGAATCAAAAATTAAAAAAATATTTAAAAAAAGAAATATGAAATATGGAATGCAAATCGAAAATGAAATATTAAGAGTGAGTGAGTGAGTTAATATTTATCGTCACATCGGCAATATTTCAGCCAGATCGTGACGAGAACATTGTATAATTATATTAAAGATGAATAAAGTTAGAAATTAAAAAACCTGTTGACGAAGAACAGTAAAACTACTAGTGTATCACAGATATCAATTTAAAACTAGCAATTAAATCTAAAATATTTGAACTAGAAATGACAATACAATATAAAAACAAGCTGTAGATTGCTAACGACTGAAGGTAGATCACCATACTAGGGACCATGGGGACTTACAGTACATTTGCTTCCTGCATAGACCCTAGCTGGATTTACACCATCCCTTCAGCCATCAGCAAGTTTAGACAATTTAGCTATAAGTTAAAATAAGACATATTTTACGCTTAAAACTAATGAATATAGGTTAACATGGCGTCTAAACTGTTTGCACACAAAGAGCAGAGTTGATGCCATTTGTGTGTATAAACCTATTTCATCACTTGATGAGAATTAATTCTCCGCACAGCCACGAGACACCAGCAAGTCATACACTAACAGCTTACCATTCTCCTTTGAAACCATAGCTGCTGTTTCTCCATCCTTGTTCCTCGTGTTAATGTCAGCAGTACTGTGCGAGAGAACATTCTCCACCAATCCAGTTTCACCTCCGAGAGAGACTGCATGCAGAACAGTGTTTCCTGCGTCATCGACTAATGACAGATCAGCTCCTTCCCTAACGAGTAAGTCAAACACATCCCTGTAACCCCTAGTTGCAGCAATCATCACTGCTGTCCTGCCATATATGTCTCGACAGTTGATTTTCACTAAACGTTTTAAGAGAATACACCGAACAATATCCATATGTCCACCATGACAGGCACTATGAAGTATGTTGTTTCCGCTATTGTCTGTCAGTGATAGGTCAGCTCCACTTTTCACAAGATATTCAAACACTTCTTTCTGTTTCTGGCGTGCTGACCACATTGCTGGTGTCCTCCCATATGTATCCACACAGTTTTTATCCACCTGTCCCTTTGACAAAATGCTTTTTACACGACATATGTCTCCCCAGTAAATTGAATCGTGAAGATCATTGAGTATTTCGGGTGCCTCATATGAACAGATTTGCGCATCTGCAACAAAATGGTTCCATATATATCTAATCAACACAAAACACGTTGTTATAAAGCATTCTTCTATATTAACAATAATTATTTAATCATCGAAAGTATTAAAATTCAAATCATTACCCATCCAACTGATATACATATGCTATATTATGCATCCCAAATACCAAGTGACCTCGATGGCCACTCCATGACGTCGGTACCCGTATTTTGTAAACGTTCATCATGGTTTACCTGTGTCAGAATCGGACAACATAAGGACGTAGGGTACGAAGATGGACAGCGAGGAAATTACGCGACACCTAAACAGTGCGTTACTGGTTGATGTTGCGTTAGTAAAACGATTA
Organism: Haliotis rubra; assembly: GCF_003918875.1. Lineage (NCBI taxonomy): Eukaryota > Metazoa > Mollusca > Gastropoda > Lepetellida > Haliotidae > Haliotis > Haliotis rubra. The sequence continues at coordinate 199,089 of NW_025764960.1, forward strand.
AATGATGTAACCTAATTTGATTGCCCTTGGCATTTGACGACACACGTGGCCGTCCTGATCAGGGGCCATCAGATGTCACACCCGTTTAATACACACGTCGTAAGGTTGTGAATTGTCCGTCTCCTGCATTCCATGACAAATTGTCAACACCAGACACTAATGTGACATGGATGGGTAGCATAACTTTAGTCAATGGCTTTGCCATGCAGGTATTAAATGCTAAAGGATCATAGGCGATCATAAGCGGTACCTGATGTTTAGTATCTTTGTCAAATTCCGTTTTGTTTTGAATTTTGCTATTCGAGAGGAAACCCTGACGCGTAGGCAACAAAAGAATAGGGTCAAGACACAATCGGCGGAAAGGGTGTCATTTGGGCTGTAGTTTTACAATTCTGCTTATATATGGCAACAAAAAGATTGAAAGCGCACGCAATAATTGAAGTTCGTAGGTAATTTTGACGTTGATGATATATACACCAAAAGTCATACCCAATATTGGAAACAACAATGCCTTTATCTTCACTGGCTCACTGGGTAATAAAGAGGGAATCGTCCAGAGTGTTGAGAACATGTTGGAAAAAGCTATAATTTATCGCAAACGAACTCCAATACAAACAACATATGTATCGAACCTCATTTTAAACAAATGGCCAGTAACGGCCATAAACAGATCATTCAAAATACGCTCTCAATGGCCATATTGAAAAAATGAATTCGAGCCTTATGAACAGTTTTCATGTGTTGTCAGTGTTGGAAGCAACATATGGAAATTTCAGTGTTAGAAAGTGTTTTACAGGCAATGACGGCCCATGGTCCCTAGTATGGTGATCTACCTTCAGCTGTTAGCAATCTATAGCCGGTTTTTTTTTATATTGTACTGTCTTATGTAGTTAAAATATTTATTTTCCTTTGTTGACAGGTTTTTTTATAATTTACATTATTTATGGGAAATTTAAACTTGTTTTAGTCACGATGTGGCTGAAATATTGCCGGTGTGACTGTAAATCTTCACTCACTCACTCACAGGCAACAACGGTCATACAGGTCACTGTATAAGCGCAATGGACACTTAATCAGATGAGCGAAACTGGTTCTTCACTATGAATAAAAGTAAATATATGTTTGCAGGTTTGACTAAATCAGAAACGCAGGAGATTTCAAATATGCATACGTTAACGCTTTCAAAAAAGTACATTGTACTTGAGGAGCTGCACAGAACCTTGAACCCATTTGTCGTAAGAGACGATGAATGTCAGGTGGATGCATGTTATAGCATCCCAAAAGAGTTGATCAATGCTCATACAATGGGAATCAAAACAAAACTGTCCACACCGATTGTTACAGAGCCGTCAAAGTTTTGAAATAGTGCTTAATGAATGTGGCGTCAATGTGCAAACAAAAACATGAACCTTAACCACCATGTCTTCAGTTACATATAGAATGTATCCAAGAAAATATCAATCACAATTTAAAACGCAAATAGTAGTGCTGGGAAGACAGTTCGCGTGAACTTACGCAAAAGCTGTGTGGTTGCGACGTGACCTGCTTCATTTCGTTGAGCCGTCGATCTTCCTGTGAACAGAAGTACATTACATAACCATGTATCTTTTCAGGGTGTCAAAATAAGGGTATCAGTTTATGTCAAATTTACTTACTTATTATCTGTGGGTCGTTGTACAAAACAACCTTTACCAATTTTGAACTTAGCAACTAAGGTTAACCTTAAGGTAACCTTAACGAAAAGTTACGCCCGTTGCACAAATTACATTTGGCCAGCCTTAACTCTGGAAGGATACTTAGCGGCAACCTTATCATAAGGTTGAAATCTTCAGTGCAGCAGACACAATCATGTCTGCAGGTACGGTTGTGAGTTATCTCCCCATCCGAATCGTTGTCTCTTTTTGTATGGAACTATCAAAATAATGATGTAAAGTTTGTCCAAAGGAACACACGGCATGGTATAAATTCATTTTTACCTTTCTTGTAGAAATAGTATTACAGTTAGATATCATGTCACCAAAATATATTTTTCAGATATAAATTGATTTTATTATCAACAACAATGAGTGACTCGTAAAACGTTTGTGACAAACAAGCACCTGGCCAGTCATTTCACATAATTGTTTTGTCCATAAAACGGCATTAACCAAACAAAAGAAAGAAAAAAAAGACAATTCCCTTTAAATATGTCCATATTCAGTTCATAAAATATATGAATCATTGTCATTAAGATTGTCAGTTTTAAGTATAAGGTTAAATTGATTACTCTTCATTAACCTATTCATATGAAATAACAATTAGTATTGTATTGCACATAGTAAGAACTGAAGTACATCAGTTATGCCAACTTTTCATCTTCTAACACTCGTGTAAAGGCTTAACATGTCGTCACATTGTTCCACTTAAGGCATACGCCTTAACTAATTAGTTAATAAATAGATACAATTCCAAAAGTATGGCTGCTTCTTTTTCCATCAGGAACATTCTGAGTGGAGCATGTCCCACCGTGACCTCGTGTTGATGTTTTCAAAAGCTTAAGACCCGTCTTAAATTTGCCGTTTGTTTGAAAGGTCCTTGAGAGGCAGCCAGGCTCACTAAACATATCATGAGAAACAGGTTTTCAGAGGTTCTGCAGTTGGTATATCGATGTATCCATAGTGCAGAGACGGCACTTGTCCGTGTACAAAACGACATACTGCAATCGGTCTACTCTCATGAACACTCTCCAGCACAGATTCGGCGTCAAAGACAGTGCCTTTGATTGGCTCCTACCCTATCTCTCTGGACGATTCCAGTCAGTGAAGGTCACTGATAGTATTTCCAGCAAACTTTCTCTAAAGGGTCTGTATTAGAACCCATTCTTTTTACCATTTATACAGACAGTTGATACAGATATACTATGTGTTCAGCTGGTATAACTGTACTATGTGTTCAGCTGGTATAACTGTACTATGTGTTCAGCTGCTATAACTTTACTATGTGTTCCTCTGATATAACTGTACTATGTGTTTATCCGCTATAAACCATACTATTCAGCCATATCTTGAGTGAGTGAGAGAGTGAGTGAGTTAAAATTTAACGTCATATTGGCCATACTGCAGCCATATCGTGACGATGATTTGAGTAATAAATAAAGCCGTAATAAATATTAAAGTAAAATTATAAAACCCTGTCAACGAAGGACAGTAAAATGACTGATGATTACTTTATGGGCATTTAAATCGCTGCATTCTAATCGGAGTCTGCAGAGGATTATTTTGACAGTGCATCAAACTGTAAGTTTTGAAGCATTGATGCCTGGCTATCTGTACAATTGTCCCATATACAACTACAATAATCAAATAAACGAAGAGTAAAGGATTTATACATAACGAATAATGTTTTCTTGATAATCGATATTTGTAACTCCTTAAAAAAATTATCTGTGCATTCCAATTTTCGTCTTTTTGAAACCAGATGCTTAAATATTTGTGCTCGGAATAATAATTATTTTTGCATAAATAATCTTGGACTAGTTAAAATCATTTCACTAATATCACTAATTGAGCATTTCCTGAAATCCCCCAAGAGAATTCAAATAATACCATATCAATGTATCTCACTTAATACAAATGTTACTATAGTCACCAATTTGGCATTTCCTCAAATCCTAAAAATAATTTCAAATAAAGCCATATCAATGTACATGTATCTCACTTTGATACACATTTCACTAATCTCACTAACTGAGTATATTTGTTGAAACAAACTATGGCTGGACAAAATGTTATCAAAACACTAACCCTAGTCAGCCAAATTCCACTTTGGCTATGTAAAAGGTCTGTTTTGACAGAATCTGACTAAGTGAGAGGACACCGTGAGATTTAAACCTCGCATTTAATGTTAAAATAATAGCACTATTCCGACAATACACAAAATAAAAACAGGCTATAGACCGCCAGTAAATAAAGGTAGATCACCATCGGGACTAACAGTGCTTTTGCTAAGTGCAAAAATCCTAGATGGATTTACATGATCCCCCCAGGCATTGGCGATTGTGCTCCAATTTAAAAGACAAACACTTAAAACACAAATATCCTACAATTATAAAACTGGCATATCTAATTTAACTTTACTTACATCCCCTTTGAAGGATGAAAAGGTTGTATTTATGAAAGAAAATGCTACGTACATATCCAGATAGATATTTAAGATGACGGCATTTACCATTTTCAGCCTCAAAACTGTATAAAATGGAATGCCTCCAGCTGTGATTGATTCACATGACCTTGAACAATTTCCCATGTATGCCTGGTGTTCGGTTCTACACCGCCCAGGCGAGGTATAAATCATATATACCCCGGCCCGTGGAAAAAGCATGCATCCGCAGCGGTCAGTGAACCGTGAAGCAGTCGTTCGAATCGACTTGTCAGTACCATGCTAGTAAAAGATATGATTGAATTTAGAGATTTAAACATTCGGTAGCATTACGATTCGAGGTAAACGGGGTTTTATGCGTCCTGTTTTATCCACAGAGCCGGATACCCCTCATCACAATGCTACAACTTATGATATGATTTAATTTGTCGTTTGTGTGTATTCAGATCTTGTGTATTTTGTTATATGATAAATGTACTGGTGAGGTATTAATAAAAGTAATGCTTTGCTTGTTTACCAAACCAGATTCTTTGAGAATAAAAATATGTTCAAACCACATGTTCATAATTGAATACGACATGAACATGCACACAGTACCTAAACTGATAAGCATATCGTGCCAAACAAGGTTTTCAAGCGCACATCTTAATCAATAGGGCTGTTTTATCACACATATATACATAGCAATAAACAATTTTACATCACAAATACGTTAATGCACATAAGAGAATTTTACAATAGATCGAAATTCAAGATTTTTAATGTGCATATCTTGGTATTTAAGGTTTACAATGCTTCTCCAATTTAAACAATATATTTACACTCTTATTACACATAAAACAGTTTATACACATAAAAAAATCTTGGTCCTGATAAGGTGAGTAACCCCAAACAGAAATCGAATTGGTCAGCTCGACATCTCATAAAACAATCAAATCGACATTTCCTTAGAATGTGAGATATTTGGCTGCGAGTTATACGCAGTCAGTCTTTTTCATTAAAATAATCTCACAAGCACCTGTACATCTGGTTTACTCCCACTGTGCCCACTTTTGGAAATGGGCAGTGTTAAAACAACAGAGGGATTAGGGTATAGTCTGTATCAGGCTAGTGGGCAGTGGTATATAGTATAGTGTAGTTAACTCTTAAGTCATAAACTACATATTTAATTCATATACTAGCATGTTGCTAGCATTACTCAGCAAGAGAAAAGTGTAATGAGTTTGAAATAATAATTTATTAACATGCAAGTGATATGCATCTTAAGAAACATCAGCATGAGTAGCATCAAGAACATGTCATCAACATAACTGAGAACACCATTTAGAGACACAATCCAGGTATTTCAGAACATATTTTCTTCTATGCTGGAGATCATCCTTTAGGGTGAGAAATCTACTGTTAACGTCTCTTGCTGTACTTAGTGATAAGTCTTTCCTTCACATTCAGTGTTTCTCGGCAGTCTTTGACACAGCATCTCCAGTATACTATATTATTCTTTCGGTTCTTAACCCTAAACGTATCGTTGTCATAAGTCAAATTGTGTCCACCCTGTGCATTATCAATGTACTGAACGTCAACTTGAGCATTAGCCTATTGTCATGAATGATGAATCGGGGTTCGTTTTATCATATATATACATGACTGTGACATTTGTTATAGTCTTTTGCGAGTGAAAACGTACCGATGAATTTAACTTTAAACAAAACAGGTAAATCGAGTAAAGTGAAATTAAGATTGCGAATCCTGATAATTTTACCTTGCCAATTGAACATGTAAATATCAGAATGGATTGAACCTAGGATAAAAGTTGTTTAACAAATGATCATAGATTCACATCGCTATTATTGGTTTGTATTACATGGGGTAACGAATTAGTCAGAACAGTGAAACAAATGCACGTGCGGTAGATGATGAGCGTTAACTTAGACCAACCCTATTTGTTCTCGGTGTTTCATTTACTGTGCTAACTCCGGAGCTTCTGCCCAACATGGCAGCTCATGGCACAGGCCTGGTCTTTCAACACGATAACGCCACACCTCATACGGCCAACTTGACAAGCAATTTCCTCCGGAACGCGGGCATCGATGTCATGGAGTGGCCCTCAAGGTCTCCCGACCTGAATCCCATCGAACACGTCTGGGATGTGCTGGGAAGACGTTTCAGCCAAGTACCGAACCCCCCACAGACTTTACAGGAACATGGTGGCATGTTGGTGCAGTTATGGCAGCGTATCCCCGATGGTGTGTTTCGGTGCATTGGTTATTCAAGGAGGAGACGATGAATCGCAGTTCTGAACGCACATGGGGGCATACGCATTATTGAGATCCTGCTTTGGATGTGAAATATCATTTTCACTCGAAGACGTTTAGGGTGACTGTTCTGGTCGGAATGGTCACACTATGGACCTGATATATAGGGAACTTCCTCATCCTGGTGCTCAGAGTTAAATACTACCTTAGACAATGCACCCTTTGCTCATGTGTTCTAACTGGCGACTGTCATGTAGGTGTGAAGCTTTAAATTTGGGTGAGTATATTTTGTATTTTCATAGGCTAATATAAAGATAACTTTTATACGTATTAATACTATGGATATTTTGATGTATCAGTATTCATGACGGGATTGGCAAACAAGCATAAACATGCTTATATCAACTGGAAGGTGATTTCTGTTGCGTTGTGGCGATGCGTTTCTAATTCCTGTAAGAAATCTCATCAAAATCCACATTTTCAGGTAAAGTCGATTTTTGTACTTGTGAAATTTTGTAAAAGCATGTTATCAACACTTTTGTTGCATATTTTGACCATTGTTTCAACACAATAGGTAATTAATAGATTTTTAAAAATGTAAAAAAGCCTATGCGTTTCTTTTTAGGGATGGTATATTATTTAATCTAAGTAAAATGATCAATGATATTCAAAGAAAATGGTCATTTGTAGTGCTATCAACGTTTTCTGTAAATAATGTTAGATTATGTATTGTACGTCATGTTATTTAAAGACAACTATCAACTTTACGTTAACAATATATGTTTATCATGAATGTTCAAATAAAGGTTGCTCATTTTAGTACTATAAACCTTTTTATGTATATATTGTATTTTATGTATATGTATTATTTAGCATGTAAATAATATAAATTACTGTCCCGATGAATGCACAAAAATGACATTATACAGCGTGATTCTTGTTCAGTAATTTTCCGGTGAACAATTTAGCATTATCCGTACCGTTGTAAAAAAAAAACTGACCACTGTCTAACCGACCAGTTTGTTTGTACACCCATCCAAAGGTGGGACTTAGGGGACTTTATCATGTGTACAATACGTACAAAAAATAATAAAGGTAAAAGTAACATTTAACCGAAAGGCACATTTGAAATACACTTAAAGGCAAACGTTATTGTGATCAACACATTTGTTTATATGAATGGTAATTTGTTTATAACGCATTTTAATATTCCTTACGATACACTTACTCCATAATCAGTGTCCTGTTGTATTGTATGCGTTTTTGGTGCTTTCAAGACGTCTGTGGAGAAAAGGCATAAAATGTGCCCTTTGAAAAGTTTGGCTCTAAACATCGAATCATTGTCACCCAAATCATTGATTAGACGTCGACGGGGCTGAAAAACACTAATTAGGAGGAACCTGCATGCATTTCGCTATGCCACGGTTAAAGGCGGCGAACCATTGGAATGCTTGGAACCAGAACACCCCAGTGCAACGTTGCACAGCAGTTTAACGCACACAAGAACACCATATGCTGCAAAACGCCGTCGTTGCAGGCCGTCCCTAAAGTGGCCGTCCAATTGTAACCACGCCACGCATGGATTCGAACCACTCATCTGCGCCAAAGATTCTAACCAGTCACATTTCCTGGTGCCAACAGGATATCGCCAAGGACAAATCATCGACGTCTGGCTACACACGGGATACGTGCTAGACGACAAATTTTGACATAACGTCACCAACGTCTACGACTACAATGGTGCAGACAACATCTGCGGGTGGCTCTTCACTGACGAGTCCAGATTCGTCTTGCACCGCGCTGATGGCCGAACCCCAGATCTGTCCCCACGAAATGGAGAGGAGATTGAGACGTTGGCCAAATCCCCCAGTCCTGCTCCAGGAACTCGGTCAGGTGCTTCCACAGATATGGATTTTCATTTTGACCGTTCTCTCATTTGCATGTGTCTGCCAAAAGGGTTTAAAATGTGCCATTTGCAATGACATTGTGGAATAATTGTCTTACAATAGTAAAAAAAGTCTCATCATGAAAATATCAGTTGTTAATTCACATATCTAACTTCAAGTCAATCACAATAACTTTTGCGTCTGAGTATAGTAATGAAAACACGGTGTATGCCTATCGGGATCCAGTCATTTCCCCACCCTGTCATGTCCAAGTCAGTTCCGCACACAAATATATATCTGGCCGGTCATTTCCCCTCCGTCCTGTTTTTTTGGTTGTTATTTCACTCAAATATAAGAATGAATAAGCAATAAGTAGTATAATATACATTTAATTCTTTAATATTCAGGCGGGTTTTCTTGATAACTGAGTTAAAATATGTGGTTGTTATTTCACTCAAATATGTGCATGAACAACAATTAGTGTTAAATACATATCATCCTATAACAATTATAGTATAAATGGTACACGTGTAATTTGAACATCTCATTGATGTAAACGCAGTGCTACAACACATTCTAATTTCTTTGTCATAATGTTTACAGTGAGATGTTAAATGCGTGTTATCTTTAATGTCATATTCCAAATCCCTTTACTCCAACATTTCAAAGTTTCAGTTAAAAGTAGGAAGATCATTCATATTTAATTTCTCAACTAATGTTCTGTAATCGTTAGAAAAACACTGTTTTCCACACAATATCACCCCAAGCCCCCACCCCATATGTGTTGAACATTTCCCCCACTAATCAGCTGCTAATAAACCATCCAGACACAGTTCCTTTCCCGATGAACTAATTAACTTATCATACTTGGGAGGTGTTTTCAAAGAGGTTGGGAAATGATATATCTATCAAATATCCATCAAATGATTGAATCTGTTTTGCGTTCAGTCGGTGAATACATTGAACAGATTGGCCAGCAGAAGTAATGTCGGCGTTTTCTAGATAGACCGTTTGCAAGCATCGGAGTACTCCTAAAACCCCGGACGAAAAAAGCCGGTACTGGCAAACAGGAATTACTTAAATGGGTTACAAAATATTAAAACGAAACGTGCAAACCTGGGTAGGTACACCTCTAGAGTTCGTACGTGTAGGGTTTTGCCCATGTTAGAATTTATTCAACAATGAAATAAAAAGAAAACTATGACTATATACCGAGTGTCACGTAGAAAAAAAAAACACAGTTTGATGATTTGTGTTTCCTTTGATATGTCTGTAGTGAGAAGGTTTGTCAAGGCCCCTAGCTCGTGACTCGGGACGTGTGACGTCCTGGGCAGGAATTGATAGTGTTTTAACTTCTTTCCTTAACTACCCAATTGGGGCTCCCTAATTAACCTTTTATGGTTCTGAAGCAGCACAGAATATTTATTTGGAGTGGTCATTGGCGAATGTCTTCTTCTTCTACAACAACATGTGCATATAGAATACTACGCTTTGAGAGTTGTATTTAGGTATTCTATGCCGGACCAAATAGAGACCAAACACCTTTGATTGAGTCTATTATTGGAATGAAAGACAAGGGTCTTCACTTTAGCAGACAGTTATCTATACAAGTGGTGTATTATGACATTACAATGTGGTATTTAGGTAGATGTAGTTCTAGTCAATGGCTCTAAATACAATTCAGGATACATCTGTCATGTTTCAGGTGCTTTTGACAGCCTGGGCCAAGTCGGACCAAAGACTTGTGCGGTAGAGGATGCGGAAAGAGAGCTTAACTTTGAGTGAGTGAGTTTAGTTTTACGCCGCACTCAGCAATATTCCAGCTATACGGAGGCGGTCTGTAAATAATCGAGTCTGGACCAGACAATCCAGTGATCAACAGCATGACCCTCGATCTGCGCAGTTGGAACCGATGACTTGTGTCAACCAAGTCCGATCCCGTTATTCGCCTCTTACGACAAGCATGGCTTACTGAAAATCAATACACTATTCCGGACCTTCACTGGTAGCGTAACTTTGAAGAGCGTGTTTTTTACAATGCATCGCGTTGATACTATATAAGTGGTATAGTGGTAGATGTAATATTAGTGCAGGGGTCCAAACAATTCCGGATACATCTGTGATTGTTAAGAAGTATTTTATTCAGTATTCAAAGTTTAGTACATGGACAGGTGAATCCTTCACAAGTTATATAGGTAAATATAGTTTAAGAAAAAATGAATATTTGATTGGAAGTTTCCATTCTTCGATCTGCTTGGAGATATAATATAAAAATCAGGAATGTATAAAGAGCGTTGTTGTGAATAAAATGGACATACGAGCAAGACATTATACTCATCTTGTATCAAATTACAATTAGATTTATCACATTTAATGGAATCAGCATTTACCTTATTATAACGGTTAAGTTTAAGACACATGCGTCTGAATTTGAATAAAACACGTAACAAATCTTTATCATAACAAAACTCTGATATGTATTTTTCAGGTTCAAGTACATATTTATTTGACGAGTAATGATATAAGGATGACGAAGAAGTGATTTTTGCATACTCTGGATATCTATATCTTTACCTCTCTGTTTAAAAACTCCTATAAATTGTGTTACATCGCCACAATCTTGCAACAACCACACAAAAGAAAATCCAGAGTGAAATAAAAGTAAACGTACATGAGATACCCTATTGCGACCACCTTTGTCGTCATATGTGTTTAACATTTCATAGCATGCCTTTGGAATACGATAACTTTCCATATTCAGGAGTCTGCACCAGTACTTTATACAATGGGTGAAATACTGTACACAAAGATGGCTTCTACCCGTTTGACTGAGTACAATATCTGAAGATAGACGTTTGCTAACACGAAGATATCTTTGGAAATAATAACTTTGCATTTTGTCAATATCATTTACGGAACATATTAAGCCAGTAAGAGGTACATTTTTTAGAAATTTTCCATTCTTCATCAAACCATTTAGGTTGAATATTCTTTAATTTCGGGATCTGAACATCATGACATTGAAAGTGACTTTCCAAATAGTGGAGAAACTCAACAAGTTTCTCGATGGCACATTGATATCAGAATAGACTAGATCAAGAAACTCACCAAATATACAACTAGCTGTATTAGACGCTACAGACTCATTGAACTTGCCTAAACCACCATTATTCCACCTGAACTTTACGAGCTTTTCTCACTCAACATGACGATCACTGACTACTTGAGAGTTAACCTCACAATTCTCGACGCATACCTGTACAATGCACGATAGAGGCAAGTGGTCAGAGTCTGACAACGAGTGGACAAACATATCTTTAATCAAGTAAAATCAACTGGTCTAAGCCAATATAAAATAAGCAAGGCTTGAACCATTGTGTGAAATACACGTAATAGACAGTTTCGACGCCTTTTTTCCTACCGTTAACTATATCTATACCCCCTACCTTGCACACTTCTAGTGGAGCCAGGCCATATATATTAACTGTAGTGTCTTGTGTTGCTCAAATAATCATAGTTTGAGCCCACCCAAGAATGGAAATCACCTAGAAGTTTTATGGGAATATTATCACTGTAATTTGCTCTAATAGCAGCTAATTTTTAATCAATCTCATCCTTGCCATTAGAATTTGGGTCATCATAAAGTGGGGGTCCTTCTGGTAGTAAATTAAAGGAATCCAATTATGAAATTCCTCTTAAGGTGAGAAAAAACCGTTATTCTCCCAGTTGAGATATATTCTTTGGAAAACCTTCGCAAATACTTTTCGAATATAAACAGCCACGCCCCCGGAGTAACGACCATAGTTCCGTAACCGTTTTGCAGGTGATACATGACAATTAAATTCTGTAAAGAGATCATAAAGCGTAGTGGAATCGCTTTGCATGGTTTCTAAGAAACCAAAAATGTCAAACTGTGCACATAAATCCATAAATGAATGTTCCATGCACATATGTTCAAGTTCTTGACGGAATCAGTTCCCGAGTCTTGAGGTGTAGATCTTGTGTCCAGCTCAGGATGTAGGTCACGGCCAAGTTCTTAGGTTGAAGCAGACACCCCCTGGGTGTCCCTGACGCCGCTCCCCCAGAAGGCGTCCGTCCCTCCATGGACCCCGTGGGAACTGCGCGGCGTTGACTCCCGTCGGGCGTCAGTAAATCATGTACTGATCTTTCTGATAGTGCCATTATCATACACATAGCCATCGTCATCAATGATTAGCTTATCATACGTGAGAATGGAATGGAATTAAAGTCGCTCTTGTGGTATTCCTAACTCTCTCTGTATTAGTAGCTACACGTAATTGTTCATTACCTTTCAGTTTCTGTTTGGCAAGATCAGTTACGCGTACCTTATCCTTGTAGGATGGGAACTTCACAATGATAGGTTACGGGTTCCTTTGCTTTTACGTCTGTGAGCTCTTTCGATGTCGATGTTGTCGGCGGTGTCCATACTGAGGCTGTCGTGTGTAGGAAGTCTCTCACAAGGCGTTCAGTCTCTGCCCACTTCTATTCTACAATGCCTTCCACTCCGTGAATGACTGTGGGCTTCCCCTTTGTCCACTGCATCCTCGAGTCTGGATAGTCTCTCTTTTACTCTGCGTTTTCTGTCTATTTTCGTAACTTCGTCTGTGATATCCTTTCACGTCGTGTCAAACTTATTGTTCAGCTTGCTTATGTCACACCTGATCAGTTGAAGGACACTAATGTTTTCTTCATCACAGTCGTCAGACTCACTATGGTCAGTGTTGGCGTCACCCTTGAAAGCTAATGTAGACTTCTTGTCCTAGACATTTCCAAACGGCGGTGGACGAAAGGAACAGACGCTGTATTCAAAACGTCCTTCATATTATTCTCGTCATTGAAAGTGTTCATTGTCCATAGCCACCGATCAGATTTCGAGTTGTAACGATCGCAGAGGTATTTCCCACTCATGTGAACTTCAATGGTCTGATTAAAATTCTTCATCGAATGTAAAGTTTTTTCAATACTTGCCGTGCGTTGATTCGACTGGGACAGAAACATCAAATGCGTCCACGTCAACAATGTAGTGAGTCTCCCATGCTGCACGTGAAATTGACAGCTTCACGCTTGACTTGTACAATAACTTTCAATATATAGCAGTAAATTCTACTTCGATCTGACAAATATTACTTCCAATATACTCACACTAGTATGGGAATACTATTCAACTCTCAGATTACAATTAATGCTGTTTTTTATCCGTTTTGTCACCTTCTTGTCAGCACGACGTAAACAAGTCCGATCACACCTGATGCATGCGCACTTAAGTTGTTTTTGAAAGCCCTTGCTCGGCCTGCCCGAACAGAGACCAAACACTTTTGATTGAGGGAATGTTGGGAATGTAGAAAAGGCAACGGCAAAATTGTCTTATATTATATTCTATCCCCAAAACGAAACGCATAGGCGTTTTGTATTTTTAAGAATCTATTAATTGCAAACTGTGTTCAAACAATCGTCAAAATATGTAACAAAAGTGTTAATAGTATGATTTTACAAAATTGCACAAATGAAAAATCGACATTACCTGAAAATGCTGATTTTGATAAGATTTCTTACAGGAATTAAATAGGCATCGCCACAACGCAACAAAAATCTCCTTCCAGTTGAAATTGTGCAGCAAAGAGCATGCACTGTCTGGCTATAGGTATCCAGATTACTTTCGGAAACTGGCATTCATTTTGAAGGAGTTTCAAGGTCAAATCACTATGCTGCGACACGAATCATCGCCATTGAAAGAATGTACACTGGAGATTACCAATTTTCTGTTGCAAGGCGTCTGAATGTTAGTCTGAGCACGACATCACTGCTTGCAGCTCGTTACAACCAAACGGGTATAACAAATGACCGTCCCCGTCCAGGCAGACATCGAGACACGACTGCAGCCCAAGATCAGTACATCCGGGTACTAGATGGGCGTGATCGTACTGCCACAGGTGAGAACACAGCAGCCAGGGCGCCTGGACTGCGGGGGATATCCGGTCAAACTGTACGGAACAGGTTGAGAGAGATTGGACTCTGAGAGACCCGACGTCGGGACTATGCTACGTGGTAACCATGGCGCTCAACGTCTCTGTTATCTAAAATTATCCACTTGCTTGTATAGACCTTACCTTCTTCTAAACTGATGTAAAATTTCATGTACTAAAGTCTCTTTGTTATGCATGTTTGAACATACAACACTTTCGCAACAGATTTCTGGGATATGCGTTTCTTTTTTGAATAGTATAACATTACACGTATTCTACACACTAGTAAGTAAAGAGGACATGTCATGCGTATTACGTAATCAAACGCTTGTTTAGACCAGTTCACTTCAGTTCACATCGTTGTTTATGTTGGATCACATGGTATCATTTTTGATAAATGAAACAGGCATATTACAACTTGAAACATACAGAGGACGATATCCGTTTGATATGATAACGCTAAATTGTTGAAATGCGTGTGATCGTACAAATTGTCACACCGTATAGTTGTATTTTAACCCATCCAAGAAATCAGTTTAGAGGAAAGGACAGCTTTCTAGGCCAATTATACTCGAACCACGAGAGAAATAAATATTACTGTATAACATGTGAATGAAGTTCAATTACGTGTTATGATACGTTCATGAATTTCAACCATATGTTTGCAAACTAAACAAAACACAGCAAATAAAAGTATTTCAATTAACGCTCTAAACTTTGATGGATAAAACCAAATGATTTAATGTTTTGGTCACAATAATTTCCATCAATTACAACCCCCAAAACATTAAAAATATTTTTAATATCGCTCAAATTAGTCGAATTTAGTCAAATTGAGTTGCATTTTGGATCATGATACTCATAAACATACTTTCATTCATTCAAAATCTCCAAAACATTAAAAAAAACATGAATTTGAGCAAAAGCTAACCTAACTAATGCAGGTTATAATGAACGAATCTAGACGAACCAAATTGTTAATAATACGTCTAGTTTTTTAATGCATGTAATTGGCTTATTGGTATCTATAAACCATACTAGTCAATTATTGACCAGATGTTTCATGGTTTTACAAAACCAGATCTCTAACAATATCATCAGAAGTATTTAAAAGCGTTACAAGAGATTGATTAGGTAATTGTTTCAGAGGTTGACAGTTGATATTCTCCTGTTGTGGTATCATGAGCTTGTACTAAGGCAGTATTCATCTCATGTAGTGAAAATACTTCATTGTAGTCTTCACCATTATCAGAATCAAAATTAATGTTCATATTTTCGTAATGATTTTTATATTTCTAATATTGCGGATGATGAAGAATGGACAGCTAAAGTTTCACCCGCCCTATTTGCCATGTCGGAGTTATCAGTGTGTCTATCATTCAAATGATAAACACTAGATTTGGCACCTCTGCCTTTGACTTTCTGCATCATTTTACACACCTTCATGTGTCTGTGACTTTATCTTTGATGCAAAGTTGTTCCAAAGAGTCGTTTATTTTGCGAAAACGTTTGTCGAGCCTGGTACTATGTAAATTTAGGCTATTCAGTGAATTGTAGAATATGAGTTCGTTTGATTCGTATGTAAATTTGTCAAAATCACTAACATCTGAAGAGTCCATGCGGGTAGCAAACTTACTTTAGTCCCCTCGGTCTCTAGTATGGTGTGAAGCCCATTCCTGGTGTCCCCCGCCGTGATATTGCTAGAACATTGCTAAAAGCGGCGTAAAAACCATACTCATTCACTCACTCTAGTATGGAAATCTACCTTCATGTTTTTGCGATCTATAGCCCATTTAAATATTGTGTTGTTGTGCATAGAAATATCGGTATATTGTTACATGCTCCTTTTTTAAATGTACGTGTACATCCGTGATAGCCTAGTTATTTTAATGTCCTTTGTTGACAGGTATTCATATCGTCTAAGCTGTCTTTCTATCAATATGCAATTCTTCTAGTCACGATGTGGCTGAAATACCGCCGATATGACTTTAAATTGTCACCAACTCCAGATACTATACTACTTACCATGTTTGAGCTCTCTGAAAAATTAGAAAATACAAGATGACTTGGCACGTGGACTTGATAGAAACACACATACGTAATACACATAATCAACATATATGGCGTCTTAGAATATCACTAAATGAATGATGGTTGTCAAACTTGATTGAATTGCAAGTTACCAAATAGATGTCTTATAGACAAGGATCCGGGATAGAATTTATCTTTAGCAACCCTTGCTCGTTAGACTTGACTGACGGTGAAGTGTTCGGCTTTAAACTTTAGATATTGTCAAGATTGTAAACAATAAAAGACCCAAGCCAAGTTGTTATGAGAATGACAAGGTTCAAAACCATATATCCATTTAAAATGATTGAATCTTTCAAAGAACACTGTTGAAACTATTCTGTCAATATAGTTACAAAATATGCATTCTGTTAACCAATAAAGATGAAGAAAATATTTACAAACAGCATGATTTCTTACACAGTTAACGATAAAAAGTACTGATACATGTACCTTTGATAATATGTTTTCATGTATTGTTAATGTATTAATAGAAGTATTACAAAGTAAAAACTTCAAATCCCTTTCCAAATCCTGCTTAAGGCACAGACGATTGTACAATTCCGACTATACAGTATATTATGAACATGTGTTCATTTATCATTTTCAAGAAATAATGATACCCGGCGTGTATACACGGGTTGAGGGGTTCTAGATACATATAGTAAATACAGCACACCAATGTTTGTGTGCCATGAAGTAGTTATAGTGAAGAGAGTTGGATATGAGTTCGTTATTGACATCAGTAGGCCTGAAACGGGTTTTTTTCCTCCTATTCGTTTGTTTATTTCTTTGATGTTTAACGCCACACTGAACAATAATCCAGCTACATGAAAGCATTTTGCAGTACAAATTGTCTTAATAGGACGTTAATATACTGCAATACGAAAGCGTTGTTTGTTCCATTATTCTTTTCGGTACTATATATCTGATGTCAGATATGTGCATGCAACTCATTTGCCCACAAAAAGCAGGTTTGTAATAGTCGCACATAGTCGGAATGTATCATAATTATTAAACATGATTTAGTCGTGTACATTCGCTTCAAATATATTTCCAGATATAATTGATATATTTCTTGCAATTTATAGCAAATAACAGGGGCATAAATAAATATCATGTTAACTGGAAACTAAAATTACAATTCGAATTGAATATGAACTTACCGAATGAGGCGTGTGCGTAAGTTGCTGACGACGATGACGCCGCCGCCGACGAAGCAGACGAAGATGACGACGACGACGACGCCGATGACGATGCCGATGCCATGCTTGTCTGAATGTGTTTCTTCTGGCGGTTCTTTTGTCGGTGTTTCGGTTTTTGTCTCTAGGTGGAAAAAGGATCACATGAAGAGAAAGAAACATCATGATGTTGCATCTGAATAGCTGTGTATGTTGAATTCTCTTTATTGAAATACAAGATACAGTAAGTTTCCATAAGGGATAGACGGCGCTTTGAACTTTTCACCTCATGTGCTCTGAAATTATTTCATTTTTACACCTCGCGTCAGGTCAATGTTTGAGGAAAGCCCGGAATGATGCAATATACAGACGGTGAATTTAACTAGCATGGCAATGCTGCTGACAAACACATAACCGGTGGCGCCTTACGAGGCCTCCTGTGCCCTACTAAAAGGAGAATGGTTTAGTGAGGTAAACACGGTGACATGTTTTACGGAATTACGTGTGGAATAAATGTGCAGGTGTATTATGTGAAATTCGCACTGCAAGTATGATGAAACGCTAAGGTGTATGTACCATGCGACTGTCAGAAATATATAAACAACAATAAATCCAGCTTTGTGTCGCTGTGATATTGAAGATGATATCGTTGAAGTATATTTTAAAATCATAACGATGTGCTCTAAAATGGCTTCGATGTCTGATTCAAATCAAACAAAGGGCCTGGTTATACGTATGACTAGTCCTCAGTTACCTTTCATTATTTGTAAAAAAAACAACTTTGGTTGTCAGTTCCACGTATATGAACACCCACTCCTCCGGCTATTTATGTATGCCTCCTCAAAAAACGAGTCCCTTTGTTTGTCTGTTGTTAAACGCCAAACTAGCAATATTCAAGCTATTTGTATATAAATAATCGAGTCTTTACCAGAGAATATACTGATCAACAGCATGAACATCGATCTACGCAGTTGAGAATACGATGTCATTTGTTAACCAAGTCAGCGAGCTTGACCACCCATCCCGTTAGTCGCCTCTTACGTCAAACATGGGATGCTGAAGACCAATTCTGACCCGGATCTTCGCGGTCCAACAACGATTCCCTACTCATGACATACAATCTGACATGGCTACTTGACTTATTTCTATCATATAGGTAAATTTCATTGGGATTTTATGCATACAGATAAAGCATCAAAAATCCTCTTCTCACTTTATAAAAGGCTAGTACATATTGCATTGACATATTTTGTAATACAAAATGAAAGAGCTGTGGATTAAAACAACCCCTAAAACAGTTGCAGTCATGCGGACAAATATTTGTCAGTATAACGCATTACAGCAACAGCCCCTGCACATTTTTCCATATGCAGCAACAGATCGTGATAATACGGTTTAATAGTTCCTAACGTGATAACTTGGTCGTTTCCGATTTCAGTGGTGTCAATGAACCTATGACTATATAGCTTAGGTATTCTACCTATATATTCTTCGCACAGATCTCCTCTGTAGTTTTCTATGCAACCTTTCGAGCATTTTCCAGTTTGTTGAACACATACACGATCCATGCAATTCTTGCTACAAGGGAAATTGCATTGGCTGCCCCACCGTCCAGAGATACAACCGAGTGAGCAGGCTCCAGTGTCTTTATCGCAATATCTTTGGTTGTTGACATGGGTGCGACAGTTGACATTGCAATGTTTATCACAATGCTCTCCATACAACCCCGGATCACAAGGGGTTATGCAAAATATTTCTGGTACTGCAACACATGAGTTATTCAGTTTCAAGCAAATCAACAGTCACAATTAAAATAATAAACGTCAAATGCGAGAATAACCAGTCTTGCCTATCTTTTCAGTGTTCATTGGGAATACAAAGACAAATCTGAATGGATCACTGGAGATCAGTGATTACATCGGGAATTTCTCCAAAGTGTCAGCATTTGTTACCAGTAGCACCCGCCTCGCACACAATAGTAACATGTTAAATAACAAATATAAACATATAGTATCATTGGCATCATTATAATGCATGGCTACATGCCTAAGTCAGTGTGTGCACATCTACTTTTCATTGTACTTATTCCTATTTTGATACATGTAAGAATAAGTTGATGGGCTGAGTGGGTATATGATATTGCAAATACATAGGGTATTTAAAGGAATCGAGAACTCTTTATTACTGCTCATGAGCATTTAATTATGCCTTGTAAAAGTGTGAATCTAATGTGTGCACAATTATCTCAAGTTGTATTTATTTCTGTCCCATGTATGAATACGTTGTTAGTACACTAAAATATGACTTGATATAATCAGTCGAAAGTAAATAGTAGAATTGAAAACTGTAGTCTGAAAAAAAGCAGTAGGTCATACAAAGGCCCAAGTGATGTGAACGTTCCTTCCATTGGTAATTCAAACTGCACAAAGTTATAATTCAAACCATTGAGATTGAGTGAAGTAGAATCTTACATTAGGTTAGCAAAGTTAGTAGCAGTTGCACTGGGATAACGATTATGACTCATTCTGTGATCTGGAGCATCAATGCAAAACATTCAGCAAAAGTTTAGCTTTTTTTTTTCTATCTTATTATTCTCCTTTGATAATACATATAGCAAGTTCACGACAACACTACTTTCATATATCTAACATGGCATTATCGACGACCGGCGGAAACAATGACATACTCACCAAATACCAGGACATATATGTAGACATGGGCCATTTCTGTAGTGTTGATTTACCTTTGCTCTCTTCTCTAGAAAAGATAGAACATACGTGAGACTACAAGTTTTTAGGACTAACATAGAACTCATCACAAAATTCAGTCTAGAAATGATTTAATTATCCACATGGAGAATTGTTTGGAAAATGATATTACGTTACATTTCAACGTATTCAGTTATTCATATTTGTACATTTGTGTGACCTTTTCGTGATTTTATGAAACTGAATTATTGTATTCGCAAGATCAAAAGCACAATTTCGACTCAATGGTTGATGATGAAATGTGGAAAAGACCTCTGTTCACGATCCTGTCTGTCTGTCTGTCTAAAGGTATTCTTATCAAAGGCATTTATTCTATTACGCTTAGATTCGTTTCACTGACTACACCTGCACATCTTTTGACGGAAACTGCAATATACACGAGACAGTGACTTCAAAGGAGAACGAAAATACATGTATGTCTCTATATATGTACACGATGTCTGTTTGAATAACACTACACGTCTCTTCAAAGCAGAATCAAACTGTTTTGTTTTTTGTTGGTTTTGTTCGTTTTCTGTGGTAATATCAATGTATACAGTCAAACCTATTGTTATCAGTAAGGAGTACTCTGGGGACTTCCAGTAAAGACTGAGTCACAACCACCTTTCATCTGACAAATCGGTACGCCTCTTGCAAACTCGCGAAGTTCAAAAATACTATTTCATTCCAAATCAGCCACGTGGGTAATTGTTGATCGTGTTCTTAAAACAATGGATTGGAAACTAACTTTCCACAGCCCCCTGGGAAGTATATGAACTTCCATACAATCACATCCATCTATTAGACATTTTCTTTTCAAATTTTGAATTGAGACTTTCATCAAAATAACTTTTCAATTCTATAACCGAATGTTGTTTTCAGACCTTCATGTTGCTGTAACCAGCTTTTTATGAAATTGTGAATACAATTAACTCTTGCATAGGCTATAGACTAACATATAGTCTCTGAACTGAACATATTTCCCAGCAAAAAGATCCTAATGATAATCCATAAATATAATGTAATGGAGGCCAGAGACTATCTTTATTTTCAGAAACTCTGGTAATCTCTGCCACTTATTCAAGACTTGCATAAGCTTTCTTAGATATATTTGTTTCAGGGTCTGTATAGCAGACTATGTGGACCGTTACTTGTGCATAACTGAGCTTTAATAATAACGCCAAATAGATGCCTCAATATAGGTTTCCCACCTGTTGAAGAATAGCGTGTATTGTTTACTTCTGATTTAATGAATGAACGAAATTGGAAGGTAAGTTATTTGTAACCGTGGCTATGAACACTGACTATTGCATTTATTTCTTGCCAATCAATTCATTTGACGTCTACAGTATACCTTTCAATTAACTTAGTACAGTCGAATCCTAATGTCTCGAACTCGGTTGAGACGAATTCTCGGTTGTGTCGACCTCGTCCCTCGGTCCCTGCCGATTTCCTCATATATATCATTATTTCTATGCTGGCGGATGTGTCGAACATTCGGATAAGTCGAATTGTAACCTTGGTCTCGACGAGTTCGACACAGTGGGGTTTGACTGTAAATGTAACATATGTCATATTTGGGATTACACTCCCTCAGAGTCAGGCACCTAATCACCAGCACACAAAGTAAGCCGCCTATCCCGCTCAGCCACCGCTCCACAAATATAACACATGTTACATTTAACCACTTTCTAAATGGCATTGTGTATTCACAACTTTAGTAAATACAAAACACATGATCTCACTATTTTTCTTTTTTTTCATTGAAGGTGGATAATCAGTTGAAGGGCATTCCCTGTTTGATGATTATTGAACGAAGGCAAACTATCTATATCTCTGAAGCTTGAATTAATAATCACCACAACTGTTGTCCCCATTTTTTTATCAGATGGTATAAATGTGGACACTTACACCTTTTTGGTTCTATCGGTAATCTTGACGGGACCAAAATCCGGATGGAACACCATTGAAATAAATGTAGCAGATTTCGGCGCTTACCTCTTATGAAGATGCACATACGAAACACACGGTCATCGTATATTCAACTCAGTTCTTTATTACAGTCTTTGTACGAGTTTAGGCTATCCGCCCATAGCTACATAAGTTTCATTGTACATGGCAAAACATGGTGCGTACAGTACAAATTAAGAATTTTAACATGTTAGATACATTGCATGATAAATAAAGCTAGCCTAATTTAGTTTACAATCTGATGATGACATTAGGAGTGTGAATTTAGCTTTACTTAGATTGGTACAATAGGTTTTAGATAAATGGTTCCAGCGGAGCTGTTTAAGTGAAACACACGCGCGGAAAAATGGTCTTCATCTTCAATATAACCTTCATCGCATTGTAAACACACGATCTATCATTTCTATCTAAATATTATGATACCTTCCAGTTTCGTAACTTTGAAAAACATCTAAACTGAGCGAGTGATACTCTAACCTTCTTAAATACAATTCCCCTGGTAAACGATGATTTGAAGTGAGATTTGCTGCCATTTTGAAGTGCACTTTACCAATTCTGTTCATGAATACATTTAAACCGACACACAAATTCAGATAAACCCGACATAGGAAAATAAACAAATTTCTGTTCCCAAACAAGGCCAAACCCAAACAGATCTCGACACTTCAAAGGCCACTTAACTTTATTATAATCTTAAGCCTATAACATAATGTAATAACATGTTTTGGGACGACGAAAATCAGACATACCAATTTTAAGGAATAGTTTATTACCCTTTTGTATACTAGGATATATAGGGGACACCGCCCGCATTTACCACTGGCTATATCATTAGATGTAGAGATCTTAACGCCTAAAACCGTTTGCATGCCAGTGTGTGCACCGATTCAAGATAGTCGTTCTGACAGAATCTCGGCATCATAGTGCAAAATAGGAACTATTTTCATATCAAATATCTTAATGTATAATTCATGAGATAAAATAATTTTTGATAAAATACCACCTTTCTGAAAAAGGACAACCTTTGTCTTATCCAAATTGACCTCGAGACCTGAACTTCGTTCTTCCATGATTCTTTCATTACAAGTGATACAGAATTATGGATCTTCATTTTTAAACAGATATTCACGTGTACATCGTGAATGTCCAAAATGACATCGTCTTAATATGACCTGTCTGGACTGACAGCCCAAGTAGGTGTAACAAATAGTTCGTCTTATTGTATCTAATTTATTTGCACCTATCTGGATGCCCCACTTCTTTTGCATAAGATCCCAGATTTAACCTCCAATAACTGGTTTATAATCAGAGTATGGGATGAGACGTGGTGTCACAGATTTGCGAAGTGCTGCAATAAGTACAGCATCAGCCCTCGTGAAACCATTGACTCCAACATGGAACCAAGAAAAGACAGTTGCATCAGCATTAAATAATTCCATAATTTCAATTAAAAGTGGATGTTTACAAGATACATGTTTTATGGCCTCAAGGCACTAAAGCGAGTCTGAAGAAATTATATAGTGTTTATTTTTGGAATGTTTATTGATATTTTTGGGAGCTGTTAATATGGCGTTTGCTTCGGCTGTTGCGGATGATTCTGCATAAAAATAGAGCTGGTTATCGATAAGATATTGTTCTGGATCCAATGACATTGGCACAGGCAGCGACGCCACTATCCTTGCATCCATCTGTAAATATGGATTTGTACGTATTATATTTACTTCTTAATTGATTAAATTCTTGTTTATACTATGACTGATTCGATTTCGGACTGCTTAAATGTGCCCAATGTTAGTTCGACTTACTGCCTCACAAACTGCGAAGGAGGAGAAGCAAACAGACGGACAAGAGATATACTTTCTAGTTCAATATTAGCGACAGAAAGGAATGGTTGGATTCTTATTCCAAGAGGTAGAATAAGAGAAGTAAACGCTTTCATTCAAGTAAATTTCAAACACGTTTTGGATTCAAACTGTTAATCATCAAAACGCCCTTAAATAATGATGAAACACCTGTCATAGAGAATTTGCTAAGCAGAAATGTTCAAAGGAGAGGAAGTGCCGATTCCAATATAAAGACAGAGATGGTAGTACCTTACTAATAACAACCTTTGATAATGATAAAGATCGAGGTGCCGTTGTACAAAAAATTTAAGAAAATTTAAGGTTGGTCAGACCCAGCCTTAGTGTGGGTAAGGTTGACATTTCAAGTAATTTAAACATGGCTACATTCTTTTTGATATGTGAGGAAACTCGTCGAAGCGTTATTTGGTGTATGTTTTGAAGTGTTAAAATCGGATTACTCGGAGGGTTGAATCTCAAAAATAACATTAGCGATCACTGATAGCTGGTTTTCATTAAATCGCCAATGGCAATTCTGAAACGTCGCCGATAAAACCTAATTGGTTGGATGTTTTGGAAAATACACGAACACGAACGCCGAAGTGAGGTTCACGCCATTTTGTGCGCGCTTGTCCCAAAGGTTTTACGAATCATTTTCATTGTTGTTGATAATAAAATCAATGTATATTCGAAACTTTCCCTACATTTCTACAAGAATTGTTAAAAACCCAACCTAACCACGCCATTCCTTTGGACAAACCTTACATCATTATTCTGAAAGTTCCACAGAAAAAGGGATATATTTTTGGATCTTATGAAGAGAAATCGACCCATTATCATAAACAAAGAAAGTCTTATCCCAAAACATATATTCATGTGTTTTGAAATATTCTTTTTCATTTACTTTAACTTGATGCCAAACAGGTGCGCGTCCACATCAAGATACACAGTCAAACCATCATTGTTTTTATCTATTCGGGCGGGAAGATAACTCACAATCGTAACTAAGGACATGCTTGAGTCTCCTGCACTGAAGATTTCAAACCTTATCCAAGGTTGCCGCTAAGTATCCTTCGAGAGTTAAGGTTGACCAAAGGTAGCTTTCTGCAACGGACGTAACTCTATGTTAAGGTTACCTTAAGGTTAATCTTAGTTCAACCTTAGTAAAGGTTGTTTTGTACAACGGGTCCCAGGGGCTCCTTTCACGAATCATCCTTTACTAAGGTTAACCTTAACTCCCATTCTTTAACATTGCACAAAGGTTGCCTTAGTAACTTACGATCACCTTAGTGCTTTGTGAAAGGAGGCTATGGCTATTATATATTTTGAAAAAATATGAATTACCAAATGACGCTGATACAATGGCGTCAACAAACATTCATTGTTGATGAATGAGATAAGACTTTTTTAGTCAGACTGTTTTGACTTTTATTTTAGGAACAATAGTTCTTGAAATCCATGACGTAGAGATTTCCTTCCGATACTCAACGAATGCGGTTTCTGTAATCTCGGTGCCTACAGTAAACATTTCACAGTAATTGAAAAAATATCACCGTTACTGGAACATTAGCAGTGCATGTACTGGAAAATAACAAAATGAGTTTCCATGATAAGGTAAGCAAGAATAACCAGAATACCAATCTACGTGCGAGATGAACCTAAAAAATACAAGAAAACAGTAAAAAGAAAATACTCTTGTCTTATATTCAGCAAGACTAAATACATTGGCATAATTGTCCTTGAATACGATTTTAACTGAGTTTAAAGGTGAATCGGGGACAATTGCACGTCAATAATTTTGATCTAGCTACAGGAATAGATTAAAACATCACTTATCATATTCTTATGGTGAGGCATACAGCTTCGCTTATGAGGAAATATCCTTCTTTTATGAATGTTTGCAAGTGTTTCAACCATTTCAGGTTTCTAAGTCTAAGAAAGCTGTTCTGTAGAAATTCTAGAAAAATCATTGAATGAAATATATAGATGTGTTCAATTGAGGAATGACGTTTACACACATATAATTTGTGTTAAAACAGTACCTAACCTTTATAAAAGCTTGCATTTTATTGTTTCTGCATTCGAGTTTTCCAGTTTGAGCAGACTGGAAACATAGTCATGCTTACTCATTATGCAACTGGACAGTCATTAGATTATTTAAGAAATGGTTGCAACATATCATTTGCCTCTATAAACATAAACGTGTTGGGGAGAGTACGCACACGTTAAGCCTTTTTTGCCTTTTACTTACTTATATTACTGTATTTTCTCCGTAAACCATTGCTGTTAATGTACTCAGCGTCATTAATGAAAGGTCAAGCTATTGGTAACATAATTTCATAAAAGATGTAAAATCTCCGTTTTTGTTTGAAATATAAACAACTGAATGAAAACAAAACACATCATGTCGTTGAAATGTCATTATTACGTTCCGTAACGTCCGATATATTCTGTTACAAATGTCACATTTTTCATTTTAAATTGTCAATATAGAAATTCACCTACCACTTAATGTCAATGATTTGCACGTGCAAGTCGCTCTATCCATGGGAAGTGGAGGGCAAAACACATGCATTGATGCTTTTTCACTGTCATTCACTGTTCAGTTACCTGTTTGAAATCGCCGCTTAAAATGAGACTTTTTTGACACTTGCTGTGCTATTGGTAGACTGTGGCAGAGCTTTTAAGCCAGTGGGTCAGTTGAATATGCACGTCGACCAGGTCGCCCCAGAGTCACAACAGTCCGAGACGATAGACACATTTACATGACTAACACTGCGGTACGTAACAGATTCATTAACGCAGCAAATCTTCAGACAAAACACTTCCATGTTAAAAAGGTAAGGATATCCAGGAGCACCGTTCGTCGACGTTTAAGGACAGCCGGACTCCGCTGTAGGCGACCTGCAGTTTGTCCACAACTAACACCACGTCACAGGCAGGCACGTTTGAGATGGAGTAGACATCATGACCACTAGAATCAAGGTCAATTGCCTCGTGTGCTCTTCACAGAAGAAAGCAGATCCAGTATGTCCTTCCATGATGGTTGACATAGGACAGCGCAGCAATGGAGAGCGAATCACAGATGCAACTGTGCTGCCACGATTGGGGGGAGGGAGGGGGTCGGTCACGGGTTGCCGCATAGCGGTAATCTTAATGGGGAGATTCTGGACGAGATTCAAATAGCACTACCATTCCTGCAAGCTATGCATGGCTTTTATGGTCTTTACCGCTTTACTACAAGACTACTATGCTAGGCCTCATTGGGCCAAGGATTGTCACGGAATACCTCAGGCAGCAGGGTGTAGAGTTGGCCGGATGAAAGTCACTAACCCAGCATGCTCGACGGTCGACGTGTGTACACACCAATTGAGCATCCCAGGACTCCGCAGGGCTCTAGTAGAGGAATGGAATGCGATTCCGCAAGCTTTATTTCTGAATTTGATAAGGAGCAAGAGAACAAGGCGCACCTGAGTCTTGGAAACGCGACAAGATATAGACGACTGCTTCGTGTTTGTCATTTACATTTTGGGGAGTTGGTCTATACAGTTGATATTTGCTATTGCTGTTTGAACTTGTTGCCTGTGTGTCACGATGTGTCACGATTGTCAACACATTAAACATCATGATGACAATCTTAGTTTTTTGTTTCTGAGAAACTTTTCTTCACGTGTGCTGTATATAATTTGATCCTTTATTAATGATGCCTAGAAGATGATGCAGTTATATTACCGTACCATTTAAATAAATGTTTATTGCTGCCAATATGGCAATTATTCATGTACGTTCATGCATTTAGAAAGGTAAGAAAATAGAATAACCAAATCTGGTCATACACGATTGTTTAAAACTGTGTCACTCATTTGTCACATTTGTTCATATGTTCACGTTCACCCTCCAAATGACGCAAGTACATTTCAAATGTTGGTCATGTGGTCCTCGGATGATACGATTATTCATAGTTAAATTTAGTAAATAGTTTGTTGCGTCAAATGGCATACAGTATACTATTTAGCCAGAGTCTCATCGTTAGAAAGATTAATGAGGTCGAACCTTGATCTCAAACTGAGGCAACAGCATTTGTGAAAATATAACAATGTCAACCCAGTATTTCGTATAGTGGAAACATCTGTGTAATCTTGTTTTTAGTACTGGTAATGTGTACATATAAAACTTTAGTATCCAGAAAGTTGCTAAGGCATGAAAATGTTGAAAATGTAAAACAAAACTACAAATGTTTCCCTACGATATTCACACTGGCAACCTCAGTAACTTTCAGCACCTATTACAATTGAAAGAAATGTATTGGAAATACTTTATGATAAAGCATTTCCTGAGGTATCAACTTTCAATGTATCCTTGGAAATGTCTGCAAATCCTGTCATAAAGTACACGAAAAGGGTGCTTCACATGCGGCAATGTGCGATGACTCTATTTTAGACGCTCGTATTACACAAGAGGACATTATAACCGCCATTGAAGGACTGAAGTGTGACAAATCAGGAGTTGATTTATTT
Organism: Haliotis rubra; assembly: GCF_003918875.1. Lineage (NCBI taxonomy): Eukaryota > Metazoa > Mollusca > Gastropoda > Lepetellida > Haliotidae > Haliotis > Haliotis rubra. Next base: position 227,672 of record NW_025764960.1, read on the forward strand.
ATTCCAGAATTGTTCAATATACAATGGACATGCTTGTACCATACATGTATCTTACAGTGCTCTTTGGTGTCATGTTTGAACATGCTTACTTTCCAGAATCATGATCGGTATCTCTCATTGTTCCTTTATGTAAGAATGGTGATGTACACTCTAGGTATTTCACTAATTATTTAGCAAGCTTTATGTGTCTATACTTAAAGAAGAGGTTAACTTATTTGTGTGAAGCAAAAATTGCAGAGTAACAGTGGGTTTCCGTCATGATTACTCAACAATTGATAATATACTATCCTTTAGTGATGTATCCAGAGGTATCTTAGCAAGCAAAAGGTTCACCTTTATTGTTTGTTCGAGGATTATGCTAAGGCATTCGATGGTGTAAGCTGTTTGAAATTATGGTCAGTTTTGAAATCTTGAGGTGTTTCTCCCAAAATAGTTAACATCTATTCAGCCGTTAAGGCTAGCGTCAAATTTGATAATGTGTTGTCAGGATTTCCCCCTTGTTCACGTGGTGTTCGTCAGGGCTGTGTCCTCTGTTGTTTTCGATTTTTATCAACGAGTTGAAATTATCAATTGCAATTGATCTGACTGATAAGTTTTGATGCGAATAGTGTAATTCTATAGATAGGTAACACATGATGTTTTACTGCGATTTGCAGTTGCCGTACCCTTGACGGGGGTTGAAGTTCCATAAAGTTATTGTCCTCTGACAGGGGGCGGAAGGGTACTTTAATCCAAGCATATTCATATCTTCCACTGTTTTAAATCCACCGATGCACACTATTCGTATATTTTAGACTAACGGCAACGAGTGCATGCAATCGCTAGCAGCTGAAAAGATGGTATAAATCCTTCTTGGGAACCGTGCAGGAAGCAGAAACCTAGGTTTGCTACCGATCCCGTCAATTTATATGATAAATTATTAGTTTATAATTTAAATTGTCGAGCTAGTTTTGTGATAATCTATCTATTTTACTGTCCTTTGTCACATGATATTATAGAGTTTGCATCGTCACTGACTGTCGATGTGACGTTAAATTTTCACCCACTCACTCACTTGATGTTTAGAATTGTATTAGTATTTTCAAAGTTTCCAAATTATTTGGTAATATTTACATGTATTGGGTAGGTATTGACGTGTCACAGAAAACAAAGTCAGAAAAATATTTAAATAATAATCTACATCACCAGAACCTAATATATCGTATACAGTGGATCAGTGAAGAGTTCCATGTGAAAAATGATAGATATAGTGACGAGAATTGGGACTTTTCACACCCTAGGGGAAAACATCAGCACGTATGTCGGTTGGTTCTGACATGCCGCTACGGGCATGTTTTGTGTTCTTGTTGCATCTCATCTTACGATTCTACCTGATTTGATGTATTAACAGTGAGTTTTGTCACAGATACTGTTTGTTTACATTTGACAGTGACGTCTGGCTCAGTATCGACCATATCTGTCTGCTCCTACCCCATCTCTCTCCTGCGAATAAACTCATTTCACCTACTATTACTCTCTCTAGATATGTCGAGATGTACCCGGGACCTACCACCGATTTAGACGAGATACAGAGGGTAATCCTTCGCCAGATTAACGACTCGGAAGATAGACTTTCTGAATATATTTGTTCAGTTAAAAAGGACATAAAATCGATAAAATTAGACATCACTGAACCTATCGAAGAATTCTACACCAATGAACAAGTACAAGAATGGATATTGACACTTTAAATGACAAAACAACAGATAAAGAGACACAATTACCCCGGTAGACAAGATCGACACACGTATTGTGAGGCGCTTGTTTCGAGGGATTCTGTGGTGAATAAAGGGCGATGAGCTGCCCCTTTGTCCTCGCAAGTGTCCCTAGCTGTCCCAATAGTATAGGACTTTATCTCTCTTGGAGCACAGCCAAATACAAGAAGAAGAAAATTGTTTTTATTTTCGTCTCACACACTGTAAAACAATGACAATAGAAATACATAAATATTGTGTACAGTGTCCGGCCAATATGGCCTATGAAACACGCAGGGCTCATAGATATAAATAAAAGTGAAAAAAGTTCATACATATACATACAATGAAAGTTATCACAAGTGCAAGGGCTAAAGTTAGAGGGAGAGCATCCTGATACTAAATGAATGTACACTGAACTTGGTAGTTTGGTAGAGACGAAAGACACAGCTGTCTTCGCTGATACATGTGATATAGTAGCGCGGCTTAGGGTCTAACAAACTTATTATTCCGCGTAAGGAACACAGTCTGATCGACCGCAGGCATCTGTATGAAGTACAGAGTTGATTGGGAAGCTAAGTTCATAAATCATGGCGTAAATCTGTATAGAGAGAACATTCGGCAAAAAAGTGTATTTCATCCTCAAAGACACTGCAATTACAAAATTTACAAACTCTTTCAATAAGCGGTGTTTTGGGGCAGGTAAATCTCCCTAATTCTATTTCTAATGGCAATGAGCCGCAACAAAACTTACTTAATATACTGCGCTGACCTCTGAATATCATAGGGTTCTACTGATAAAGAATCTTTAAACAGTCTGTGTGTACGTAACTTATTACCGTTTATCTGACCCGTATCGTTCCAGAGCCCATGTAACCTATCAGAATGCTCTAAGGATAACAGACATATTTTAGACAAGTTAAACCCTTCAGTAGTAATATTATTCAGATCATAAACTGGTAAACGTAAACTGAGAAAGTAATTGAAAACGGTATTATTCCAGGATCTACGGGATTTTTCTGACCATCTGCAAATTGTACTCGGTATTCGAGATTGATCTGTGTAGCATGTAACCTGCGCCGGAGAATTTAAATTTTTTGTTTTGTAAATGGTGATGTCCAGCCAATTTCACCGCGGACAGCCAAATTTGAAGTTTTTCTACCGACTGCCAAGAAAATCTACATGCTCGGATTTGTCAGCATTTATACAGCTATATTCTTAGTTCCCCAAATTGCCGATCCATACGATAAGATAGGCTGGACCAAGTTATCGTACACAAAGTTGTACAAATGTTGCAAGCTAAACCAGCAGCTGCTTTGAATTTACAAATTATAACACCAAGTGCCCTGTTTGCAGATTTAGCTTATTCGTTAACTGTAAAATTCAAATCAAGATGTTCCTGTAAGCAAGTACTTTCAAGCTGATCAGACCCAATTGTAAATACAAAATAGGACTTTTTATTGGAACTGGGTCGATAATGCACAACTTTAGTTTTCTTGATGTTGACAAGTAAGCCCCAACGTGCACACCAGTTTGCTACACAATCTAACATTCGCTGTAAAGAGCGCTCGTCAGGTGCTATGAGGGCAACATCGTCAGCATACATTAGGATACTCGACATGTCAGTGTCCAGGTGGATACCACAGTGTAAGGTGATATAACGCACCCTTGACGGACACATGAGTATATTGGAAAACGTTCTGTATGGTGATAACACATGACCAAGTATTGGCATACATAGCCTGGACTGCTTGAAGAAAGTGGCCGAATAACACCAATTTTCATAAGTTTGTACCATTAACATTTACAATTAAGTTTATCGAAAACTTTCATAGCATCAATGTAACACACGGATGTCGATTGTTTTGATAGCTTCCTATTACTTATAGCTGAAAATAATCTGTAAATGTGTTCTTGTGTATTTCTCTTCGAGCGAAACCCATTTTGTTCATGTACCAATATATTATTTACCTCAAGCGACAATTTAATATGTCAGAATAAGTCTTACAAGGCCCATCCAGAGGAGCAATACCCCGGTAGCCCAACGGGTCGCGGGGATCGGTAGCACTTTTTTTATTGGGTTAATTAATCTTGTTCGCCACGAAAGCAATAGGAAAACATTCTAAATAAAGTATCCACACGAACCAACTCGTAAAATCTTAAGTCAATTCAGCTCGTGCATCGCTACTGTAAAATATTTTTTGGCAGTACATAATTGGAATATTATTGCACTTCATGTGACCTTTCTGGATAGTCTCACAGTGCCTGAACCATGTTATTTCTCCTTCCGCTCAGCGTTTGCTGTAAAAACGCCATACATAAAGTTGTCCACATTTGTTTCACTAACGCAAAAGTATACGATAACAAACAATGTCATATCAAATTATATAAGTATTCTGTGAGACATGAAATGAAAAATATTTTTATTCAGATTATGACCGGATAGCATAGGCGGGGGGCGTTCTCTATGTATACCATAGGCATGTTGGACCTCTGCACCTTTCGTGAAATTCGTCTTGATTGTCCTGTTTAAATTGACGATCCATAAACTCAGGTTGCAAAAGCAAATATCCCACAAGTAAATGCGATGTAGCATTGCTGTAATTTTCCCCGTCGGAGAAGTCCTTCTCACAAGATATATATCCCGTTGTTTGGAGCAGGCCTTTGACTATTACGTCCCAGTGTTGCTAATTTTTTTGTAGACCTTTAGCCTGACATAGACACAGACCTCGCAAGTTCAGATCTGACAGGTGCCGAAAATATTAATTCCGACATGAATGCAACATCTCAGTGGGTTAATTATTGTTTTCCTAAGTAAGTGGAGTGTTTTGTACAACATCGAGATAATTGTGTCGTTGCCCTTCTAATATTCCCCCGAACGGATCAAAGCTCTACCCATTTAGGGTACAAGGTGTATGTTACAGAATTGTAGGGAATAGTCTTTTTCTACTTTGACCAGGATTCTTCGAACTTGTAACAGTCGTTTGAGAAGATCAAGGGAGAAAGGGGTAGTGCGCGATGTATATGACGGAGGTATAGGGAGAAAATCCGAAGAATGTTACTGGATAAATACAATAATAGAAATACCGGCAATTGTTCAAAAGTACCCTCAATCCGATAGCCAGAGAGATTATTGTGAAAGATCGCAGTATGTATCATCATAAACGGGCCTAGATAAATGTACATGTCATTCATCCCCACAGTATATCCCCTTATAGACACGGGACATCCTTGTTACAGGTAGAGCAAACACTTTCTTCTATTGGTATCTGCCGGTCTCACGCTACATACATGTATTCAGATTGTAGAGAAAAGTAGCGAAGCAAGTTCTCCTCCATCACATATATAATTGGATAGATACCCAGTGATTAGTGATAGCGTTGAAGCAACTTATTAAAATTCACAACATACGCTATCATCTGCAGTAGTACTGCCATACCTAGCATCGTATTAATTACTCTCTTACATAAGGTGGAATAGCGCAGGGTTGTCAAGGCAACTATTATGTGGCATACTAGGTATTGTCTTATTCTTTAATCTGCGATTAGAATTTAAATCAGTTCTGACGTGAGCATGTTAAGAGAAAAGAAGCTGTAAAACGAAAAATATTGTGATCGAAACTATACGCCTTTGTTTCAAGCCACCTACACAAAGACCTATTTTTATGATATATATCTGCTAATCCGCGGCACGATTCCGACCATATCATGAGCATGTGTTTGTGAATCATAATCAGATAGTGATATTACGTCCATGCCGTGTCAAAAGCACATGCAGACGCACAAGAATTGCAATACGGGCCCCTAAACCACAGATTCTCCGTGACCTGGAGACACATGTGATTGAGCGTATGTAGGGACGGGTAGAAGACCAAAGACAAAATGGATACTCGTGCTGTTATACTTTTGAAAATTATATGTAAAAATTCGTTCTTGTTTCGGGATAAATGTATTTTTTTCCAGTTCCAACCAAATGTACATTCGAAGGATATCTAGGTTAAGCTATTTGAATCATATGTACAATTAAAAGACCAAAACAATGGTTTGTTGTTATTTTTGTTCTTTTCCATATCTTGTCCCAGTCTGGATCACAGTCACAGAACGATAATACTTTCCCTTTTGCCTAGCCCTTACTGTAATGCTTACGCCCTAAATGAAGCATGTCTAGATATTCCCAGGTTCAGTGTCTGTTATAATCTGCAGGAAAACTCACTGCAGGGTTAGGGTTACAGAGTAAACAAACTAAACAAACATGGCTGGCGGGACCAACATCTTCAGTAACATTTACATCTGCAAACATTTAATTCGCAATTGGTGAGGTAATAACATAAGCTAATGAGGCTAAGGGTTCTGTACCATGTTTGTGAAATATCTATGATGCCTTATATGAAGTCTATAATCTAAGCATTTCTAGCTATACATGGCTTATGTCACTGCTTGAAGAAAGGCTCCTTTAGAATTTTGTATATATTAGTATTTCACTGACTCAATCATATTGGAAGACACATGGCAACCTATACGTCCTTTGCGTTCCTATAGATGGAGAACAGCTTAGGAGGATGATGCAATCTCAGGATAGACGTCCCTGGTAGCACAATTGGTTGAGGTGCGGACTTAGGATGTGTAGTTGCACAGCTATGCATTGCCTGTTCGTATCCCAATGTCGCCTCAGTGGGTTCCTTGCAACTTTCGTGTGTTTCGTTGGTGGTAGCAAGGAATCAGGATCACATCAGCTGTGCTCAGCTGAATTGGGGCACTCTCATGGTGAGAGAAAGGTAGCCGACACATAAGACCCCTAGGGAGAAGTTGCGCAACCTTCATCTTTCTACTTCACCCTAGTGGAATGTACCCATTTGTGAATCGAATCCCCCATTGCAAATGAAGCTGTTTGATACTTATGTACATAATCTAACTGATTACATTGTTAAAATTGAGTGAACTGTGTTTACTCATATATTCACACCGTTAACATCATCAAGGGTGTTCACTAAGCCTCGGTTGTCTACTCGGCTGTGATGTTGACGTCCGCGAAGCAATTTATCATGAATCTTCTCCGATAATAATTTGTTTGGATTTCGTAAGGAAGACTTGTCGGGCTTGTTGCTTCCCTTGTTCTATGAATTTTCTTTTCTCGTCTTCGCTGAGACGTCGTTTTTACGAGACTTTGTCCGAATCTCTTGTTTCATGCTGTGATATTTTGCGATTTCTGATAGCACCAAACAAAACTCTTCCTCAGAGATTTTAGAGTTCGTTAGCGCGGTGGAAATATGATCGTCTATCATGTTTAACTTCCCTTCATCTAAAATTCTAATTTCGTCGTGTTTCAATGCTTTACGTTGCAGTCTGCAAGATATGAACTTAAGGGTCAGTCCCATCACCCTACCACTCTGGCTGTTATTTCGATGCCTAGCACCATGGGTGCGGACATGATGGTGGATAATAACCCGATACCTGCTACACCTAATCCCATGCTGACTGAAACAAGAGCGGAATTGACGGCCCTGTGATATTTTTTCTGTAATGCCGACCGCGTATCGCGTTCTTCATCTATTGCTACTTCATCCATGAATGGGGACAGTCCCATCCTGTGTGTGGGTGTATATATATTTTTTTATAAAATAATATTTAATTGGATTTCCGTTAATATCCGATCGATGTATTTGAGGCTGATAAGGTTTAGATTATTGTACATTAAAATATTCGATACATGAACCGATTTTGCTGGCAGATTTTCCAGGACGTCTACCACGCTGTCGAGTTTCGACACCATCTGCAATCCCACATTTGCATCCCGGTTTTGCTCGACAGCATGTGATGTTGCCTCAGATTAATTTCTTGTAATGCCGCAACAAAAACGATTCGGTTCTGCCGTCGTTGTACTTTTCCGTTTTCACCGGCACAGCTCTCAGCAGTGTGGAAGGTCGTTCGCCTTGAACGTTCTCAGATCGTGCTCAGCTGATCTAGATGAATGCACAGTTCATGATGCGGAACAAGATCGGGTAATTTCGTGCCTGTCATGGTGGTGTATGTCGTTCGCCGTAAACCCAAGCGTTTTAGACAACGCCCGACTGAGTCTCAAGTCGCTTTTTCCGTTGTTGGCTAACATGACCGTGCCGTTCGAGTCGTTCATTTTGAGTTCGGCTCCCACAGGTTTGAAGATTTTTCATTGAGCGAGCACATGCTCTAGTAGCCGTTCGTTATTTGGTTGCGGGTGTTATTGACAAACAGCCTGGTGTTTTTGCCGTTGATGTTGGTAGTATGCGATATCTCAGAGTGCGACTTCGAGCTGACCAGACGTGTTATCAATAGCGTGCAGCAGTTGAACGGACTCATCGATTGTGATTCCCGGAAGCGTCATGTACATTTTGAAATGTGTATACAAAATATATTACAATTAAAATATTTACAAACCGGGAGTGTTTTATTCTAAAAGTGATAATATAAGTGCTACCTATCTCACGCAACCGAGTATTGTGGTCGATGCAAAGGGTGGTTTACATTTCATAGTTCGGTTCATCGACATGTTTAAAAATTACGGGTTTTCTGTCACGAATGTGAAAACGGTACGCGCTTGGTTCTGCAAACCGATGCAGTTCTGGCAGAATCACTTCAATTTCGCCGTGTGGTACGCGACCACCGGGTGTGGTGTGACATTGAACGACACTCGTCATGATGACCTGAGTCGGTCTGTATTCTCGTTTCACGTGTACTACCAGATCAGACATATCCTGAAAGAAATCATAAATCAGGCGTGGAATGACGTAAACAATCCATATGATCGACGTGCGTACAAACTCGTTTGCAGTGAATTCGAACTATACCTGAAGACGGTCGATTGGCGTTTGCCGGGTCCGAACAATGGTTTGGGCATTCCCATTGTTCACAACATATCTCTCGTTGAAGCCAGCAAACAGCTAGTGAAAGATTGGGGTTACAAGTCGTATCATTACGCAAGACGAACGAGTGGAACAACGATTACATGGCTTTCAATGACAGCAAGGATTACCGCGTTTGGAGGTTTGAGCAGGGACCTACGGACGATTGTAAAATGTTCATGCTGGACACTTAGAAAGGGTTTACTCGTGCCTGTGTCATCAGATTGAATGATTCGATTCGAACGTACGTGTGGGCTGTGCTGGGCGCTCAGACGCAAACGCGTTCCAGCATTGTGGGTCGTAAAGGAACGGCTTACGACACGCAGAAACAGTTTGTGGCTAATGTCGAGGATACCATTGCTAGACTGTTCGATCTATCGAGTGCCATCGAATTCTATGAAAAAACGCTGGAATACGCCCTGTCGAAAGTCGACTACGTGTTCAGCGTGAGACTGTACATGGCTCCGAGTGACTTGCAACTGAGGGTGAACAGAGTGGTGGGCTACCACAACGACATTGATCGAAAGTTGGGCTTGAACCAGGACGTCAATAACGTGAGTTGAGTCATGTACGAAACGGGCATCGTGGCACCGACACCGACACCGATGGTGGTCAGCGGGATCGCGGTTGGACTGTGCCTCATTTGGTTAAAAATTCCTTAGCTGCGACATACACCAGACCCGCCATGGTGGCTACAAAAGCCCACAGGTTTTGACCAAGCCACGTGATCGATCAACCAGGAAACGATGCTGCCCAAGATGCCAGGCAGCGCTTCTGCAGCTTTGCCGGCCAGTTTAGCCAGGGCTTCGCCGAAAGATTTCAAATGTCAACGACACGACCAGGGCCGATATGATGAAGCCCAAAGCCGAGAGAACGCTGACGATGGTGATTCATTGTTCCCAAAACAGAATTCGGATCTATCAGCGATCGTGGTGTCCTCATTCAAGACTCGGTCGATGGTTTTCGCGGACGTGACGGCTTGTGATCGGAGGGCTTCCCGTTTGGAGGAAGCGGCTTCCAATCTGGTCTGTCTCATCTTCCAGATCTTTTCTCAATGATGTTCTTAATTGCTTCATCATCGTCCACCATCCTGAGTTTTCTTGTTTCGCGAGCGACGTGCTCGTCGATTTCGTTCAGTTTACAAATGGTGTTCATGAGGTCTCAGTGCACGTTTTTCAAGGCTTTGTCTAGACCCCGAAGTACCTTTCGGTCCTTTCGTTTTGCAGATCTCGGACGACCTTCGGTGTAAGTTGCTTTGGTCGTGCACTGCTGTAATCTCACAGGTTTAGTTCATCGCGGATCAGTTGACTACCACCACGGCGACTGGCTAGCGTTGACAGGGCGAGCGTTTTCTCATGTGTTTCTTCATGTGATCGACCTCCGAATAAGCTTTTAATTGCAGCATCCCTTCATTGTCGATTTTCGAATAGCCACGACCCAATGGTTCAACGTAATTTTTATCACGCTTTCAAGCATCGTAATACTCATCCACAGCCTGCTTTAAAAGCTCGTTGCCCACGGTCTCCCCCATGAACGAGGTGTCCATGGCTGCAGCTGCATTATCATAGTCGTTCAACTGGTGTAAGTCGAAATCGTCCATGGGAATATCATCCACCATTTTTATATTAAACTTATAATATACATAGTTTCCATATAAGCAATGTCACAATACTGACGAAAGCTTGATCCTTTCAGAAGATTGAGAGATCCACTCGCTGTCAAAGCCATGCGTCAGTTAGTGACCATCACAAACAATCCGAGCACGATTGATCAAAACCAAACGCTGCTGCTTCGATTTCTCAACCTAGGCGTGAACGACGTCATCATCCCCGGCACGACTCGACTGTCTTTTCACATAACGTTGGAGTCCGTGAACGACAAACGCAGGATCGTGAACAACCTGCATCCTGCTATCGACAAGAAAACCACCATCAAAATCAGTGGGAACGAGTTGCTGAGCATCGACGACAGCGACGTATTTTACTGTTACGTGGACCTCTGGAGAACCTCGGAAGAACGCAATGACATTGTGTATCAAGGAATTAGTCAGAATAACGACGTAGCGAACGAAATCCGTGTGGGGCTACGGTTTCACGCAAGACGAGCTCGGCAAAATGGCAGGAGAAAAAGCCGAGAGGCGTACGGGAATCGGTTTTTCATACCGCACAACTTCAAGCTGCTCGAGGGGCACATGCCGTTTTACCAGGCCATGCTGGGCAACAGGCTGGAATACGAACTCACGTTCAACGACTACGGCAAAGTTATCTTCATGCTGGACAGCACCGAGGCCAGCTACGTCGTCAACAACATCTCGCTGGAGTTCGACATGGTCACGAACACAAATTTGGCCCAGCAGATTCGCACCAAGTACTCGGGAAAAGTACTTGATCATTCCCGTGGTGGAATACTAGCCGTTTCAAAGAGACAGCAAACTTACTTGGCATCCAGAGATCACAAAAAGTGGAAGACCTGTGTTTCACCTACATGACGCTCAGTAGGGACCTTGATAAGCATTACGCGCTGTGGCTGGACATGCGATCAACGAGCAACGACAGACTACATGGCAGCAGACAGGTTATGGCCAACGGCAGCGAGGGGATCACCATCCAAATCACCTAGTAAGCTCAAAATCCGTCCGGAAAGTTAAATTTATATTTCTAAGTGATTATGGACACGCAACTCAATACACAAAATGGAAGATTCGTGCAAGACATTTATTGATTTACCTCGCGATCCCCACTGCGCCATCATGTGCGTTCAGACAGGGTACTGCAAGACAGCATTCGTGGTGGACATTGAAGGATACTATCGCGACTTGTTCGACCACATCGTCATTCTCTGCCTGACTTTACGGGAGAACAAGATGTACATGGAGAGACCACGGGTGATGACGGACCCGGACGTGCACAAAATCGATCCCGGAATTCGTCTGCAAGACTGGTTGCGTGCTTACCACTACAAACTGAAAGGAGAATCGACGCTGTTCATCCTTGATGACTGCAGCGCCAACAAGGAGATGGTTGTACCTTGCCTTCTCGGGCCAACACACAAAGCACAGCATTTGGGTTTTGACGCAGAAATTCAACTCGGTGCTGAAAGATTTACGGGAACAGACGCGATGGGTCGCCCTGTTTCACTGAAAGGTCAGCGATTCGTTCGAGGCTTGCTTGCGAGAAACGACGTGATCCTGACCAAACAAGAATGAGAACGAGTGAAGAAACACACCAAACTCTTGTTGAAAACTGACCAACCTGTAGTGTATAAAGTCTGCTAGCTTTTAAGCAAAATTCTACCAAAATCCAAGCAAAATTCTAGCATAACTCAAGCAAAATTCTCAGGTTCGAAACTATCATTGTGTGCAACTTGACGTTCATCTCGCTGTTTTTTTGCGTGCATCACATTTTATTTGATCAGACTTAAAAGTCGCGTGTTACATTATAACATGGAGTGTGATGAACTGCTCAAACAAATGTTGGATGACAATGATAATAATAATAAAAATGACAAGCGAGGGAGACTGGTGGTGCTCGCGGTCAGCGGCAAAGACAAACAATACTTGGGTGGTGGGGGCGACCACACCCCGATAAAATTCACAAAATACCAACCGAAGAAATCGACAAGCTGTACGTGAGATACGAGGCCAGACTCGGCGCCGAAATGACAATAACAATAGGGTATGTCATAACGCAAGTCCACGCCGGGGTAGTGTCGTACTTATATCCCATTCTGCTGGAACGTCGACTTTACCTGTAGGAAGATCTCGAGAAAGATCCGTTCATCGACCATGCTTTGAGAGCGGTCAGCTGCTTTCTGTACAACAGATACGGGATGTTTTTTAGCTCCAATGACCGTGAAGCATTGTCAATTTAAAGAAGAAAAAAACAATAATGATAATAATATGCAAATGGATGTGCACCCAGAGGAGGAGAAAACGTCAACACCAACGGAGGAGGAAGCAACGACGACACCAATACGACAAGTCACCACCACCAAGAATCCTAAAAAGAAAAGGTGGTTTAGCCAAGCACCACAAAAATAATAATACTCCATGGATTGTTGCCGCTGTGGCATCAACATGATTAAGCGTGGTCGTCGTCGTCGTTACGCTGCTATATAATAATAACAAGCAACCACTACTACGAACACAACAGCGGCAGATGACGCAGTCACAATTAGAAATAAATCTGCATGTGATCTTATAAAAACACACACAAATATATATATTTTATACATACACACACGATGTCATCTGAAGGAAAAACATTCGTTAATGATGAATATCGCCGGACTAACCGTAGGTTATGCTCGCTTAACGAAAATGGTCAAACAGCCTACAATCAAACTCAATTTCAACGTGCAGGACATGGGCATGCTCATCATGGACTTGCTCGTCATGGATTGGCGATGGCCACCAAGGAAATCCTTGTGAAACAAGGAATTATACTGGAAACTATTTTGAAGTAATATTAAAATATATTTTTTTTTTTTAAATAAAAAGAAATGGCTACGATCACCATGATGGTCGGTGGTGCATTAGTCAACACACGTTAAAATTTTTCAACCACAAACATCAAATGCACGAGCCCTACGTCATCTACGCCGACTTCGAAGCCCTCATCAAAACTGTCGACACTGTCGCGCTGTCATCCCCGAAAAAGAAGAACACAAAACCTGTAGGTTCGGTTACGTGGTCGTTCGATCCGACGGGGAAACGATCTACCGAGGTCCTGACACGGCCGAACGATTTCTCACGTGTTTTTAAAACAAAGAGAAAATCATCAGGAAACAGTTGTACACCATTGTACCCATCCGCGTGACCGAATACGACTGGCGAAGTCATGTGTGTGACGGACCCCCTGGACGGGAATGTCGTAAAAGATCACTGCCAAGTCACTGGCTAGTACAGAGTTGCCGCTCACAACGTGTGTACCTTAAGGCTCAAAATCAATCCCAAGACCATCAAAATCCAGGTCGTGTTTCACAATCTTCGCGGTTACGATTCTCAACTGATCATGCAGGCCATCGCGAAGGTTGATGGCAACATAATGTGCATCCCCAACAACATGGAAAAATACATCTCGTTCTCGTTAGATGGTCTGAGATTTATTCATAGCTTTCAGTTCCTGCTGTCGTCTCTAGACAGTCTGGTGAACGCCAACCACACGGACGACTTCAACATCACCAATAGATACACTGACGTCGAGACTCGACCTCTGCTGCTGAGTAAGGGCGTCTGCCCCTACGAGTACATGGACGATTGGTCTAAGATCAATGAGAAACAATTACCTCCCATTGACCAATTTTACAGCAACTTGACCGATTCCAATATCTCTCAAGACGATTACGCGCACGCGATTAACTTGTGGGACAAACTGGGCTGCAATAATTTGGGCGATTACAACGACCTGTACTTGAAAACAGACGTGGTGCTGCTGGCTGACGTGTTCAAGATATTCAGGAAAACTTGCTCGAAAAAAGTACGACCTGGACCCCGCGTGGTATTTCTCATCCCCCGGTCTCTCTTGGGACGCCTTAATGAAAAAGACCGGCGTGGAGCTGAAACTACTGACGGATTACAACATGCACCTGTTCGTGGAAAAAGGTTTGCGAGGTGGGATTTCCATGACCTCCAAACGATACGCCAAAGCCAACAACAAGTATGTTCCTGGTCACGACCAAACCAACCAAACACATACTCTATCTCAATGGCAACAACCTGTACGGCTGGGCCATGGGTCAGTATCTCCCCACTGGGGGATTCGAATGGGTCTCCTCGCCCGAGATGATTGACGTGAATAGCATCACATCGGATTCGAACAAAGGCTACATGCTCGAAGTGGACTTGGACTATCCCGCAGGACTACACGAATTATACAACAACTATCCGTTAGCTCCTGAACGATTGCCGGTGAACCCAGACTGGATGTCCGAATATCGACGAAACTTGCTGGGAGACAACAAGCTGGCTAACGCCGAAAAACTTGTGCCTAACTTGATGAACAAGTCAAAATACGTTGTTCACCATCGCAATCTGCAGCTGTACTTGTCGCTGGGAATGAAACTCACGAAAATACACAGGGCGCTCCAGTTCGATCAAAGTCCATGGATTAAACCTTACATTCGGTTGAACATGAATCTGCAAAAACAAGCCACGAGCGACTTCGAAAAAACTTGAACAAGGTCATGAACAACTCGGTGTTTGGCAAGACGATGGAGAATTTGCTAAAACACAATAACGTGAAATTAGTCAGAGACATCGAGGAAGAAAAACTCAGGAAACTCATAGCCAGCCTTGTGTTCAACCAAAGAAAGATATTCGACGACAACTTGGCAGCACTGCACATGAACAAAAGCCACATCAAATTCAACCGACCCGTTTACGTGGGGATGAGCATCCTTGACTTATCCAAACACTTGATGTATGATTTCTACTACAACGAACTGAAACAGCAGTACGGCGACAGGTGCGAAGTGCTGTACACGGACACAGATTCCCTGCTGATGGAAATTCACACCGAGGATGTGTACGAGGACATGAAGAAACACATGCACCTGTACAACAACAGAGACTACCCTAAAGATCACCCTGTGCACAGCCAAGTCAACAAAAAAGTGCTCAGCAAGATGATGGACGAATCCACGGGCATGCTGATCGCCGAGTATGTCGACTTGAGACCCAAGATGTATTCCATGAAGAAAGCCCACGACAATACAATCCGAAAGGCCAAAGGCGTGAAAAAACGTGGTGAAAAAACACATCAAACACGCCAGATTCAAGGTAGCCCTGTTCAAGAATAAAACGTTCAAACACCAAATGAACATGCTGAGAAGCGACGGACACAGGATATACGGACTGAGAATCAACAAGACCTCGCTGTCTCCCATGGACATGAAACGATGGATCGCCATCAACGGAGTCACCACTTATGCGTACGGGCACAGACGCGTATCGAATAATTGAATGCTTACACACACATGTGTACATACATCATGGAAAAAATTTATTACAGCCCACGCGGGTACAGGAAAGGCGCGGACGCCACCCCAAAAATCGCCAAAAGCTGCTCGAGTCTCGGAAGACGTCGCCAAAGCTTGGCTTTAAAAACAAGCCATCTGGCATGTCTACCTGCCGGCGCCTCGATACATCCCAAGAAGAAAATTCGACATTTCAACGCCGAATCGCGTCCACCAAGCCGACCTCCTGTTTCTCCCTCATGACAAGGTGAGGCGATAAACCTACAAGTATGCCCTGACAGTCGTCGATGTCCCCAGTCACTACAAGGAAGCCAAATCGTTGATGACCAAAGATTCGAACGAAGTCGCCAAAGCCTTAGAACGCATATACAAATGCAGTCGCTTGACATGGCCTGCCGTATTGCAAATCCATCCCGAACGCGAGTTCATGGGAGCCGTGTCACAGCTGCTGGCCAAGCACAAAGTCCAAGTGAGACGAGGTGTGGCAGGAGCTCACCATAGCCAAGCCATAGTCGAGAGATTCAATTGCACCTTAGCCGAATGTCTGTTCTCACACCAATACTCGCAGGATTAAATGGATCCCGGAAACAGAAACACGGAATGGGTCGTATGCTTACCGCCAGTGGTGTATGTCATCAACAACAAAGTCACCAGACTCGTGGGCAAGAGACCCGTCGAAGCCATCAAAACGATATCTGTCGAATCGTCGTCGGCAGCAGCACGTCACGAAAAAAACAGAGGAAACATTACAGGACCGGGTCAGCGTTAGGTACTTGTACCAGCCAGGAGAATACGAGGGAGACAGCAGAAAACGCGCCACCGATCCGATATGGTCCATGAAAACGTACAACATAGACCTTGTCGACATCAAAGAGGGCGAACCGAACTTGTACTACTTGAAAGACGGACCGCCAAGAGCATTTGTCAGAGAGGAGATGATGATAGTACCTCACGACACAGTACCTTACACATCACCCACCGTGTGATGATAGTTTCTCGTCATGATTTTTTATCAGTCTTGCATGCCTATTTTTCTGCTTAATGTAGCCAGCCAGTCAGCCACCCGTACACTGAGTCTTTTTCCCAACCGACCCCATGCTAACTTAAAAGTCAAATATTTCAGAAACTATTTGACCGATTTTCGTCAAATTTTGCATGCGCCTCAGTAGTAGTATCCACAATGGGGCTACGGGATTAGGGACTTCCCAAGGGCTCAATTTAAAAAACAAATTTAAATTGAGCTCTTGGGAGGGACCTGGTCCCGTAGACCCATTGTGTATACTACTAGGCATCATTGTAAAACACAGGGGTTATTTCCTTTGCGTTAACTGACAGGCTCTTTCGGTGTCAAATATTTGGAACTCCGGCCAGAGGCGATGCTATGCTGTCTGGAAATATGGCTTTTTTGTAAAGCTTTGGTTGCACTTAGTGATAAGTGATTGTTAAATGTACATATGATAGTTTGAAGGATAATCTCAGCTGACTCAGATACTTTGCACGTATTTTCCCCCAGTCTTTCCACACCCGTAAAGATCAATCTTATATATATGTCTATTAGAAAATACTTTAAAGAAATGGGATGGCTGAATTTGGTTACCTGAAGTAGTGACCGCAGCATTCTGGTTACACTGCGTTGAGAGAGGACATAGCTTTGCAAGATACGAATAAATATGCTTGTCGTTTAAACCTTTATCCGATGTTTGTGGAATGTGATTGAAGATGATTCCTGCACCTGTAGCCCCAATATAGATATTGTTAGTCTGTGAATCTTCCAAATTCCTTTGTCTTTTTTTCAATTGAAATTAAGTTCTTTGCCTTTTATTAAAATAATATATTTTCAAGACACTAAGCGTCAGTCTTATTGTGCCTATGTCGGGAATTAAACACCGACATTTGACCTGACAAGCGAACACTTTAACCACGAGCGTACCCGATCATTCCTTGATACTCTTAAAGAAATATACATTAGTACATTTATTATACATTCAAGACTGAACCCTGTTTTGTCACCATATATCCTTCAGTTGTTATGTTAGTGACATGATCTGCACACTGATTAATTTAAAACAGGTATATATAAATAATGATTATTTGCATTCTTTACCCAATTTAGTTTTCCATTTATTTAGCAATTTTCAGTTTCTATTTCCTGGAAATTTTGTACGAAGGTACATAGAACAGTTTCACCCAATAATAGTAGCATAGAGACAATAAGTTTCGGTACTTTGATAGATTAATAAGTGCACATTATATTCCATGATATTGGGATGCCAAAATGATTAACATAATTATATAATGTATAACAAATCAAACACCAAAAACCAAACTGAAAAGGCATGAGCAACAGAAATGCTGCCAGGTAGTAAGCTTTCTATAAATATCGAAACTGCTTAGTTATCTAAGTTTATGAACTAATTGCAATCACTAGAAATTTTCTGTAATCCACCCAAGAGATGGAACTAGGTGTACAGTATATTCCGTCGGGTAACTGAAATTTGAGAATACCTCCGAATGGGATAATATCTGTATTCCGAATAAAAAAGAGGTCATAACAAGTGTGTGCATGTTTACACATTTACAACAGTAATTTACACCGGGTATCATTATTACATTGTAATCATCTTTTTTGAAAGTATAAGAAATAAAATGTGTGTGTAGCTATGATCAGTCTGATAAATCATACAAGTGTGCACTAAAATTAGGGACCTACCGGTTCATTATGTGTGTGAACACATCTGTCTGTGTTTTCTTGTAATAAGCAGTGTCTCCCCGTATGGCATATATAAAGAAGTGTATCAAAGGTCAGTTATTTAAACTCTAATGTAATTTCCATTACAAAAAAGTATAAACGATATTACCTACTGATCAGAAAGGCTTAGCAGTACCCTAACACCGACTCACCGCCACCACCCCACCCTAGGCCTACCCCATCCCACACCCTCTCCATCTCACACACATTCACACACATTCTCTCTCTCTCACTCTCTCTCTCACACACACACACACACACTCCCTAACATACACATCGCTCTGGCCCACAGACCCGATATTTAAACCTTTTCAACAGACATCATTTGTATGTCAAGAAAGACACGCACGTTAATACTGGTGCTCAGTCATGGGTATCACTTCGGCATGTGTTTCTAATTATCTCAGTACATTATGGCATGGTCGGACGCGCTAACGAACCCGATGTGACAGTTATATTACAGAACCATTGAAATACATGTTAAAGAAGTGTCAATCGACCAAATTACCAAACATTTACGCGTGTACTAAAACAAACCTAACCCTGATCATTCGAGATTTCAAAGGTACTGAAATGCATGTCCTGCAATCACAGCATTTACATATGCTACACATGCTAGAAAACACATGAAAACAATGGCCAGGTTTAAACAACTGTGAAATACATGTAAATACAGAGTTGAGTGTTCGTTTATTTTAACACCCCTTTAAACGTGTGTAAATCTGACAGCCAGATGGTACGTAGATTTCAAACTTTGTTCATATGGCAGCCGAATGAAACGTATATTTTCTAACGTTAGTAAATTTGGGTAATACAGTCATTTTGTGTGGTTAACATGGCTGCAATAATAAGCTGATTTTGTGTTGTTTACGTCATTGTTACATTGACGGTATTGATACTTTGGGGAAACAAACATTATCAAAGTTATAATGATACACAATTGCAACTACTTAATCTCCCTGAACAGTTTTAATCGTTTCAGAAGAAAACAATACGGATAATCAATGAAACTTCAACAAACAATTCTCAACACAATATATCAGTTTAAACATACAAAAATGTTAAATCTATTCACACTGGAATTCCATATACATGAGAATTCCAATTTCCCATGTCATGCTTAATAATTTGGTCAACACAACCATAAACAGGTTTAAATGAAACATCTCATAATATTCACAGCTTATTTAAATACGCATCATTGTGACTTGACTTTGATCCATGACACTTCATCAATAAACTTTACTACACATTAGAATTGTCATTGAAACAACTTTCCTCGTCACCAGACCTCCTGCTACCACACGCAGCAGTGCAAGGAAGATTTGATCTCCTGCATTTGAGAGACTCCACCCTGATACCCGCTTCTACTACAAGGGGAGCAAGATAATTCAGGACCCTAAGGAAGACCAGAGTAGATCTTGGGACACTCGGAGCCAACACAGATCTGATACTTGCGGATACCGAAACCTCGGGGACACGAGACGGACTTTGTGATCGTCATCGAGACCCACCCGTTAGGGAAGTGGCCAGGGCCAGGATCATGTGAGACGTCCGTCGACGCATCGAATTGCTAGGAATGAGACTGACGACTGCGAAAGTGTTTGTGAAAATTTTGGGAACATTTCCGGTATCATGCAAAACTTTACAGACGCTTGTTTTGTAGGTTATATCAAATTACTTGATATCATTGGTATTACTGAAACTTGGTCGCTTGACGTAGATCTGGAAAATAGATTCAGTGATTTTAAGATGATTGTAAACAATGCACGAAAGAGATCTAATAAGGGCAGATCTTCCGGGGGTATCGTAGTATTGATAAAGAAACAGTTCTATGATTACACGAATTGGTCCAAAGTAACAGAAAACGTTATATTCATACTTTGTGGTGTTGAAATTCAGAACTTACTGAAACTATACTTGATTCACCAATCACTAGAGAAGCGATGATAGAAAGTATTTACAATCTTAAAGCAAATAAATCACCAGGATTTGATGACATGATATCAGAACTACTATTTAATATTATTAATTGGTATCAATTCATAAGCTTAGTGATGCAAATAACCCAAATAACTATAAAGGAAGTACCCAACTGTACCCAACATATTACTTATCACAGTCAGCGATTCGGTTTACGCATACACGTTACTCTCGACTTTGACAAACGGGGTAAAGGCAACAGAAACTGTTCGCGGAAGACCTTGTCTTCTTGTATTCATGAATCAGGACCCGATTATCCATCCTGACTTCGCTGTTATATAGATCCAGAATGTAACGAAGAAAAGAATATATGCGATATATGTCAAAGCTAAAATAGTTGAGCAAGTATTGATGTCTTCAGTTACAAACTCCTTGCTTCAATCACACTCACAAGAAATTCCCTTTATCAAGTTAGGAGTAACAGCATATGCACATATGGATGACCTCAGAATTTACAGAAAGTTCATGAAGGATTTATCTTCTGTTTCTAAAGTATAACTTATAATTATAATTATAATACAAGGATAACTAGGATCTACAGTTTTCGAATTGTTCTATTAAGTATTCTGATTTAATCGTGGTGAGCATTCTGCTGTACACACTCAATCGATTTAGTGCATACATTAATCTTCAACACTACTGCAAGTTGCACCCTATTTTAACTGGATTACTAGCACGGCTGAATGTGAATTGTTGAAGCCAAGAAACAACCGCAGCTTTCATTAATTTCATTTTCACACAGTGCCTGACTGCAAGCTAGCTGCATAAAATCAAGAGTAATCTTTGTAGTCTTGAGTCTGAACCGTATTGATAAGGATCACAACAATAGTCTCAGTGAGAAGTGTAATCTTATTTTCTAAAATGATCATAAGCTCACTAGTCTGTGCCTACCGCCTCTCTCGTCATAATTGTGTTGTACCAAAGTGCACACCTAAAAATAACCATAGAGCGTGACTCAACTGTTCGTCAATGTCAAAGGTTTGGTGTCACATGGCTATTACTATAATGACAATATCTCAAAGCGACAATAGATGTCTACCAGACTGCACGATAGCAAACAATGATCACACAGCTACTTGAGCAAAGTCGAGGTCACCCTGCCCTACCGGTGTGACACACAGCAAACTCATTGTGTACCCGAAAACATTTCCACGAGGACACTTGGCTTATCTCACAACGGTGAATTGCATGGGTCACCGTGTTCGTAACTATAAGCACGTGACATATCACAAATGTTAGGTCCTAAAATCAAAGTCTCAACAGGTTTTTAACATAAATATTCCTATGAAAGCTGTGGGATGTAGTCAATAGCGTCATTTCTCAGCTAAACCGTCCAGGTCTCAATAAGAGACCCATGATACTTTTCAAGCACATCTGCTGTTGTAACAATATACATAGAAACATACATTCATGGACGTATGGGGGCAGTGGGGTAGCCTAATTGTTAAAGCGTTCGCTCTTTACGCCAAAGATCCGGGTTCGATTCCCCTTATGGGTACAATGCGTGAAGCCCATTTCTGGTGTCCCTCGCCGTGATATTGCTGGAATATTGCTAAAAGCGGCTTAAACCTAAACTCATTCACTTATGAACGTATGCATGCATGCAAGTAAGCAAACATGCAAACTAGCAAGCATACACCTATGCAAACAAGCATACACACACATACACACACTGTGTGACTGGCCAGCCCTATTGCTGTTATCGACTGCGCGTATTATTTATAGATGCATGGTTTCAAGTGTCAGTATGGATATTCACTTGATTACACCATAGCGATTGCGCTGAAGTCCTTGGTCGGCTTTTGATTACATGCGGATTCCCGGAGAGCACATTCTTCTCCCGAAGAATACACATATCGTGGTAAAGTACAAATATTCCAAGAGAGAGGGAGAGAGAGAGAGAGAGAGAGAGAGAGAGAGAGAGAGAGAGAGAGAGAGAGAGAGAGAGAGAGAGAGAGAGAGAGAGAGAGAGAGAGAGAGAGAGAGAGAGAGAGAGAGAGAGAGAGAAATTCATACACAATGAATACAAGTAGTTAATATTTAACGTCAGATCGGCAATACCTCAGCCATATCGTGACGAAAACAATTTATACAATATAAAGAGAAGACGTTTTGAAGATTAAAACCTGTTGACGATGGACAGTAAAAATACTACAGAATCACAGATATGAATAATGCTAGCGAGCAAAGCTAAAACATTCCAATTAAAGAGGACAATACAGTATAAAACACTGGAGAGAGAGAGAGAGAGAGAGGGAGGAGAAATGTTCATACACAATAAATACAAGTAGTTACTTAATCAGTCATCGACGGACTGAAAAATAACTACAGTATCACAAAATAATAAAACTAGCTAGCAAGTATCTTTAAAAATTGAAAACTATTTTAAACAATACAATGTAAAAATGGGCTTTTGAGCGCCAACAACTGAAGGTAGATGACCATACTAGGGACCATGGGGACTTACAGTTCCTTTGCTACCTGCATGGACCCTAGCTGGATTTACACCATCCCTTCAGCTGCTGGCGATTGTAGGAAAATTTAGACACAAATTAAAATGACAATAATACTAAGAGTAAAAAAAGAAGATTGAATTTATTTCAAATGTATCCTCTCAGGAGGACAATAAGTTTATGGTACTTCAACCTCCCTTGAGGATACCGCCACTAACAATCTAAGTTGCAAATTTAACCATTAATGATAAAATATATATCTATGTACAACACATTCTAACGGCCACAGGACTTTAAAGTTGAAGTTAAGATGTATAGTTACCATGTCACAACTGCGCAGACACATCCACTTTAGTACAACTGCTGTCGCTCCCGTCCCAATCCATATCCCATATCCAGTGATAGCTATTTATTACCACACGCGGTTGTTGTGTGAGTACAAAGTACTTCGCGGTTACTTGTCAGGGGCGTGCACAATGTTAATATCGACTACCATCTGTCCAGTTTGTGTGTGCGTGCGTGTGTGTGTGTAAGTAGGTATTTAAACGTAGTATTCTTGTTATTTTAATTTTGGCTCACATTTCTTACAATCGCCAGCAGCACAAGGGATGGTGTAAATCCAGCTAGGGTCCATGCAGGTAGCAAAGGTACTGTTAGTTCTCATGGTCCCTAGTATGGTGATCCACCTTCAGTTGTTGGCGATCTATAGCCTGTTTTTATATTGTCTTGTCAAAATAGTGCTATTAGTTTTAACTTTCCACGCTAGTCTTAATTTTAATTGTGATATTCTAGTTGTTTTACTGTCCTTCGTCGACAGGTTTTTACAATATACATATATTCCATTTCAATGTCAAATATGTTCCCGTCACGATATGGCTGCAATATTGCCAATGTGACCTTAAATAGTAACTCACTCATTCACTCACTCACTCACTGTTACTTAATAAAACAAATCAGTAGAATCGGCAGGGGTTCAATACGGAATCTGGGGTGCAATACGGAATTTGTCCCCATCATCCGAATTGCAACCGTCATCCGTATTGCACCCCTGTACTACTATCCTAAGTTTACATGGGTATATAATAAAACCCATACTAAATGACCAAAATCTAGAGAAACACAATTACTGGTCCCATTTCATTTGTATCGATGTCATGGTAGATATGTTCAGAGTTGCGTTGTTTTCGCAAGTTTTCCTCTTCTTCTTCTTCAGCCTTCTCTGGAGAACAAATTGCTTCTTGGTGGTTGAAGGATCTATAATGAAACATCCAATTTGTTTTCAGAAATCCCCCAAAAGTTATGTTAACACAATTGTAACCTATTAAAGTTGAAACTGTCTCAACCGGCACTCGTCGGGACTGAAGAAATAATCATATACATTGGTGTATCACAATAAAATGTGTTAACTAACTAGTTACATGCACAGGTATACCCATATTGTGGTGAGATATGATTACACAATGCCATTTAGAAAGTGGTCAAATGTAACATATGTTATATTTGGGATTACACTTTCTTAGTAAAGTACAAATTCTAGTACCTTTTTGAGTTGAGCCCCATCCGGGATTCGAACTCACACCCTCAGAGTCAGGCACCTAATCGCCAGCACACAAAGTCAGCCGCCTAACCTATTCAGCTACCGCGACTTCCACAAAAATGGAAGTCGGACAACTGGTAGTCTAGACTGCGGGCTTTGTGTACCCCTCTGATAGGTGTTAATTGGCACGGTTCCCACGACCGAAAGTTATGATTACACAATGCCATTTAGAAAGTGGTCAAATGTAACATATGTTATATTTGGGATTACACTTTCTTAGTAAAGTACAAATTCTAGTACTTTTTGAGTTGAGCCCCATCCGGGATTCGAACTCACACCCTCAGAGTCAGGCACCTAATCGCCAGCACACAAAGTCAGCCGCCTAACCTATTCAGCTACCGCGACTTCCACAAAAAATTGTGTGCTTGCGATTAGGTGCCTGACTCTGAGGGTGTGAGTTTGTACTTTACTAAGAAAGTGTATTCCTAAATATAACATATGTTACATATTGTGGTAAGATTCAATTATCTTTGTCGCCAACCATGCAGTTTCAACTCAGGATTAATTGGTGACAATACACATCCGGGTGACTCCTCGCCAAACGCCGGATTAGGTAGCGCTGATTCCTGTATATACACATAATAAGGCAGCTTTCGGATTACATCGCTTTTAAAATGTAATAAATGATGCCACGGACGGGACTGACATTTTATGCCGGAGCTGATAACTGGCCCGATTGAACAGCTGCAGGTTTTGACAGCTTCCACTGTAGTTATAAGGTTGTATTAGAGTGAGGGACTGATTTTATCCTTACTCTGGCTTTAGGAAAGAGAAGCAACAAAGCCCTTTCCACATGCTAAAAACAGTCGATCGTAAAATTGTGAATATATATCATGCGTATATATTTGTTTCAGCAGTATTACAGCTGTAAGATGTTGTTTGTATACAGATCAGGCAATCCGGTGATTGACACCATGTGATATGATGACTGAGCAAGTGCTTATTGACTCAGTATGACATGGTGATGATACCAGGTATTCGCGAAAAGGTGAGTGCATCCTGCCCCACCGATGGCACGCGTCATAAACATGCCATGTTAAGTCTAGTCAATTGTTCACCTGAAATAATTCGGGAACGTATGGTAGTAGTCAAAACAGGGAATTGCATTGGACATCATTTTTTTGTCACTGATACATCAAATTTGGAAATTTCCTCCACGTGTCTACCATAAAACCTCTTGAAAGCTTTACTGGGGCCTTGAATGCCATAACCTTTATCAAACAACTTCTGAGCAAGAAAGGTATCAAGCTCTTTGAAATCCTGATAAAAGAGCTCGCACGATTGTACCTCAAAAGTTGTGAAATGTAAACACCAAAGGCCAGAGCTGTTGAAATATTGCTCATCGTGAAAAGGAAGCTGACTATTGGAAAGTTGAAATCATCTACTTTGTCATACAGCCTTTTGGATAGTTTTTGTTACTTTGAATCTTTAAGCATAGATCAAAATATGAATGCGGTTTAGGCGGTCTCACTTTTCTCCTTAATTCCACGTTCAGGTGGGTAAATCAGTGGAAAGGAATTGGCTATTTGATTATTATTGAACGATATCAAATCATCCATGTACCCGAAGATTAAGTTAAAAGTCTTGTCCACAATTACCTTGTTTTGATTATGCCAACCCAAGCAGAAAAAAATCTGACTCATATGCATAAAGGAACAGTCCCGCTAGGAGGGGAGCACATGCGGATGCCTATGTATCTATATAATTGGCGAAATGAGTTACCCCCAAATTTCACAAAGATGTTATCAATGAGGAAGACCAGCATTTACATATATAAATGTTATAAATATTTTTTGCCTATTTTAATATAATGTTGGGAAAATAAGAGATTCTGATGTTTTTATGTAAAACCAGGGATAATTTACAACATTATATAGTCTCCCTGGTAATACGCATGTAACTTATTATTATATTTATGAATGTATTTTGGGCGAGTGGCCTATTACTGAATAAAATGTCTGTCTGTCTGAATCAACTAATGAAGCTTTCTCATACGTTTGTCATGTGGGATAGTGGTATACAGTGTTGAAAAATCAAATGTTTTGACAGAACGGACCTCGATTCATGTCTGGGATTGTGTAAGCAAATCCTTTGAGTTTTTGTTTATTTATTATTATTGAAATTTGAACTTTATCTTATTTAAATGAGATTTATACGTGCTGAGCACAAAGATTCTCTCTCAATCCAGTGTGTAAATTTGTGGGCACTAAAGGCTGAAGTCGGAAGCGGTCATATCAGGTATTAAAACGTACAGGTAACAGATTTGAGCATATATTGACCCTAAGGTAACACAGTTTAGAACATTTACTGAAAAGAACCCATAAAAGACAACCACACCCAATTGTCTAGGCTCATTTGTTACTCAGCGATCATGACTGTCTCTGCAAGAAACCAAAAATCAAGACAAAATTTTCACACTGACCTTGAGGTGGATAGACCCTTGTTGTAGCAAATGTAACACCCAGCTACTGCTACAAACAATAATGCTGCCAGTGTAACAGCCCATAGACTGACTACATTGTTCTTCGAGTCATCATCTAAAACAAACGGAAAATGTCTTTTGCAAAAAAATCATTTCACTCGTTGTAGGGATCATACATAGAGATTTCAGCTTTGCAAGGAACGTAAACGGACATCACATAAACAATTAATTTTGACACATTAATTTGCAGATTATTTTATCTACATGTCAATGAAAACGTACACAATAATATTTGTTTTACAGAACAACACCGTAAATGCTTCAATAGCACCGTTTGAAGAAAAACAGTCATCATTTTAGCGGTAATGGAACCGTTTGGGGCTAACGGGAAATACAGTGGTCACTGTACAAGTACAAACCTTCATCACGGCTCATTATGTGAGAACGAAGACAAGTCTGTATCCTCCACTAAGTTGTTTGTGTATTTATTTACGTCTTCAACTGTCTTCAAGTTTTTGTCATTGACCATCACATTATCAAGTGTATGTTCGAGACGAAGCTTTCCTCTCTACCCTTTCATTATACCAAGATCTCGTTCTGTCTGACATACCGTAATGAGAATCACTAACTTCCAAATCTGCTACAACATTCAAATCCATGATGACACTACCACTTGGCTGGACGAGTGTTGCAATAGCAGACGTTAGTGCCTATATCTGTCTGTGAGGAAGGGACGTTTGAATCGGCAACGTTTATTCAGATCAGCAGCCCACAGCCTTATCCGATGGTAGTGTGGAGAGTCCCACTCCCACCCGCCAATGACCTTGCAGTTCTTTTGATTGATCTCCGCTGTCTTCCAAGTCTAGGATCGACAAGAAACCATGTGGTTAATGTTGAGATAGGAGATCACTGCGTCATGCATACCAATGACTTGCCATCGTGTATTTTCTGAAAGTCTACATCTTTCCATTTCGCGAAAAGTTAGTTCTTGTACTGTGTACTTATAAAACAATTAAGAAAGGGTTACTGTTTACACCAATTATGAAATG
The DNA here is from genome assembly GCF_003918875.1 of Haliotis rubra. Classification (NCBI taxonomy): domain Eukaryota; kingdom Metazoa; phylum Mollusca; class Gastropoda; order Lepetellida; family Haliotidae; genus Haliotis; species Haliotis rubra. The sequence continues at coordinate 255,507 of NW_025764960.1, forward strand.
TTTACCCCTATGTGCTTGCCGCCTTCACAACAGGTGAACATGTGCTTTTGAGATATTGTCAGAAACACGTCTCTACAAACTCATAAACAACTCGGTGTTCGGCAAAACTATGGGAAATTTGCGAAAGCGAGTCGACGTGAAGTTAGTCCGAGCACACGAGGAAGAAAAAATCAGGAAACTGCTAGCTAGCCCGGCATTCAACCGAAGCAAGATATTCTCTGGCGACTTGGCGGCACTGTAAATTGACAAGAGCCACATCAAATTCAACCGGCCTGTTTACATGGGAATGAGCATCCTGGACTTATCCAAACACTTGATGTGCGACTTTTATTACAACTCACTCAAAACACAGTAGGGCATCGATGCGAGGTGCTGTACACGGACACAGATTCGCTGCTGATGGAAATTCGTACCGAGGACGTGTACGAGGACATTGCGAAACGCATGCACCTGTAAGACACGAGCGACTATCCCAAGGAGCATCCGATGCACACCCATGTCAACAATACGTCGAAATACGTCGGCTTGAGACCCAAAATGTGTTCGATAAACAAAGAAAACAATGACGATATCAGAAAGGCGAAAGCCTTGAAAAAAATACGTGGTGAAAAAACATATCAGGCACGATCGATTCAAAGAGGCCCTTTTCGAGAAACGGACGTTCAATGAACATGCTGAAAAGCGACAAGCACATGATATACGGTCTGAGAATCAACAAGACGTCGCTCTCTCTTGCCGACGATGGCGTCACGACTTACGCTTACGGACACCAAGGTATTAAACATACATGAAAAAATAATCCAATACATCATGGAGAAAATTTACTACAGTGCACGAGGATACTGGAAAGGCGCGGGTGCCATCCCAAAGCCACCACTGTTTCCGAAGATGGCTTAACAAACAAGCTTTGTGGCAAGTCTACCTGCCGGCGCCCCGGTGCATCTCGAGAATAAAATTTGATGTTTCGATACCAAATCAAGTGCATCAAGCTGACCTCTTGTTTCAACCGCACGATAGGGTGAGATGTAAAATGTACAAGTATGCCCTGACAGTCGTGGATGTCGCCAGTCGCTACAAAGAGACCAAACCATTGATGACGAAAGATTCGACCGAAGTTGCCAAAGCACTCGAACACATATACAAACGCAGTCGCTTAACCTGGCCTGCCGAGCTGCAAGTTGATCCTGGACGCGAGTTTATGGAAGCCGTGTCGCAGCTACTGGCGAAGCACAAAGTCCAGGTCAGACGAGGCATGGCGGCAGCGCACCGCAGTCAAGCCATAGTCGATAGATTCAACCACACCTTAGCCAAGCGGTTGGTGCAACATCAATATGCACAAGATTTGATCACTCCAGAGAAACGATCTACCGAATGGGATAACGAAGTCACTAGACTCGTTGGTAGGAGACCCGTCGAAGCCATCAAAATGAAATCTATTACTGCCGAATCGTCTGTACCACATCGCACAAATTACCAGACCCAGTCATTTTTAGGTATTTGTACCAGCCGGGTGAACACGAGGGAGATCGTAGAAAACGTGCTACCGATCCGAAATGGTCGATGAAAATGTACAATATCGACCGAGTCGATATTAAAGACGACGAACCCAATCTGCATTATCTCATATATTCGTGCTAGAGGATTTACAAGTCGTAATTCACTCGTAATCGTAATCCGATTGTCTTATGGTGTTAGGTAAGACCGTCAACGTGGTTGGACAGTAAGTTATTATTGGTTCGCCTTTATCATTCCAGAATATTTCATCTTTCTCCACAGGAACTTCAAAACCAGCATTTGAATCACCTTCGTCTCTTACTACGCACTTAATTGTGTCTCTCCCAATCACTGATGTTACAGCGAAGTGAGAATTCACTTTTAACGTTCTATCCAGACGTTTTTTGCCCAAATGACCCTCTGTTTTTAACCAAAACTCGCTTACTCCAACCAAATATGCGCATTGTTTGTCCTGTTCTGTGTGACATTTTCTGAATATGCCGTACTGGAAAATCATTTAACGCTTCGTCAACATCATCAAGACACTGCTCTCCTATTTTTCTTCCCGATTCATTTTCGTTATAATTCTAACAATATCTTATACGTTTTTCGCTTATAATTTTGCATGGACGTCGAATGATGGGCCGCCATCATTCACCCATATTTTTTCTCTGTCAGGGCGGCAGTTCGCAAAATAATCGTTATTAGGGACCTGATATCGTACCGCCATTCCTATACTACTGGGTCTTTAGGCTCTTGGTTGTTTTGATGTCGGCTGATGACACGATTCAATGCATTCGACACCGATGACATCACAGGCCTGAATCTATTACCCAGGTGCAGGGTGTGTTGGCAGCGACCTTCAGGGAGCATGGTCGCCTTTGGTCTGCCTGTTCTTGGCCTGTCATTACACGGATTTTCTTTTCTGCGGGGTTCGAGGATTGGATTTAGCTTGGTTAAGACTAGGTGAAAGTATCTGCCTTTTTGAACAATTAAATTTTAATTTATCTGTTTTATCAAGTTTCTTTTTGACATTAATTTAGTACGAGTCGAAGACCATATCTGGTGTACTAAAACACCGTTCGATGATGGCTCTAAATGTGTATCTGCTGTGTAAAGTCGAGGTAGAAACAAGCACTATTTTTTCGTCAGGTTTGCGTAAGTGTGCAGGATTGATGCATAAAAAAACCATCATGTTTCTGGATACATCTATGGTTTCCAGAACACGGAAAGAACAGTCTGCTATGATGCTCTTGGTTCTTAGTATCCTGAAGATAGAGCCTTAATGCACTTACATGGCGTAGTTTGAGATCCACATGATACTCCATCATGGATATATTGATGAGAGTCTTCCAAGAGGTTACAATACCCATGATGATTCTTAGGGCTGGTATTTTGCAACCTGTTGTACTTGGGCCAGCATACCTCCTGTTTGGAGTTTTGACACTGTTAGTGATGGAAGTTCTGTGATCAGGTTAATATCGTCTGGCTGAAGCTTAGATTCCAAGATGGTCTATGGGCACAAAGATTACGGGTGTTATTAACAATAACAATAATGTCGGTATTTATATAGCGCTACATCCAGGCACTAATACATGCTCATGGCGCTACAATACTATTGAGAAAAAAATTAGTTAAAACTATTTACAGAGAGACAATTGAACATAGAAAGTCTAGTAATAGGCAAGAAGAAAAAAGTGGGTTTTAGAGACGATTTAAATGTGTCCAAAGATTCAGCATTCTTGATGTGAGTGGGCAAGTTGTTCCAGAGACTGGGGGCTGCGTGTTGGAATGATCTTTTCCCATAGGATGAGAGTCGAACTTTAGGAATGACAAGTAGCTGGTGATTCTGGGATCGTAATGGTCCGGTTGAGATGTACTGACACAGAAGACTGGAGAGGTATTCAGGTGTTTGTCCATGTAGAGCTTTGAAAGTGATACAGAGAATTTTGAAGTCAATCCGGAATTTGACAGGCAACCAGTGTAGAGACATCAGTGAAGGTGTGATATGATCTTTCTTGGACTTGCGCCAGACGATGCGAGCTGCTGAGTTCTGTAATTTTTGAAGTTTATGAAACTGAGTTGAACTGATGCCAAAGTGCAGACTGTTGCAATAGTCGAGTCGAGAAAGTATAATGGATCGAACCAAAGAATGAGCACATTCTGTTGTGATGAGATTTCTAATGGAACTGATTGTTCGCAGATAATAGTGACAGTTCTTGTAAAAGATGGTTGACTTGCGATTCCAGAGACAAAATGGCATTAGAAACTCGAACTTTTGGAGCCCACCGTGGAGCCTTCTTTGATCTGCGGGCCCCGCCTCTTGATCATCCAACAATCAATAAACAAAGAGGTCTGTTTGGGATGTCAATAAGATTCCGAGGCAGATTTTATTTCCTGATGTACCTCTTTAGATGATGGTGGGGGTAAGTACAAGTGGGGGCTGAAAGTGCATTTGGACGGGCTCTGTAAGATTTCCTTCAGTGCAGAAGCGACCTTGTCTGCTGGAGTGATGGTGTATCATGTTATAGATTTTGTCCCACCTTTGTGGAAGGCCAAACATCTTGCCTTGGCATGTGTTGAAAAACTGCTCTAGTGATTTTGGAGTGGAATCTGCTGCTTCCTGACATTTGTAAGATGCTTGGGCCATAATAACCTTTCTTGCAAAACTACTCAATACAAAATTATACCTATAGAATATTGAAAACAGATGAACATAATTAAAGCACTTACAAATGTATCACCTTTACGCAAACATTGAGGTAGTTTCATTTGTAGTGATTTTGTAAAGATACGCGATATCCTTTAAGTTATATTTATTAAATAGTATACATCATGCAGCTGCGTAAATATTTATCATATTCAGGAAAGCATGTTTCGTCATCCTCATTTACACTATAACGACATTTTTTCACTGTGATAACAAAATAATCAGCATGAATACCATTGCTACATAAATTATCACTATTTATATTTAAGTAACGGGGAAGGGTATCCATGTATATCAACCATACTACTAATAAACAACATGGAAGATTTTTTTGTGGCATGCTGACACATGTTTCTGCGTCGAAACGGCATATAAGATTATATAAAACGCGTCTCTTTTTTTATTTTCTTGTAAATACGGACAATATATAGTGATTTGTGAATTGTGAATTTACTGGTATTATTTTACAATGGACTATTATCGGCAGGGAACAGTTGCAGTAATAAAATATGGTGTAATGTCATGTTCATACATTTTCAGTTGTCATTGTAAGACTGAAAATGACAAGTGAAACACAATAGTCAACTTTCGCCATGTATATGGAGGCAATGTGAACTTTTGTGGCGTTAAAATGTCAGTAATAAATGCTCAGTTCTGCTAGTATCAGGACACAATATCGCAATATAATGTATCAAAAGTGTTCAACCAAACCCCTTGATCAATCCTAAATTCAAGACGATCATTGTATCATGTAAGCAAGATATCACGACATGATAGATTTGTCCCAATATTCTCATTAAGCAATTTACATAATATCTCAAATTAAGTTTCTCTTGCATTATCTAATGGTTCCATTAAAATACTGAAATTGCTTACAATTTCCCGTTCCGGTTTGTTTAATTTAAAGAACCGTGATTATATATTCGGTAACATTAATATTCCGTAAATATCCCCACTGCAATAAATCTGTACAAATCCATCGATTCAAACATGATTCTCAAAAAGAGAGACTTTGATTTCAACCTCAGTATGGTTGAAATTAAAAGTAAACCCATCTATGCATTTTCATCTTGGATTGTCGTTTACTCGGGGAAGTCTGACAATGTTGCAAAATGAAACCGAAAATGGTTGCTTTTCAAATGATTTACCTGTGACACAAGATTCGTCACTGCAGTCGGTTGATGGAATGTCTGTTGAACAATTACGCGTACATCCTTCCTCAGTGATGGAGCATTCTATGATACATTTGTCAGTAATCTGAGCACACACGTCCTCAATACATGTCTTACTGGTGATATTACAGAATTGTTCAAACACCTCGCTGCTGCAGTTGTGTAAACAAGACCCGTTGTTTGATTTGCAAGTGTAACTAGCGCAGATGTCAGAACATGGTATGCAGTCCTTTCCAAAATGACCAGCTGTACAACCTTCGTCACACGCACTTGTGTTGTCACATCGTTTGTTAAAACAGTTGGAGTTACACTGGACTTCACACATTGGGCCATACCATCCAGCCACACATCCATGAATGCACTGACCACTCTCGTTGTGGCACTCTGGTGTACACTCGTTTGTAATGTTTCCATCTTCTTCCACACACTGGCCCTCAGAATAGAACACTGGGTTAGGAAGACAGTTTGCACTGCACATTTCAGCACATTCAGTCCCGTATAATCCAGGAGCACATACTCGTTCACATTCACTGACACATGATCCCGAACAGTAATTACACGAGTACTCACAGTTTTTGCCATGATAATGTGAATGGCACTGGTCACATGTTCCTGTTATTCTATTGCACGATTGACATCTCTTGGAACAATCCTTGCAAGCTAAGCCGTAGTAGGAATCTTGACAGTCGGAGAAACATGTATCGCCTTGGGTACAGTGTTCCCCGTCACATCCACCTGGACATTTGGAGCAGTTTTGTGTTGGAACTGAACAAACTAGTTTGCAGTTTACACCGTGATACCCGGGTTCACAACCTTCTGTGCAATATCCAATGCCGGTATTTTCTAATAATTTGCATTTCTTCTCTTTGCAATTCTTGCTGCAACCAGACTCGCATTTTAGATCGTAATATCCAGTTTCGCATTCTGTGATGCAGTTTCCTGATGCCGGATCACAGTTTGAACAGTGTTGGCTTTTGTGACATTGGTCAGCTGAAATATAGAAGAGCATCAGTAGCCCTTTAGCATATTTAATCATACATGGAATATTCTCATGTAGGATATAAAACAATTCATCTACATTAAAAACTGTCATTACAAGGGAAAAGGAGAACCTCAGTAGCCCTTTTCAATCATAGATGGAGTAAGCCAGAACACTGTGTAGAAACAAACCATCAATATTGATAACTGAAGGTTTCGAAATTTGTCATCACGGTGGTTAGTGGTAAAACTGGAAAATATCAGTAGCACATTGCTAGCTATGGTGCTAGTAGTAAAACAAATAATTAGTAATGCTAAGTTACATTTTTGGTTTTAAAAATAGGACCCATATATTGTTACGTGAAACTATTTGACAAATTACCTTACCTGGTGTTGAAAGAATCAAACAGGCAAACGTTAGGAATACCAAAAATGACATGATTTTTTTCTGAAAAATAATAATACGTACACATAAACGGTGAACAGAGTAATACATAATCATGAGTCATCAGAAGAAGAAGCCTTCTGCCTGCATTTTTACTGGCGATAGAATTACAGTGTGCGTAAACAATTGGTAGATTATGCATTAATATAATTTACTGCAAAGTATTATCAGCTTCAAAGTGGGCAAAGATTACATGTCCAACTAGCAAATATTTTAGACGTATTGGATCAGATTCTATGAAACTACTGACAAAATATGTAAGTATACCTCACTTGTGCGGCTTTGCCAGTGTGTTTTACATGTCACGCATGTAACAGCTCTCACACAAGTGTAGGCGAATGTGGAAAATATTCCCTGAGATACATGGAAATTGAAACTATGATCTCGGCCTCAACGAACGCGTGATAGCCAAATCATACTATAATTGATGCGTTTCATCTTCCTTTTGTATGTCTTAAATTGTCATTCAGTAATACTAGTACTAGTTGTTGTCCTAAATGATTAAGATTCGCAGCTGTGATTTGCCGATCGTGCAGTTTCTGAAAGCACGTTCTTTGATATCAGTGCTACAAATAGCATCAATTGAAAATCATTTGCATTGTACATTCAAAGACAGTAATGCCGCTTCAAGATATAATACATTTGCATGAAGGGTACGTAACCAGATTCTTTAAACGTAGTATTTTCGTGATTTTAATTTATGGCTAAATTCGACTACAATCGCCAGCGTCTGAAGGGATAATATAAATCCACCTAGGGGCCATGCAAGAAGCAAATGTACTGTAAGTCCCCATGGTCCCTAGTATGGTTATCTACTTTTAAAGATGTATGTTAGTTTTAACTCATTTTGTGATAATCTAGTAATTTCACTGTCCTTCGTTGACAGGGTTTTATATATCATATGTCTGTAAACATTCATAACTAGTTTTAGTCACGATATGGCTAAAACATTGCCGATGTGATTTCAAATCTTAACTCACTCACTCACATTTTCGTGAACACCTGGTTCAATCACTGATTTTCAATTATTTTGCATTTTAATGAATCTACTTCTTATGATAGGCAAGATTGTTATTTTTTTGCACTGACGTAATTGTTTTTTTACGCTGGACGAGCCTCAGAGACGATCGACTTTTGTCACGAGGCAGCAAACGCCTTTAATGTCTTTCCAATAGTTCTGTAAAATGCCTTCATAAGTTTTTCAATGAAAAATGTACATCTCTCAACACTGTACTACCATTAGTTCTGACGTCATAGCATTGTCAGGGCCTTGTACAAAATCTACCGTCAAAACGATATATCCTATGAGATATCATATGATCTAACACAAGCGATATCTCACGTGGAACACAGTTTTGGATGATACAAGTATTTCACACCTTATCATGGTGTTAGTTATTCATTTGTATATCTCCAAGCCCCCAAATTCAGAAAATGTGCTGGAAACGTCGTCACAATAATGTGAGGGAGAACCTAAATAGCCGCACGAGCTTATTCCATGGGATTCCAACGGTGTCAACAAACTCAGGAGGGGAGCTAAAAGCATTTGAACCAAACATAATAGTGAAAGATGTAAACGTGTTAATTAGTGAGTATTTTGCTTTCTTCAAAACGCAACTTGTTTTGTTTGTTTTGGTCATTGTAATTTGTTTACAAGGTTCTGGTTTAAATTCAATACTATTCTAAGCGTCTGTCGGATTTAATATTGAATAATAGAACACAACACATATGCATTCTTAGGTTTTTAAGACAGTTCTTGGCAAATTAGTTCCTTGATCTACTGAATCCATATATTCCCTGTCAGATGTTAGTTTTTGAGGTTTAATCTTTTCTAAACAGATAAGTAACGACAGTCATAAGAGGTGACTGCATGACAGTTTGTTGCAGGTTCACGCCTGACTAGGTTAATGCACTCGTTCACAGTGGCGATACTGTGTTTATCAAAGTCACGTATGTACATGATGTAATCACATAGAAGTATAATGTGAGATGTAGATGTGTAACAACTTATGGATTGAAAAAAGTATTGGTTATATTGTTTTCAGCATAAATGTGTTGGTTAACCATTTAAGAGTGTATCGAAGGACTGTGTTATAACTAGGTTATCATATATTAGACCAAAATATATGTGAGAGTATGTAAATGAATACACTTAGTCAATCAACAGCACAATATAAAAAGGGGTCAGAGTTCGTTAGCGACCATAGTTGGGCCACCATACAAGGGACAGTGAAGACTTACAATTCTTCTTCGTCCTGCACGGTTCCCCAATCGGAGTTATACCATTCCTTCAGTTGCTACCGATTGTACGGACATGTAGCCACTTTACAACTGTGGTATGATTAACAACGGGGTTAAAGATACATATTGTGCAATGGCGTGGGCTCACATATCCTCATCCCCAACTAAGAAAACAACTATCAATCTTACTTCATTATTGTATTATCAATTATACAAAATACAATACCCTGTACTTCAAAATGTATCAGTTAATTCAATCCCCTTTAAAAAGCAATATTAAATTAGAGCAGTATTATGAGAATATGAGAATAGTATTATTAACATGATCAAACATAGATGAAAATTTGAAATAATTACTTCTTTACATCTGGACTGAAAACACGTGTAGTGTTACAAATAGTTGGTTTAATTACTTGAGTAATTACCTGTGTCTTTTTGATACCTACATGCGCCTGTTTCTTTCGATTAGATATCTGATGTTTCAGCAAATTACCGGTGTAATGTATGAGAAGTTGTGTCGCAGACTTGGTGAGTGCTGCCATAGCAACAGAATGGGCCATTGTTTTACCATTGTAATTACTACTATGCCAAATTTAGGATTTCGGAAGAATTTTGTCAATATCCTGTTACCGTAAGATATTCAATGTTTATATTATTGGAAATCAAATTTAAAACGCTCTCGACTCATTCCTCTGTGGATGATATAATCTTAGTGATCATTGTCGATTTGTCCACGGTGAGCACGTCATGAAGGACAAAACGTCGATCCGCACACAACAACGAGTGGCCAGTGAACCCTAGTTGCACAATAAGGATTGGGCTTTGCAGAGTTCAAGTGATGACACCCCACACATGACCGACCCACCGCCAAATCTGTCACTGGGTTTTGGTTTATCATTAGCTTGATATTCATTTCAACGTCGCCAGACACGATATCCCCATCATAAATATGCAAAATAAATCATGACTCGTGACTCTCACAAATTCTCACAAGACCAGCATTTCGATTTTGTGTTCGATTTCAAGGGGAGTCCTTGTCGTTTGCTTGTGGCACGTGCAAACCATAAGGCATGTTTCGGTATAAACTTTCAAAGACGCCTGCACGTCCCACAGCCTTTCTCTATAAATGTTATCACATTATGACCAAAGTTTTCAAGGCAAGTGGATAATTAGAAGCTGCACGCGTAGTGTAAGTGCTGGGTTTGACGTTCTGTGTTCTTACTTTTCGAATCCTACGGGTAAACGCACACTCAGGTAGTCGAAAATGGATATTTTGCAGTACAAGATTCTGAATCGTTCGTTATAGTCCGGTTGGCTCAGAAGCGGACCAATGAATTGCAATTTAACTGCAAAACTGATAAACATATAATACTCAATGAAACGCTGATCACAGTCAAAACATCAGACCCACTCTGTGAGGTTTTTTGCAGAATTTAGTTCACTATTTGTTACGAGGAAGGAGTGCAAAGAGAAGATAAGCCAGGTGTACAAAGAGAGGATAAGCCAAACGGACTATACACACATGGTCTTCCTTCTTGCTGCAAACAGATTACCTTTCTCTTTAACCAGACACTGGATTCTATTTTACCTGGGATTTTTAACAAACATCAACTGATATACAATATAGGTAGGTATGAGTTACAACACAACCATAATTATGTGCTTCACTTTTATTATTCAATTTCTGTATCGCAAATCTTACAATGAACATTGCAGTTCAAGGTGATACTTAAACTAATACGCAACATCCATTGTCATTGTAAAATTGCCTTTTGTAAAGAGAGTGTTGGGCGGTGCGTTTTTGAAACATACCTTTCGACAACAACATAGAAATGTAGAAAAAATATATTCACATTTAAACATGTTTCTAATAACATCCTAAATTTGATTAAGTTTGTGTGCTATTACTGATCACTGCAAGATATTACAGCTGCCTTGGCATTTGCTTTGAATTCAGCGACGATTAACTGTCTAACCCCTTGGAGTCGATCTTGTAATTATTTAGAGAAAGCTAATATCCAGTCAACACCAATTGGCATCAACATCGTCCTCTGCACCTGGGATCAGGCTGTCATTAAATAAAAACATGGGAATAACAGAAAACGCAGTAAAAGTTCACGGTTTTATTATTAGCAGCGATTTGTAACTAAGCAAATGTACAAGTTGATGAGCGAAGAACTAAATTATTTAAAATCAGGAAAACATGAGTTGCAAACTAACGATTACAGCAATAAGTGAGAATTACAAAATAAAGGTCTGAACATGAGCTTCACAAAGGTACCAATAATCAATTTACAAATCAGATTCTAACCGTAGAATATGTTATTTTAATTTATGGCTAAATTGTCTAAACTTGCTGACAGCTGAAGGGATGGTGTAAATCCAGCTAGGGTCCATGCAGGAAGCAAATGCACTGTAAGTGCCCGCGGTCCCTAGTATGGTGATCTACCTTCAATCTATAGCCTGTTTTTACACTGTATTGCCATGTATAGTTCAAATGTTTTAGTGTTAATTACTAGTTTTAATTTGAAATCTGTGATAACCTAGTTGTTTTACTGTTCTTCGCTGACAGGTTTTTATAATTTACCTTTATTTATTGTAAAATTATAACTTGTTTGTAGTCACGATATGGCTGAAATATTGCTGATGTGGCTTAAAATCTTAATCCCACAAATCAGATGTGTACAATGTGTAAAATATCTGCATAGTACTACATAACCTCTCAGCTGTGTAAAAATCAAATTTTGTAAATCATCTTCGATACATGATTAATCTTGCCTGCCCATGTCAGATAACCCATATGATCACAATGCATAATAGAATCATGCGATTAAACAGTTTGTGAATAAAATCTATGCACAGCAAAATCTCTTATCCCAAATGATTGTCACGATGTCAAGCTGTGCTAATTTTCGGTCAGCCATGAATATGGATGGTCCTACGACCACAGGATGATGAGTGAGTGAGTGAAAACTTAACGTCACATCGGCAATATTGCAGCCATATCGTGACGAGAACAGTTTATAGCAATATTCAAATCAATAAATGTACAACGGAAAAACCTGTCATTGAAGGACATCGAATATCACAGCTCTTCATTTAAAACTAGTACGCTATCATAAAAATATATCACGAGAGAATAGTACAATATAAGAACGGACTATAGATCAGCAGCAACTGAAGGTTGATCACCATACTAAGGAACCACAGGATGATGAAGGGCTTTTTTTGTTACCCGGTGATATTCTCCAAACGTGACCCTTGCAGTTCCCCCAAAGCACCGTGTGATGTTCCAAATGTGCTCATTTACAAATATTTATCGATGATAGTATAACTTTGACAGCATGATGCTATATGGGAAAATGTATAAACATTAAAACGATTACAAAGGAATTCTGACAAAGTCCTAAATGTAGTTAGATTTCAAGTCTGGCAATCCCCTACAACGAAGCTATATGGTCCTGATCAAAATAGACAAACACCTTTAACAATTGATATGTAAATTCAGGGACGAATAAGAGTCCAATGTCATACATTCTATTGATCTTGTTACTGCTTACAATAAGGTTAGGGGTGGTGAGTGTAAACTAATGGTTAAAGCGCCCACTCGTCACGGTGGGTCGATTCCCCACATGGGTAAAATCTGTGAAACCCATTTCTACTGTCCCCGCCGTGATATTTCTTAAACATTGCTAAAATCAGCGTACGACTATACCAACTCACCGACTCACTACAATCAGGTTAAAATCTAATCATCAGCAACTGGCGATTGTGCATCTATAGCTGTGTGCGTTTCTGTTGCTCCAGACGAAATTCCTGTTATGTTTTCATATCCGTCAGCAAGACCAGTGCCTCTTGTTTGGAAAGAACAAACCGCTAAAACAGGAAAGGCGGCGGCCATCTCTTGCCCGATTTCTTGGCTGTTGGATGTCTCAGACTCCATGTCCATGTCTGTTTCTCTAATTTCACAATACCGATGTAAGGCCTCGTACTCTCCTCTTTCTTCCTGTGGTGTTTCTGCTCCATGTTCACTCTCACCCTGCTGATTATTCCTGAATAGTAGAACGATATAGTCATCAGGTAAACAAATGCATCGACGTTATTTTTGGATTTCAGATTCCCCAGTTGATAGGTTTCCATAACACTCAGTTGTATCGTCCTCTATAGTTAAGCTGTTTTAGATTTACTTGCTAGTTTTAAATATATATTTGTGCTAATCTAGTTGTTTAACTGTCCTTCGTTGACAGGTGTTTATAATTTAATTTTTAATCATTATAAATCTATACCTTGTTTTTGTCACGATATGGTTGAAATATTGCCGATGCGACTTAATATCTTAACTCACTCACTCATTCAATAACACTCATTTACAATGGCAAACTGTGAGTATGCTTGGATACAATGTTACACTTGTAGGCCATATACGTTCATTGCGGAATAATCTGCTATATTTCCTAATTACACGTGCCACATGCACACACTGACCTCGTCGTAGAGAGACCCCTGCGGTAACAGATGCAACATCCTGCTACTGCCACAAACAGTGCTGCTATCAGTGATATTGCGTACAGGATTATGCCACTCGCCGATTTACCTGAGTCAGCTGAAAAAAAAATGTCAATGCAAATTATATCTAGAAACATTCCTAAGTATCAAACAATCTGGTCGTGTTTTATAATGGTATCCCTTTGTAATGTTAGGAGTGAATAACGAGGTGGTGTGATTAAGGACTGCATACATGTTGTCTTGAGAGGCAATTGAAAAGATACTATAAGAAATATTATCTTCACAATTTTACCGTAGGGTTCTGTTAAAGAGCATAATGAATTTTCAATGATTTATCATGTATAGTATGACCAGACATTATTGAGAATTTTAGGAATATGTTTAATTGGATTTCTAGTATAACAACCTTGACCAGCTATCAAGTGCTTGGTTTCATTCAAGAGAGACAACTCCTTTAATCCTTTTTCATTAGTTTGTGAAGAGTTATCCCCCTTTGTTTACTTGCTAGCAGACGACATTTTCAGTGATCCTCAGTATGGATGATTTAGAGAAGAGGAAGTTGATTTTAGAGTATTATAACAAGGACATCAGATCAGCTAAAGTGATTTGAAGTACCGGTAGAACAGGCATCACTTTGTCCACTGTTTATCGTGTTTTGAAAAATATTGCAAATGGATATGGCATTGAGCACCAGGGAGGCTCAAGAAGGCCCAGAAAATTGACTGTCAGTGACAGGAGGCGGCTTGGTATTCTTGTTTCTAAAAACAAACGAAGGAGTTTAGAAAACTTAAGGCTGGATATGATTGATAGAGGAACTGTGGCTGTCTGTAAGGAGACAATTAGAACTGAGCTGCATGCAATGGGTTGCAGAAAAGTCGAGGAATGCCATCACCGATCATGAAACCTGAACAAAACGAGCAAAGGTTGAACTGGTGCTTTCAGCATAGAAATTTTAACTGGGACAATGTGATTTTCTCAGATGAAAGTTCTTTGTGGCTGTTTCCTAATACACTGAAATTCTGGACCAAACAAACGGAAAAACCTTTAGTTTCGGACCCAAAATATGACATTATTAGATTGGCTAAGCTATAGCCCTGACCTAAATCCAATAGAAAATGTTTGGGGACTTATGAAGGAAAGTGTCAATAAGAAAGTTCTGACAAATATTGCTGAAAGGAAAGAAGAGGTGGTCCGATATTGGGACAGCATGGACCACGACTTTCTAAATTCTTGGATCAGTAGTATACCCCGCCGCATTGAAGCCTGCATTGCTGCCCATGGTGACTTGACAAAATACTAAATGTTCACCTGTCTTTGAATCTGGAGTTATGTTCTGCTAATATTCACATTTAATACGTGAGTAATGAGTGAAATAAATTTACAATCTTTAAATTCTCAATTGTTTCTGGTTGTACTGTATGTACAATATATACTGTTAATCGTCACAGAACGCATATAACTGAATCTATGTAAAAAAACACCATGTTATAACTCTCGGTAAACCTAGTTAACATACAAGGAAAACTATATTTTGTAGTTTCATCTTGTCATTGTCGTGCGCGCATAACTGTCAGGAGTATTGCAATGTTCTTTAGCAAAATATACGTTGAATTGCTTTGATCTTAAACCCTGAATGTTTCAAGAGCCTTTCGGTCATATATTTTTGTGACTGTATTTTACACGTATCTCTTAAGAATATTACAATGTTCTTTAGCACTAATCAAAATTAAATTAAATTAGTTACGTTTTTGTCGTCGTTAACATCTCACTCATTGATGCTGATGTCTGTTACTCGGGATTTGCAATCTTTTGTGTACCAACCAAAACATTTGTACCAATCCTAATGTCAAGACGATCATTGTACCTCAAATTAAGTATAAATTTTTGTATTCTGTCTGATTGTTGGATAATAATTTACTGAAATGGCTCATAATGTCCCATACAGTTTTTGTTTCAGACAAAGAACCACCATTTTATATTCAGGTAACATTAGTGTTCCATATATATCCTCAATGTTGTCAGTATATACACTTTTAAGGATTTAAACGTGATTTTTCAAAATGAAATGCTTTGATTTTAACCCATATATATTTGAAATCAAACGTCCACCTATTTTGGATTGTCGTTTATCCCAGGAAGCATTACAAACCAAAAATGGTTTCTTTTAAAATGATTTACCTGTGACACAAGATTCGTCACTGCACTCGGTTGTTGGAATGTCTGTTGAACAATTACGCGTACATCCTTCCTCAGTGATGGAGCATTCTATGATACATTTGTCAGTAATCTGAGCACACACGTCCTCAATACATGTCTTACTGGTGATATTACAGAATTGTCCATACACCTCACTGCTGCAGTTGTGCAAACAAGACCCGTTGTTTGATTTGCAAGTGTAACTAGCGCAGATGTCAGAACATGGTATGCAGTCCTTTCCAAAATGACCAGCTGTACAACCTTCGTCACACGCACTTGTGTTGTCACATCGTTTGTTAAAACAGTTGGAGTTACACTGGACTTCACACATTGGGCCATACCATCCAGCCACACATCCATGAATGCACTGACCACTCTCGTTGTGGCACTCTGGTGTACACTCGTTTGTAATGTTTCCATCTTCTTCCACACACTGGCCCTCAGAATAGAACACTGGGTTAGGAAGACAGTTTGCACTGCACATTTCAGCACATTCAGTCCCGTATAATCCAGGAGCACATACTCGTTCACATTCACTGACACATGATCCCGAACAGTAATTACACGAGTACTCACAGTTTTTGCCATGATAATGTGAATGGCACTGGTCACATGTTCCTGTTATTCTATTGCACGATTGACATCTCTTGGAACAATCCTTGCAAGCTAAGCCGTAGTAGGAATCTTGACAGTCGGAGAAACATGTATCGCCTTGGGTACAGTGTTCCCCGTCACATCCACCTGGACATTTGGAGCAGTTTTGTGTTGGAACTGAACAAACTAGTTTGCAGTTTACACCGTGATACCCGGGTTCACAACCTTCTGTGCAATATCCAATGCCGGTATTTTCTAATAATTTGCATTTCTTCTCTTTGCAATTCTTGCTGCAACCAGACTCGCATTTTAGATCGTAATATCCAGTTTCGCATTCTGTGATGCAGTTTCCTGATGCCGGATCACAGTTTGAACAGTGCTGGCTTTTGTGACATTGGTCAGCTGAAATATAGAAGAGCATCAGTAGCCCTTTAGCATATGTAATCATACATGGAATACTCTCATGTAGGATATAAAACAATTCATCTACATTAAAAACTGTCATTACAAGGGAAAAGGAGAACATCAGTAGAGGTTTTCAATCATAGATGGAGTAAGCCAGTACACTGTGTAGAAACAAACCATCAATATTGATAACTGAAGGTTTCGAAATTTGTCATCACGGTGGTTAGTGGTAAAACTGGAAAATATCAGTAGCACATTGCTAGCTATGGTGCTTAATCGTTCAATCCTTGTAAGCCCGTGCAGAGTAGTAAAACAATTAATTAATATTGCTAAGTTACATTTTTGGCTTTAAAAATAGGACCCATATATTGTTTCGTGAAACCTAATGACAAATTACCTTACCTGGTGTTGAAAGAATCAAACAGGCAAACGTTAGGAATACCAAAAGTGACATGATTTTTTTCTGAAAAGTAATAATACGTACACATAAACGGTGAACAGAGTAATACGAATACATAATCATGAGTCATCTGAAGAAGAAGCCTTCTGCCTGCGGTTTTAACTGGCGATAGAATTACAATGGGCGTAAACAATTGGTTGATTATGCATTAATATAATTTACTGCAAAGTATTATCAGCTTCAAAGTGGGCAAAGAATACATGTCCAACTAGCAAATATTTTAGACGTATTGGATCAGATTCTATGAAACTACTGACAAAATATGTAAGTATACCTCACTTGTGCGGCTTTGCCAGTGTGTTTTACATGTCACGCATGTAACAGCTCTCACACAAATGACAGTGTAAGCGAGTGTGGATAATATTCCCTTAGGTACATGGAAATTGAAACTATGATCTCGGCCTCAACGAACGCGTGATAGCCAAATCATACTGTAATTGATGCGTTTCATCTTCCTTTTGTATTATATGTCTTAAATTGTCATTCAGTAATACTAGTACTAGTTGTTATCCTAAATGATTAAGATTCGCAGCTGTGATTTGCCGGTCGTGCAGTTTCTGAAAGCACGTTCTTTGATATCAGTGCTACGGATAGCATCATTTGCATTGTACATTCAAAGACAATAATGCGGCTTTAAGATATAATACATTTTCGTGAAGGGTACGTAACCAGATTCTTTAAACGTAATATTTTCGTGATTTTAATTTATGGCTAAATTCGACTACAATCGCCAGCGGCTGAAGGGATGATATAAATCCAGCTGGGGGCCATGCAGAAAGCAAATGTACTATAAGTCCCCATGGTCCCTAGTATGGTGATCTTCCTTCAGATACTGGCGATAAATCGCCCATTGTTTACACTGTATTGTCCAAAAAAGGTTTTTACACTTTTAAAGATGTATGTTAGTTTTAACTTATTTTGTGATATCTAGTAATTTCACTGTCCTTCGTTGACAGGGTTTTATATATCTGTATAC
Organism: Haliotis rubra; assembly: GCF_003918875.1. Lineage (NCBI taxonomy): Eukaryota > Metazoa > Mollusca > Gastropoda > Lepetellida > Haliotidae > Haliotis > Haliotis rubra. The sequence goes on from NW_025764960.1 coordinate 273,684, forward strand.
ATCCATTACTAGTTTTAGTCACGATATGGCTGAAATATTGCCGATGTGACTTCAACCTATTTTACAGTGTATCGAAGGACTGTGTAATAACTAGATCATCATATATTAGACCAAAATAAGTGAGTGTCTGTAAATGAATGCACTTAGTCAATTAACAGCACAATATATAAAAGGGTCAGAGTTCGTTAGCGACCATAGTTGGGCCACCCTACCAGGGACAGTGAGGACTTACAATCCTTGTTCGTCCTGCACGGTTCCCCAATAGGATTTATACCATTCCTTCAGTTGCTACCGATTCAGGATTTCGTCCCCAATATTCTACTACAGATCATTTATTTACCCTACAGGCTTTGTGTTCCAAATATTTTGGTAAAACAAAATGTCGTTTCTACTGCGGATTCATTGACTTTAAAAAAAGCATTTGACTTTGTGGACAGGGATAAGTTATTATATGTATTAATGCAACGTGGATGTCATGGAAAGTTACTTATCTTGCTTAAAAGTATGTACGCATCAGTAAAGGCCCGTGTTAAAGTTGGTAATTGAAGAACAGTAGCGTTTGATACCTCCCGTGGAGTAAGACAAGGATGTATCCTAAGTCACGTACTTTTTTATACTTTTTATTAATGAATTTGCAACTGAACTGTATATGTTTTGTAACAGTGGAGTGTTCGTTACCCAGGATATACAAGATCTGCTGCTACTAATGTTTGCCGATGACATCGTTCTTTTTGCCACTAGTGTTATTGGTCTAAGGCTCCTGGAGTCATTCTGTTTAAATTGGGGACTGGAATTGAATTTAAGAAAGTCAAATATCATCGTATTTCGAAAAGGTGGAATTCTTGCGGAATCGGAGAAATGGTTCTTCGGTAATCACCCTATGGAGGTTGTAACTTACTATAAATATCTTGGTATCGTGTTTTCATCAAGATTAATATGGAAAAGGGCGTGTAAAACTCTTGCACAACTAGCAAACAAAGCCTGTCTTTCAGTGTTTAGAATCTTTAAGAAAAAACCAGAAAATTACATTCTCTATGCCACGGATTATTTTTATTAGGAAGATAGCACCAATACTACTTTACAGAGCTGAAATTTGGGGACACAAATATTCTGATTCAATTGGAAGGATTCAAATGACGTATTTTAAAAGATTTCTCAAAATTGGAAAATTTGCTTCTAACAAGGCTATCTTCGGTGAACTTGAACGTTATCCAATGTATGTTTTCAGCCAGATCAAAGTAATTAAGTTTTGGTTCACACTGTTACACATGAATCAACAACGTTATCGCATACAGTGTTATAAGATGCTTAAAACTTTTGATGATATGGGCAAAATTAAGTGTGAGATCTATTTTATTCAAAAACGGATTTTCACATGTATGGTTAAACCAAGGTGTTGGCGATGTGCAGCTATTCATCTTAACCTTCGAACAACGCATCAAAGATATAGCCTACCAGACTTGGCATAATGATATTTGCAGCTCAACTATTCTCATCCACTATTCACAATTTAAATATGACCTTCACTTGGAACCGTACATCACTGAATTGAAAAACAAATACTTAATACGTGCGTACTGGAAATTTCGAATTTCCCATAACAATCTGAAGATAAACAAATTTAGATGTAAAAAAGATATCCCCATAACAGGATAATTGTGCACTGTATGTAATGCATTGGAGGTTGAAGACGAGAATCATGTCTTTTTTTAATGTAAATATTACGAATGTTGGCGAGAAAAAGTATTTGGTACAACTTCGAAAAGTGTATAAAGGTCCACTAACTTTAGAATCTATTTTCAAATCAAGAAACAGTCAGGTAATATATTTCACTGCTCTATTTCTGCACAATGTATTCCAAACAAGACCTGGATCCATTTGACCACTGTACATCGATTTATACAACTGTATAACTGTATTATAGGCCACTAGGCCGATATTACGCAAATAAACTGTCTGTCTGTCTGATTGTACGGACATGTAGCCACTTTACAACGGTGCTATGATTAACAACGGGGTTAAATAACCATATTGTGTAATGGCTTGGGCTCACATATCCTCACCCCCAACTAAGAAAACAACTATCAATCTTACTTCATTATCGTATTATCAATTATACAAAATAAAATACCCTGTACTTCAAAATGTATCAGTTAATTCAATCCCCTTTGAAAAGCAATATCAAATGAGAGCAGTTTTATGAGAATAGTATCATTAATATGATCCAACATAGATGAAAATTTGAAATAATTACTTCTTTACATCTGGACTGAAAACACGTGTAGTGTTACAAATAGTTGGTTTAATTACTTGTGTATCTGATGCTACAGCAAATTACCGGTGTAATGTATGAGAAGTTGTGTCGCAGACTTGGTGAGTGCTGCCATAGCAGCAGAATCGGCCATTGTTTTACCATTATAATTACTACAATGCCAAATTTAGGATTTCGGAAAAATTTTATCAATATGTTGTTACCGTGCGATATTCAATGTTTATTTTAGTGAAAGTCAAATTTAGAACGCTCTGAACTCATTCCTCTGTGGATGATATAATCGTAGTGATCATTGTCGATTTGTCCACGGTGAGCACGTCATGAAGGACAAAACGTCGATCCACACACAACAACGAGTGGCCAGTGAACCCTAGTTGCACAATAAGGATTGGGCTTTGCAGAGTTCAAGTGATGACACCCCACACATGACCGACCTAACGCCAAATCTGTCACTGGGTTTTGGGTTATCATTAGCTTGATATTCATTTCAACGTCGCCAGACACGACATCCCCATCATAAATAAATATCAATCAAGTACCGGATTGACTTCAAACTTCTTTGCATTGTGTATAAATGTTTGCATAATCAAGCTCCTTCATATCTCTCTGAACTCCTCACTGTGTACTCCCCTACCAGAACTCTCAGATCTCAAGACCAATGTCTTCTCTCCGTTCCCAAAGTTCTCCTTTCTTCTTTTGGCAAGAGGTCTTTCCAGTACGCTGGTCCCACGCTGTGGAATTCTCTCCCTCTCCACATAAAGCAGTCTCCCACATTGGAAACTTTCAAAATTAAGTTGAAAACTTTCTTTTTTTCCAAAGCCTATCCCTAAAATACATCTTTCTGTCATCAATTTCAATGTATACTTATTTTGCTATTTTATCCTCTGTATGCATTGTATGTATGCTTTTTTGTAGCGCCTTGAGCATGTATCAGTGGGTGGAAAATGGCGCGCTAAAAATATCCATTGTTATTATTATATGCAAAATAAATCGTGACTCGTGACTCTGCAAAATTCTCACAGGACCAGCATTTCGATTTTGTGTTCGATTTTAAGGAATCACGTTACGAATATGTAGTCCTTGTCGTTTGCTTGTGGCACGTGCAGACCATAAGGCATGTTTCGGTTTAAACGTTCAAAGACGCCTGCACGTCCCAAAGCCTTTCTCTATAAATGTTATCATATATTGACCAAAGTTTTCACGGCAAGTGGATAATTAGAAGCTGCACGCGTAGTGTAAGTGCCGGGTTTGACGTTCTGTGTTCTTTCTTTTCGAATCCTACGGGTAAACGCACATTCAGGTAGTCGAAAATGGATATTGTGCAGCACAAGATTCTGAATCGTTCGTTATAGTCCGGTTGGCTCAGAAGCGGACCGATGAATTGCAATCTAACTGGAAAACTGATAAACATATAATACTCAATGATACGCTGATCATAATCAAAACATCAGAATAACTCTGTGAGATTTTTGCAGAATTTCTCTCATGAAAATAAAATGTTGTTTAACAAACTATCATTAAAATGTTGACACAGTTCGCTATTTGTTACGAGGAAAGAGTGCAAAGAGAAGATAAGCCAGGTGTACAAAGAGAGGATAAGCCAAACAGACTATACACACATGGTCTTCCTTCTTGCTGCAAACAGATTACCTTTCTCTTTAACCAGACACTGGATTCTATTTTACCTGGGATTTTTAACAAACATCAACTGATATACAATATAGGTAGGTATGAGTTACAACACAACCATATTTATGTGCTTCACTTTTATTATTCAATTTCTGTATCGCAAAACATACAATGAACATTGCAGTTCAAGGTGAAACTTAAACTAATAAGCAACATCCATTGTCATTGTACAATTGCCTTTGGTAAAGAGAGTGTTGGGTGGTGCGATTTTTGTAACATACCTTTCGACAACAACATAGAAAAAAGGAACGCAAATATTCACATTTAAATTTGTTTCTAGTAACATCCTAAATTTGATTAAGTTTGTGTGCTATTACTGATCACTGCAAGATACTACAGCTGCCTTGGCATTTGCTTTGAATTCAGCGACGATTAACTGTCTAACCCCTTGGAGTCGATCTTGTAATTATTTAGAGAAAGCTAATATCCAGTCAACACCAATTGGCATCAACATCGTCCTCTGCACCTGGGATCAGGCTGTCATTAAATAAAAACATGGTAATAACAGAAAACGCAGTAAAAGTTCACGGTTTTATTATTAGCAGCGATTTGTAACTAAAGCAAATGTACAAGTTGATGAGCGAAGAACTAAATTATTTAAAATCAGGAAAACATGAGTTGCAAACTAACGATTACAGCAATAAGTGAGAATTACAAAATAAAGGTCTGAACATGAGCTTCACAAAGGTACCAATAATCAATTTACAAATCAGATTCTAACCGTAGAATATGTTATTTTAATTTATGGCGAAATTGTCTAAACTTGCTGACAGCTGAAGGGATGGTTTAAATCCAGCTAGGGTCCATGCAGGAAGCACATGTACTGTAAGTGCCCGTGGTCCCTAGTATGGTGATCTACCTTCAATCTATAGCCTGTTTTTACTCTGTATTGTCATCTATAGTTTAAATGTTTTAGTGTTAAATACTAGTTTCAAATTGAAATCGGTGATAACCTAGTTGTGTTACTGTCCTTCGCTGACAGGTTTATATAATTTACATTTATTTATTGTAACATCATAACTTGTTTGTAGTCACGATATGGTTGAAATATTGCTGATGTGACTTAAAATCTTAACACTACAAATCAGATGTGTACAATGTGTAACATATCTGCATAGTGCTACATAACCTCTCAGCTGTGGAAAAATCAAATTTTGTGAATCATCTTCAATAAATGATTAATCTTGCCTGCCCATGTCAGATAACCCATATGGTCACAATGCATACTAGAATCATGCAACTAAACAGTTTGTGAATATGATATTTACCATAACGTGATATCTGTACCATGTACTGGGTAATAGTATTATTGCATGATCTTTTGATAAACACTGGTACACCAGCTGCCTCTGATTGTCTTATGAGATGTTTGCTACAATCTGACCTTCTTCTCTTGCACTTGAAAAATACTATAAATTCATCAGTTAACCATTAATAGTTAACTTTTGAAACTATTGATTACTTGTCATGTGTGATATTTTTTTTCAATGTGACTAATCCTTCTCTTTGTATCTACAAAGTAACATGAATGTACTTCGTAATGGCACAACGGTATCATTTCTCCTAGAAATTGATATATCACTCCCTGACACCTAAATTTGTATTGCTCGTGAATGCTTTCTCCCTCTGTATTGGAAAAGCATTTTAACGGGAATATGTATATGCACAATTGTAATAATACTGGAACTATGACTTGCTATCAACCTATGTAAGTTTGCAAACATTTACACCCCTGTCCATCAGTACAGCCCATCAGTACAACTGCCTTGTATGAAGTGCATAGCTGCCTTGTATGAATTGTATGAACTTATGTGCCATTATTAAAGCATTGTATTAACACGTTCTTTATTAAAGCAAACATTACACTCTGTCCATTAGTAAAACTACCCGGTATGAACCGTATGAACTTGTATGCTACTGTGCCATATACAGTGTTTGCTTTATATACTACTGTATGACCATGTTCTTTACTAAAATACACACTGCACTCTGTCCGTCGGTATAATTACCTTATAGGAACTGTATGAACTTGTCAGCTACTGTACGAACACGTCATATACAACATATCATTTTGTATACTGCTGTACGAACCCTGGTGTACTGAAATAAAAATGGAACAAAAAGAAAGTGCAATCCCAAATATAACATATGTTAAATATTAGGCAGTCAAAAATGGATATTTGTGCCGTGCAAGTTTCATATTGTGTTCCCTTACTGAAGCTGTCCTTCACACGTCATGCTGCAAATAGATTCCTCTATAACCAGCCGCCAGTGTGGGACGAAAGTGTGCCCCATTCATTTTGGTACAGTTAACTACAACAACTTCATCGTAAATGTCACTGTACTAATCACTATTGTCCTTTTGCAGTATTTTTCACTAAAACTAAAGCCCGTGCAGTTCTTTTCTTTTTTGACGAACATAACAAATTATAAGTTAATGAATACAACACATTTATTGAAGGATTTAAGATGATGTGCTCTGCTGTGAATAATATTAGACGCACTACAGTAATAAGGGGAGAACAGTGTTCTGAGTAATACATGTCTAAACAGCAATACACGTTTTTTGTTGCTAATAATGTTATTTTGGGAGGCTGTTGCTACACTTAGGTCACCAAAGACTTTCATACTTCGTAAGACATTTTCCTCTTCGCTGGGAAGCTGAAAGTGTTTGCGAATAATGTCCTGTTATTTCGTATTCATTACGAGCTGTTCGTAAATATTCAAGTGAAAAAATTTCTGGCGAAAAAGAACAAAATCGGAACAAAACCTTAACCCCCATTTCAGATGTTTTCAGAAATGCTTCCGCTTCAGTGCGGTGACTTCAAACTTCCACAATGTATGGACAAGAATGTGTATTTGTTGAAAGTTGAAGTGCCGTTTGCGCGAAGCGTTAAGCATATACGCACGCTGATGTGTTATTTGACTTTTCTAAGACAGTAGCAGTGCTTCATCGGGAACAGTAGGAATAAGATTTGATCGAGTACTGTCCTATGGTGCAGCACGCCTCAGTGGTTTAGGGAATAGATCGTGTACCAGGAGATAGTAAAAGGTGTTAGTTGTTGTTTCCCTGCCTCTGTACCCAGCTGTACAACAATTAACTCGGTTCGATAATTCAGTTGTGAATCTCTCGCTTATGTACTCCAGAGCATGTGCATAAATATCTTTTACGGAAAGATACTTTTTGAATCGGAACAGATTTATTTATTAGACTGACACGTCCTTTATTGCAATAGATACGACGTTTCGATGTAGATAATACAAGTCGGTCACAAGCGTGGGAGAATCCAGTTGTTATTAGGCATCTCCGACGAATGTTAAGGGAATTTAAAAAGCATAGTTCTTTACTGCAACACGAGAGCAGCCAGGTTTTGAAAATATAACCGACAAAAGAAAATCGCTCTTATCTATACTGTGGCCGACATAATGATGGGTATTATGGCGTACAATGTCCGAGTATATGTGATTCTTAGAATTGATCACAGGAAATAGTATTGTTGATATACTAACGGAAAAAAAGTAACTGTGAATAACATAAAATTGCATAAGATACAGTTATTTGAAAAGTTCGAAATATAACACTTATTGCTGTATGAAAATCATGATATCACGTATCGCGCATGGCATGTGCACTTTGTGCACAGGGACCTTTCTCATCTTTTGCATGCTTTTGTGACACCTGAAGTACAAACACATGATATTGAAAGTTCAAGAACGGCTGATTTTTTTTTCTAGGCCCTGAATATTGTGGAAAACACGTCAATTTCGACCTAAACTGCGCGAACGTGGGTATGCTGGAGACTCAAATGACCCAATATGGCCAGACATTTTGATGTCCACGGAAACACATCTCATCTCTGTGGAGACGTTTCAACATAATCGGAACACGAGAGATTTGCCTCGGACAGGCCGTCCACGCGTGACGTCACGTCAGCAGCACAACCACATTCGGCTGGTTCACCTAAGGGGTCGATTCCAGGCTGCCACTTTGACTGTTCGGACCATTTCTGGCTTACGTCCAGTCAGTTCCAGGAATGTACGGAACCGTCTGCAACAATATTCCCGAAGTTTTCTTCAATCACTTTGTGTCGTATATGCGCCGTCATTGTCAATCCTGCATCAACGCCAATGGTGGACACCAACGTTACTGAATTGGTGAACGGACTTTTGACATCACATCTCTTCAAGGGAGTGTCACGATGCCTAGAGTCAAATCATACAGATTTCGATATTATCCCGTCAACAGTTAAACAGTGATTACAGAATTACCACAAATCATGTTATTGTCGTTTTGCATTAAAAGGGCATAATTGTTGTTTTGTCAGCATTGTCAGCAAACTAATTCGGTTATCCAGGTTAATCTACCTCGTATTTCGCGTGAGACTAAGCATGAGTGTCGTTCTTATTAGTCACAACCTAAATACTGACGAATGGGCTTACAACAAATAAATAATTATTGAGAATGAATAAAAATTGCTGTGGCAACTTTCCTGCCATTATTATTATTTTCTGAAACGAGTATTTGTGAACCTTTATCTCTATAATGCAATGGTTGCACTGTAGCTGTGTTCAATATCACTGTTTACATGATGTGCTACTGGCTGTTGAACCACCTGTCTGCTTTATTGACAATGATTTGTGTGTCATGAATATGTGTAGTCCGGACGACATCAGACTTGTGGACTTTGCTTTTAATGACGGAGCTATGATAAATGCCTGTGTGGAAATTAACACTCGTAAATACATTTAATGTAATTATGTCGTTTTTCTGTTTAGTCGAAGTGACGTTTAATTTTAACTCACTCACTCACAACTGTCTTTCGCTGACGGTTTTTTTCTAAATTTTCCTTTATTTATGCTAAAATTGTTACTTGTTTCTAGTCTCGATATGGCTGAAATATTGCCGAGGTGACTTTAAATCTTAACTCACACACAAATACAAACACACGCACACACACACAGACATACATACAGACAGACAGACATACATACATGCCGGTGTTGGCAGTGTATCTCAATGTGTATATCTGATGCAAAGACCAATCAATGTAGTAAAGACGAGTATGCATATAAACGATCAAGGCGTGTCGTTACAAACGAATGGCCACAAAAGAATAAACTCGAATTCAAAGCCATTATACAAACACAGCTCTTGAAATTATATACAAAGTTCACAACAATATTCGATGGACGCGTTTAGAGTGGATATGAATAAAAAGTTAATGCTGTTCGTAACACAACTCAGTGTGTGAATAGGGAGCAATACGACCGAATAAAACATGAAGTCGTATTGTACGAACACAAACGCACATGTGACAACCTTGCGTAAATATAGCTCACAAGCTAAGTATGTCAGCCTGCAGTCAGGTCCCATTATACCAACACATCTAGGCGTAAACGTAAATGTGAAGTCATTCAGCTCTGGAAAAGGCGAAACAAAATTAATAATATCGCCGGATTAATATTTAAGACATCATGCACAATACAAAATGAGGGTTCAAAGGAAATCTCAGGAAAAAAGGAAAAAGTAATTCAGCCTTAAACTTCACAAATTTAAATGACAAAATCTTTCCATAACCATCACGGGTATCTGCTTTTTCATTCCCGTATTCCAGCTACAAGTATGTGTTTACGAATCAATGTCAAGTATTGATGACACAAGGTGTTGGCAAGCGTAACTATAAACAAGTGTATTTGTGGAACAGCCTCAAATGTGTTTTGGGGGTTAGGAACAGTCTGCAGAAGAGTGAGTAAATGAGTTAAGTTTTACGCCGCACTCAGCAGTATTCTAGCTATACGGCGGAGGTCTGTAAATAATCGCGCCTGGACCAGATATCCCAGTGATTAACAGCATGATCATCGATCTACGGGATACGATGGCATATGTTAGCCAAGTCAATAAGCCTGACCATCCGGTCCCTCTTACGACAAGCACGGGTTACTGAAGATCAATTCTAACCCGTATCTTCACGGGTCAGTTCGCAGAAGAGGTTTTCAGGTATCACTCGAATCACGTTGTGCAAGCGTTTTATATTATCGTTGTTTTCATCTTTGTGAATACATGTATTCTTGGCGGTGTTGCTTGACTTTGGGTGCGGTAGAAACAGTGATAAAAGTTTTCCCTCGTCAAGCCAATGGCTCGTGTTCGATTCCCGACATTGATGGGTGCAATGTATGACGCCCGTTTCTGGTGTCCCTGCCGTGATGTGGCTGGATATTGCTAAAACTTCATTCTCTCATGAAGTCGTACTGTGCTTTTGCATAAAACCTATACTCCAGCTCGGCAACTCATACAATATACATTGGTTTTGTTTATTTTAAGTCATGTTACTTTTCTGTGGTATTCCCATACCAAAACCCCTGAATGATTGATAGCTTATTCGAGTGTTAATTAATACAATCTTGCTACGTCGATTTGAAATACCATATGTAAACGTTCAGTTTCATTCATGTAAACCTTGAAAATACAAAAAAAATATAAAATGGTATCTAAAGGAACAGATGTGCACAGCTAATGTAGCAGTAATATTCAATTTATAAGGAGCAGAATCGATACGTCACTGCAGTGCCACGTGATCGGAAAGCTCATGAAACTGTTGGACTGGTGAATATATAGCAAATTCGAATCCAAAAACACTGTTATTTCCTAGAAACTATTTCCCGTTTCCTCCTGACTAAAGTGGTGATAGAGGGAAAAGAAATAGTTAACACATAATACCGAAAGTTCAGCCTCTGGTCTTGCCTTGAAACTAACAATTGAAAATGACTAAGAGCGAATCACTGATAAATACTTGCGTCAATATATGCATGTCTTACCCGAAAGTGCACAAATTATTTTCGGAAAATGAAACTCATTTCAGCAGATATGGTATAATAAATCTATGCCGGCAATTATGTCCGTTCTGTAATAGATACCAAAACCGACTCTATCACTCATAAGTTTTACAAAATATGTCCATTTGAAAAGTGTACGAAATACAAGTCAACCTTTCGATGTTTGTAACCACCATACTATACTTCTGTGATTTGAGCAAGTCAAGGTTATTATGCATATTTGTATATAGAAGTATGAAAATTGGATGTGCATGTAAATTATTGTCTGTCAACTTGTCTAACTTGCGTTCTCAGATAAATGCATATAGAAGTTTCTTCTTTATAATATCAGTTAATGTGCTAGAAACATCCGCTCATAAACGTTTAATGAACATATATCAGCTAGTAAACAGTTACAAAGGTCAAGGTTTGTGTGCCCTCACATTTGATATAATTTCCATCTTAACGCCGAAATTTGTTTCCCGTTTCCCTTTGTTAATATTTGTTTAAAGTTCAGGGACACTAATCAGTTTCCTTGTGCTATATTTCGTCCCTCAGTGTTGAATTAAGCATGGTGTAGAGTATTCAAATAATTTAGGTCTTCACACAATTTCCTTTTGGTTTATAACTGCAGTTTTAGTTTCAAACACACAAATATTGATTGAGCATGTAAGCAGACTATGACTATTGCATATGATGTATTTATTCCATGTGAATAATAAGAGATAAGAGTATTTTATTGCTTTACAATACGATATTTTCGCAACATCTCGTATACCAAGCAAGCATTTGTTTTGTGTGTGTGAAACCAGAGGTAATACCATCCTATATAAACCATTCCCATTGAAAACAATGTTAGTTACAGACATTTCTTCTTCACATCCCTTACTTTGATCGTTTGTCCTTGTTAATGTAATACATTGACATTAAAGACAATTTTGCGTTACTAAAACATTCACATTTGAACAAATACCCAAAGGGCGATGAAGTACGTCAAGTAGTATCGGGTGTTCCAATGTTACCCGACAACACAGACAAGTGTTTTCAGTGAAGATAGATTCTTTTGGTCCCCTAAAGTCACAAACGCAGTAGTGTAGTTAGTGTTATAAACCTCGCGTTGTAAGAAGGCATATTCGGCCCTGATGTTTAAGTGTTGTCAATGAACCAAAGCACCTCAGCATTTCTTCTGGTGCGTGTATTCCTCGGGAGAGAAGTATGTGTTCCCGGGAAATGTGTGTGCTGTCAAACGTGACTGTAGGCATTAAACTGCTGGCGTTATACCCTGACATATGAAACCTTGGATCCGCATAATACACGCAATCGATAACAATGAGAGGGGTGGTCGGTTTCCTCGTGGGTCAGTCGACGTGGATGGGCTGAACGTAATCACTGTTTCTCATCTGCATAGTTTCATAGTGTGTGTATTATCGTGTGTGTGTTTTGGTGTGTGCGTGCGTGCGTGTGTGTGTACATGTGTAATATGGCATGTTTGTTCATGTGTTCGAGTGTTGCTTAAGGTAATGCAATACTCTGGAAGTAAAGACATAAAATTAAAATTGGAAGACATTCACAAATGGCGACGAATACACATTCAAATAGGACATATCCCTGAGCAATGAAAAGGTGCTCACGTCGATAATGTAACTCTCTGGTCAATAGAAAGACATAAACAGCGCGTTGTGACAGCTGTGCTGGGAACGCGCCCACGTAAAAGTCCTACTTCGTTTCCCTCTTGCAATGATTTTCAATAATGTTAGCATTTTTTCACGATCTCTGTGGTGCAGTCATCGTAACCTTGTACAGAACACAGTCGCAAAGTCGAAATGCTCCAACTGCTAGGGGATAACCCTGTTCTCTATCGCAGGAAAAATCCTTGCACGGGTGCTCCTGAACATAATGTACCAACCATCGCTTGAGACCACCTCCCAGAGAGCCAGCGTGGTTTCAAAGCGCACAGGGGCACTATAGACATGGTGTTCGTCCTCAGGCAGCTTTAAGAGAAGTGCCGGGAGCAGAACAAAGGACTGTATGTAACGTGTCCTGTCCAAAACGTTCGACACTGTGATCTGACAAGGCCTGTGGAAAATCATGGAACATCTCGGCTGTCCCTAAGTTCCTCAGCATGGTCATCCATCGTCCGCGTGGTCTAGTCAGACTCAGTAGTGACCTCTCAGAGCCCTTCTCAATTGTATACGGAGTGTCTTCAAAGGCAACTTGGATTATCAGGGATACTACTTTGTCCTTAGCGCCACTGTACATATTTGAAGTGGGTATTATTAAATCAAATGAAATTATAATACGAATATCTAAACTCAACCATGTGAAGTACTTTTACATTTCAAACAAGGAGTATGCTCCCGGTAATAACTGAATTTGAGTCAGGTTCGTCTAACAAAAAAGTTAAATGTTATCGGTTTCATTGTTGAAATCCAGGAAAACCATGCATTATTGATGTTAAACATGCATAGGAAAATATGCATGTCTGGCGGTTCAACCACTGAAAAAATAGTTCCAAATCAATAGCTCCAATAGCACTGAATCGAATTCGAAGCCTTAATAAAATTTCAACTGGATTTTTTATTCAATAGAACTTTTCACCATTTGTCCCGATTTAGCCATATACGGTCCTCCGGCTTAGAATGTTTTGGGGTACAAAGGTAAAGCATTTTTAACATATCAATTGGTGTGAATAGGGAACAAGACGACCCGGACATGGAGTCGTGTTGAACTACCACAGAGAACGCGTTACCACATATAGTAACTATGTAGTTTGCCCAAGCATATCAGCCTACAATCGGATCCCAGTATAAGTGATAATAATGACTCTATCGTGCATGTGCGCCCATGAGTGTCTGAATGAAGTCAAACATGGGCCGAATAATGTTTAAGAGATCATGTGCAATGGATATGACCAAACAACCAGCAGTAAAAAATGACGGTTCAAAGAAACTTGTTTCTTTGCATCAAAGTAATTCAAAGCTTTCAACAGATTGAAAATCACATATTCACATTCTTTTCATAAACATCAAAGGTATGAGCTTAAAGAGTCTTTTGTACGATTCCAGCTACAGGTAGGTATTAATGATACAATATGTTAGCAAGTGTATCCATAAACAAGTGTTTACAGGACAGTCATAGGACAGTCTCAGTTGTGTTTGAGTGGTGTGAAACGGGTATCTCTGGGATTGCATTGTGCAGTCGTTTTATCTTGTTGTTTTCATCTGTGTGAACACATGTATTCTTGATGGTGGTGCATGACTGTGGGCGCGGTAGTTCAGTGATTCCCTCGTAAAGACAAAGGCTCTTCATCGATTCCCAACATTAATGGGTACAATGTATGACGCCCATTTCTTGTGTCGCTTCCGTGATGCTGCTGGAATGTTGCCAAAAGTGGCGTTAGATCACACTCACTCTCTTATGAAGAGGTACTTTGATGCATGCTGAAAATATATACAGCACTTTCGCAATCAAATATTATACTTACAAGCAATAAAAACGCAACTCAGAATTCATGAAAATTATATATTTCAGCATGAGTTTGGATTTGATACTTCAACACAATTGTTCTGATTTCTTGAATCCCTTTTCTTTCGCTGGTCAGTATACATCCTGGATTTGTTATTTTGCACCGCGTTACTTTAATGTGCTATTTCCATACCTGGCCATTATGAAGGGTCGGCATGTCATACAAAACCTTCAGGACTAATAGCATTTTCAACTTCTATTTAATACAACCGTGTGGGGTTTATTTGAAACAATATGTGCAAACGTTCACTAACATGACACATATACAGTTATGATACAACTATAATATCATATCCCCCCACTACAATGTTTATACATCAATTTTATAGGAAGAGGAAGAGCAAATGTAGCAATTTATCGAGAAGAATCGATTGGTCAGCTCCTGCACTACGTGAACGGGAAGACTCTGTATGACTGACGAATCTATGACAAATTATGTATCCAAAGACACTTTTATTTTCAAGAGACTGTTTCAAATTTCCTGCTGACTTTAGTCATATTACCAACATGACTATCTCCATGTTTACTACTTCATAATATTAATGTATTGAAAAACGTCCTCTTATAAATATTTTATGAAACACATAAGCCAATAAACAGTTAAAAATGTCAAAGCGTCACAGTTTGTGTGCCCTCACATTTGATATCATTTCCTTCTGAACACAGAAGGCGTTTCCCGTTTCGACTTTTTGAATAATTCTTTAAAGTTCATGTCAACGAAAGTAATGTCCTTGTGCATAACCCTTCTATCATCCTCATGTGCTGAATTCAACACAAGAATAATTAAATTATTGTCCACATGTTCCTTTTGGTTCTTAACTAAAAATGTTTAAGTTTCAAACACAGTTACTGATAGTTTTGATTCTGGTGTGTATATTCCATGATATAATATGATATTAAATTAGTCTGAACACCTTTGAAAAGTATCATTTTTTAACAATAAGCTATGTTCCCGAGATCCCGCATTACAAGCAAGCATGGGCTTAGGTGCGACACATCTGACGTGAAGTCATCTCACTGACAAGATTCTCACTGAAAACATTGTTAATTACAAAGGCCTTCGTCATCCAATAACTTTAATTTTAAGCTGTGGTCGTGGCAATGTCATCATGGATACTGATCTGTATTCAATAAACACTCAGTGCATACCGATTTTACTTAACGTTTATATTTGAATAGATATCTGAAAATAGGTACCTACAGGTCTTTTGTTCCTATATTGTTAGCTCAAGCATTTATTTGTAGGTCGATTCAAATCGTACTATTTTATATCTCAGTTTGTTTGCATAACTACAGCAATAATGTTTCATAAGACGAAATTCGCTCCTCATGTTAAATTGTTGTTTTGCCCAACGAACCACAAAACACCTCCTTATTTCTTTTGGTGGATATAGCCTTCGGGAGAAGAATGTATTCTCGGGGAATGGGAGTGTCTATGTTATATCATACGTTTGTACTAACGTCCCATATTCACATATAGTCGGCGCTGGTGGTGGTGACATACGAGCATATTCTTCCGGAGAAGGTGTTCCCAGGGAATCCGTCAAATACATGATTGTGACGTGATGTGATCCGTGTTATAGCTAGCACAAAGCCTTTGCACAATGAGAATCCGTCAAGTACACGATTGTGGCGTGTTGTGTTCCGTGTTATAGCTAGCACGAAGCCTTTGCATAATGAGAATCCGTCAAGTACGAGACTGTTATAATGTCGTCTGTGTGTTCAGCGTTACAGCTAGGACAAAGCTCTTGCGCAATGAAAACACTCCCGATAACGATAGTGGTTTTTTCAGTAGTGGTATCCTTTCAGTAGAAAGCCATAAAATTTAACAACTGCACTGAACCTGTGAAAGGACGTTTGTTGAATGACGTTCAGTTGTATACATAGACATTACTAAACGAGTTTCTGTCAGATACCACTCATATTACCCGAGTTGTTTCAAAATATATTTAATGAGTGAAAGCTTGTTAAATACGTTTTGAAACAACGACTTGTAACATACATGGTATCTGACCGTTTCGAGTATAGTAATCTGTTTCTTACACACAATAAAGTCGCACCATTTTATGATCGAATAGATATAATTTCCATATCGTCTCATCGTAGCTGCGCAATAATACGCAATCCAACGTTTATGAATTACTTGGCTTCGTAATCAGTATTCATCCCCAAGGTGACCCTCCACTAGTTACCTCCCTTGACCGGATGTTTATGTGTTGACATCGTCATGTTGCAGAGTCTCCAAGCGATTTTGAGAAAGTGGTTAATGATACAGCCATGCTTTGCTGGAAAGTTCGAGAATCTGTGTCAGTATATATAAAGGCTGGCTGTTGTGTGGTTCGACACACGGACTAACACACGGAATTACACGAAAATAACTACATTCGTGCCATATTTATTCTGATTGTGTTTTATTGTATAAATACCTGTTTATATTGCAATTGCGAAAATAACAGGTAGGTGTTAAGGTGTTGCACTAGTAACAGGTTTCTGATCGTTTGAAGCACGAGTAACCTATCAATCAATTTTAATCAAGGAAGTAGTCCCAAATAACCTGACCCTAGGTCATCACCTTGGAGTAGGCAATGACTGCATGAGAAATTGATCTCACGAATGTTTGATCCCATGGGTGTGCAAGAAACCTTTCTCACGATGTGCGAGATAAGACCCACTCAGTCTGTCCAGATTGTAATTTTATAAAGACGCACATGGGATGGGTTTGTGTCTACAAAACGCTCGTCAAAAATGGATTCACCGCAGCACTCGTTGCACGACTGTTCGTTAACATGAAATTATGTAGTCAGCTGTTGTATTATGACTGAGATAGAAGTTATTCAATTCATTTTATTTCATTTTTCTGTGCGTTTTCTGTAAGCGTTTCTTTAGAATGTATCCAACATTCTGATGGGTTATCGGCACCAACTGTCATATCCACCGTTATGTAGGTTGTCCAAAGATCGCCACTTCCTCGGTCCTGTTTTGTGCGAAAAGGTTAAATTTTATAGACGCATCAGCGAGGAAAGGTTTACTTCATTAACGAAGCAGAATCAAGCCATTTTGTGACTCGGTTATTTACAGACCGCAGCCATATAGCTGGAATATTGCTGACTGTAGCATAAAACTAAACTCAGAATCAGAATCAGTCATGATACAACTGGTTACAGCGACAGATTATGCATCTCTATGCCAATGTGCATGAATGACAGCCATCAACCACTGGCTGCCTGGTCTAGACTCGAACATTTCCATGCCATCAAGTTATTGTAATGTACATAAGACGTCGACCAGATTACCAGTAACTTATATCATTTAACATTTTTGCCCCTCCTTATCAAATGTGTGTCTGTGTACCAATGTACACTAACTGGTGAACATCTAGACCAAGCTTAAGAATGGCTGGTTACAATTACAATGCTGCGTTGTCTGCGTGCATTTGGTGACGTTTTACATGAAACATAATCTCTTTCTATTACCGATGACCCATGTCGTCCTGGGAAAAGTCAAGCAGTCAACGTATTTGCATGGATGTTTGGTCTTGTCCCGACCAATGTCAGTTCTAGCCCATGCCGCAGTTTAACATGGACATCCCACTGTCATCTACTTAGAGACAATGTCAAGCAAACTTCTTTTATGTGTGCCTCGTGTTTGGGCTGTTTGTCCTGTTCAGCCGGGAGAGAAATGCTTGTGCATTTTCATTAGTGATAAAACGGGCCCATCAAATTTGTAGGCATGAATAAATTAAATGAGCAGCAACTTGTAAGTTATAAATGTGTAAAACAAGGACTGCTATCAACTATTGCCTTGACATCGGTCGTATACCTGCGATTAACGTGTGAACGTTTTTTTTGTAATCATAAAACCACTTCTGACGTTAGTAATGACGCTAATGTCTATGGTCATTTAGAGGTGTCATGCGATCATAAATGTAAGGCAGTAATTGTAACAGCAGTTGCGTTTGAACGAATATCTCTAACTTTTAAAGGGACTCAATGTTAAGCTACAAAGTGAATGGCTTTGCTCTAACTTTGAATTATAGAAGGCATTATACGATTGCTTCAGCCGGTATGGTAACCTATGAGTGAGTTTTGTTTCATTGTTGTTTAAAGCATGCTTCCTGCTTGTGGAATTATATACGTGTACATAATTTTGTGATTCTGTTTCAACATATATTTCTTTGTATCTACCATCCAAAAGCTATAATGAGGGAGGGCAGCCCACAATAGTACCCCTGCTTGTTTCCAGTTTATGTCCCTGAATATAAGTGCATAAACATTAGCTATATTATATATATAGAGAGAGAGAGTCCAGATATAACATAGGCGGCCACACATGGGCTCTTCGGGCCCCAACTATACATAATAAATTCCACATTTTTCACGTTTACATTTCGATACCATGAATTCTGTAGATTTAGTACATATATCTGTTTTAAGTTACGACTCTGCCGATTACGTTTTCATTATTGTTACATTGTCTATTGGGATATGGTTCTGTTCATGTTAACATCAGCATTTAAAATTGGAGCATGTTTTATTGGTAAATGTTCCACATTCCTGGGATTATGCATGGATACATTGGTTAGATTGATAGTGGCTTATCGCACTTCAAACAGTGCCTTTCAGTCTGATGCTTTTGCTTTTTCGCTTTAGTTATTCAATGTTCCACAAGTAGAATCAGGCTTCCACGAGTCGCATGTTCCTTCACGACAAATTTTGCCTGTGAAGATCCGGGATAGAATAGGTCTTCAGCAATACATGCCTGCCACAAAAGGCGACTATGCTTGTCGTAAGAGGCGAATAACGGGTTCGGGTGGTCAGGCTCGCTGACTTGGTTGACACATGTCATGGGTTCCCAATTGCGCAGATCATGCTGTTGATCACTGGATTGCATGGTCCAGACTCGATTCTTTACAGACCGCCACCATATAGCTAAAATATTGCTGAGTGCGGCGTAAAACTAAACTCACTCACTCACGACATATTTGATGTGTGTGTACGATTATATTCAAGGACTATGTGTTTTTACAGAGGTTTGAATCAAAATAGTTATTTTTACCAGGGTAGCAGAGCGTAAAAGATTTATTGCCCACATCATGTTTGTTGCACATTTGAATAAGAAAGACGTTCTGTCGTTGTGCGCATGTTTCTCTCGGCGTCTCCTCATCATTCCGTCATATGATTACATCTCATCCATTTTTCTTTAACAACATCCGTGAGAGACCGCCACCAAATCCCGTCGGCGGCCGATAATCCAACTTTGATCTTGATAACCTTCGTAACCCTCTAATTCCTGCTGTGTGTCATATAAAAGCAATATGAAAGTCTGTAAGCTGTTAAGCGACTAAATTATTACTTTTCATAATTACATGTCATGCATCATCAAAAGTGATTTCATCTATAACAACATTGTTAAATTAGGTACATTCCGAAAGAAACGGCACTATATAATAAACCAAAGATTAGATATAATCGTTTTGCTTGCCGGTTTAGAATAATGAAGGCAACATTACGTATGATGGCTGTTGGATCATACTAGAATAAGACGTTGACATCAATGAAAGTATCTGGCTTAACAGATTAAATATGATACAAAATAGAATTAAAGAGTCGCTATATAACATATTCACAACGTCTTATACAGATCATATCTGTGAAGATCCGGGTTAGAATTGGTATTCAGCAACACATGCTTGTCGTAAGAGCCGACTAACGGGATCGGGTGGTCAGGGTTGCTGAGATGGTTGACACATGCCATGGTATCCCAATTGCGTAGATCGATGCTCATGCTGTTGATCACTGGATTGTCTGGTCCAGATTCGATTATTTACAAACGGCCGCCATACAGCTGGAATATTGCTGAGTGCGGCTTTAAACAACAAACCAACCAACTAGGCAACTTATACAGATCAGTGTATGCGGAATCCATTCATGGTCACATTAGGAGTAATTAAAACTGGTTAACAAATGGGAAGATTCAATGAAACCGGCATGGAAACGGTTGCATGTCCTGAAATTCCACGAGTTCAAGAAAAGTGAAACAGAAGGCTTTCTGCTTGCTGCTCAGGACCAGTCACTTCCCACTCATAACCGTCAGTGTGTGATTTTACGTCAGAATGTAAATATGAATTGCCGATTGTGTTATGAATTTAATGAGACTGTCCAACACCTCGAGAACGGATGCCCAGCGTTGGCACAGGCCAGTACATTGACATGATGCTTGGTTCGGGTTTTTTACTTTCATGTGGCTTTGATCCGATGTCCATCTTCATAGGTGTCAGTGTCCACCCACTAGTGCATGATCATGGCAACAATAAAACCACAGTCAAATTTAAACATAAGAAGCTAAAAAGATTTTTACATCCGCCCTTTATGTACATTATAATAAATACATTATATATACAAAGCAAGAAAAACTACAAGAGGCATTTTCCTACGCGTGTGAAGCGGCATAAAATTTCAGAAATTTTACCCTGTATGATAGATTTTGGAGTTTCGTCTTCGTCAGACAGGAAGGACTTGCAAATGTTTATTTTGAATATACCACCGTAAAGTGCCTAGTCGAACCCAACTAGATTATGGATTAAGTGAACGTTTATTCGTGCAAATTTGTTGTTTTAAACAAATTTGTGAATATATGTCTGTAAAGTGTTGATGACAACTGCAAACGAGTACCGTAATTTGAAAATATATAATAATGTAACCATTAGAATGCGTGAAGACTCGTGCGTGTGTAGTTTGTTCGTGGGAAACAAAATCAATCAACTTTGTGAATCAATCCTGTATGATTGTAAATAACATTTGTACACAAATAGGAATTGAAATATATATGTTTTGGGCTAGGGAGTCTCTGGCACGGGATGCTACTGACCTCTACAAATATAACTGTGTGACTTCAAGACTTTTTTACTTTCCTTATTAACAGAACACATATTCCCAACTGTTGATATATTTATGTTATGTCCTATGATTTAGGTTTGATTCAAATGAATTCTCTTCAGTGACAGCTTTTTCTTGTAAATTAAATTCCCAGGCCTGATTATATGCTAACGAGCAAGGGATCGCAATCCAATGCTTGTGCTTAATTCTTATCCAGTATGTTCTTAATTCATACCCCTTAATTGAGCCATTTGAATATTTAAGGTGAACGTGTACCTATATAAAATGTACCTTTGTACGTATTTAGATAGCCTGTTGCTCCCCCGATCAGAATGCGGTACTTGAAGGAAACGACCGGAAATTGAGCCAACATGCATGTCTGAGATGGAAACTGTTGTGTTTGTGATGTCTAGGAATTATTCTGCTTATGGTGCTTGCGTTGTTTTATTATTTTCACGTTGTGCAATATATACTCAGGAACTGTGATGCCAATTGTGTCCATCACCTTTCCCAAGAGCAGACTCTCTAAACACAACACGATGCTAGGCGTAAAGGAAACAAGGCCAGCAGATAGCTTTAAGGAATGGACATGGATTGTGATGAGGCGAGGAGTAGTACCCCTTGCACATATGACAGATAAACAGGCCGTAAAGGGCGAGACAGATAATTTTGAATACTGATAGTGGATGGGCTAAATAGATGATCAGGAATACTACTTTAGGAAGGGGTTGACAGGAGAATTGGGAATACTGGTAATGAAAGGTCGAGACAAATGATTGGGAATACTGGTAATGACTGGCCTAGAGAGATGATTGGGAATAGTAATAGTGGTAGTGTAAGGACGACACAGATGTTTGTAAATACTGGCAGCGGAAGGGGTAGACAGATGGTTAGTAATACTGATAGTGGAAGGGGTAGACAGATTGTTAGTAATACTGGTAGTGGGAGGTATAGGCAGATGGTTAGTAATACTGATAGTGGAAGGGGTAGACAGATGGTTAGTAATACTGGTAGTGGGAGGTATAGGCAGATGGTTAGTAATACTGGTAGTTGAAGGGATAGACAGATGGTTAGTAATACTGATAGTGGAAGGGGTAGACAGATGGTTAGTAATACTGGTAGTGGGGGGTATAGGCAGATGGCTAGTTATACTCGTAGCGGAAGGGGTAGACAGATGGTTAATAATGCTGATAGTGAAAGGGGTAGACAGATGATTAGTAATACTGGTAGTGGAAGGGATAGACAGACGGTTAGTAATACTGATTGTTGAAGGGGTAGACAGATGGTTAGTAATACTGATAGTCGGAAAGGTAAACAGATGGTTAGCAATGCTGATGGTGAAAGGGGTAGACAGATGGTTAGTAATACCGATAGTGGAAGGGATAGGCAGATGGTTAGTAGTACTGATAGTGGAAGGGGTAGACAGATGGTTAGTAATACAGATAGTGGAAGGGAAAGACAGATGGTTAGTAATACTGATAGTGGAATGCATAGACTGATAATCACGAATACTACTTTAGTAAGGGGTTGACAGGAGATTCGGAATACTGCTAAAGAAAGGTCGAGACAGATGATTGGGAATACTGGTAATAACGGGCCGCGAGAGATGATTAGGAATACTAATACTGGTAGTGTAAGGGCGAGACAGATGTTTGTAATACTGGTAGCGGAAGGGATAGGCAGATGGTTAGTAACTGATAGTGGAAGGGATAGGCGGATGGTTAGTAATACTGGTAGCGGAAGAGGTAGAAAACAGATGATTATTAAAACTGATAGTGGAAGGGATAGACTGATGGTTAGTTATATTGGTAGCGGAAGGATAGATAGATGGGTGGTTACACTCATAGTGGAAGGGGTACACAGATGGTTAGTAATACTGATAGCGGAAGGGGTAGACAGATGGTTATTAATACTGATAGTGGAAGGGATAGGCAGATGGTTAATAATACTGGTAGCGGAAGGGGTAGACAGATTGTTAGTAATACTGGTAGCGGAAGGGGTAGAAAACAGATGATTATTAATACTGATAGTGGAAGGGATAGACTAATGGTTAGTAATACTGGTAGCGGAAGGATAGACAGATGGTTAGTAACATTCATATTGGAAGGGGTACACAGATGGTTAGTAATACTGATAGTGGGAGGTATAGGCAGATGATTTAATAATATGGTAGCGAAAAGGATAGACATATGGCTGGGAATATTGATAGTGAATGGGCGAGACAGATGATTAGTGATACTAGTAGTGAAAGGGATAGACAGATGATTGTATATACTGGTAGCGGTAGGATTAGACATTTGTTTGGGAATACTGGGTGTGGAAGCGCTTGAGAAATGTTTGATAGTGATTGTGGATAGCTGAACAGATGGTTGGGAATTCAGACTTATACATCTTTGGCACCAACTCGAGGGAAAGTCAGTTTGAGTGTCACATGGAGACGATGTGGTGACGTCAGAATCTAGTGTTGCCCAATCGCAGCCCACTCTGCCTGTAGTGCCTGTGCGAGTTGCTGAAGTGTCTGGGGCTGAGGGTTACGGCGTCGCACCCGTCTGTCCAGGGCATCCCACAGATGTTCGATCGGGTTTAAGTCCGATGATCTTGAGGGCCAGGGGAGCACATTGATGTTGTGGTTCTGGAGGAAGTCTCTAGTGTGACGTGCTGTGTGGGGCCTGGCATTGTCCTGTTGAAACAACTCCCTCTGGCGATCAATGATTGGAAGGAGGTGTGGGCGTAGGATTTCGTCACAGTACCATTGAGCTGTCAGGTTGCCCTGGATCATCACCAAATCACTTCTCCTACGGCAGGTGATCGCTCCCCACATCATAACACTGTCCCGGCCGAATCTGTCCACCTGGGGAACGCAAGCGTCGGGGAGACGTTCACGTCGACGTCTGCACACCCGCATTCTTCCATCGCGTCGTTCCAATAGAAATCGTGATTCATCACTGAACCAGATTCTACGCCAATTCGGTAGGTTCCAGGCCTGAACGTTGGTGCACCATTGAACTCGATGTCGACGATGTTGTTGTCGAAGCACAGGGCCAAAATAAGGTCCTCTGGCACGTAAACCAGCCTCTCAACCTGTTCCTGACGGTCTGTGCAGAAAGCCTCCTCAATCCGGGTATTTGTCGAGCGGTACTGGTCGCCGTAGCTGTTCGATGACGCAGGTGATGTACCCGGATGTAGCGATGCTGCGCCGCAGTGGTCGCTCGAGGTCGCCCACTACGAGGGGCATCTGCTACCGCATTCTGCCGGCGATATCTCTCCCAGAGCCGTGAAATGGTGCTTTTTGGTGAACATTCATGCGTCGGGCAACTGCACGTTGAGACTGGCCAGCTTCAAGCAAACCAATGGCGATATGACGGTTGGCTTCACTTAGACGTGGCATTTTGCGTTCGTCAACAATATTCCAAATACAGTGAATAATCGACAGACAGCGATCAACCTTTTATACCCATCATTGAGACTATCTGATCCCCAACTTTCACGTGCATTGCGTGTGAATTGTGTATTCTGTGACACTACACGCCGAAATTGAAAATCATGCTGTTGAATTCGGATTATTTTATTTTACGGATGGTGCGTTTTGTTGTGATGTGTAAAGTTTCAAAACATAAACACCATAGGACTCATATACAGAGCAAAACCTTTTGTATCAAATGAATCACGTTTTAATTCATTTGCTAGTGATGAAATTTTGCTCTGTTCATGATGCGTTTGGGTTTTCGTGGGAGAGTATATTTGGTGTTTTCATTAAGAGGTGAGTGGTTTATTGAGGAAAATGCACGCTATCAAACCTTTCTTCTTGGATCTTTCATTTTTAGGGACACATTTTCAAGCGATTAATTTCACCGCGCTATGTATATCTCTGGCATTAGGACTAGACAGAGGACAGTCTGAATCAATTGGCACTAATTACGTCATAATCTAAGGGGTAACTTCGGCCTGTTTAGCTCTGAAAACTAAGGCTTCATAATGGCATAACGTTTCAACACTTATATTGAGCGTGTTACTTTCAATGTGAGAAAAATGAGTGCTAAGTTTTTGGCATTGATATTATCTATTTCACATATCCTCCTCCACTAGATTTTACAGAAAATCTATATATTTGCGAGAGATGGGATATACAGCATTTACTATCGTTGTGATCTTAATCAACAGTTGCCTCTGCAAACGTTTGATTTGAGAATGTGAAATTGAATGTTTGAACCGAATGTGTTAATTCAGTTGCTTAGTTTGGACGCTGTTACTATTTACTTCAAATGTCACGACATTTTCAAATCTGTGCAAAGGCTCACAGACTAAAGGAAATGAATGCGTATTGTACAATGATACCACTGTACTAAGCGCTACACTGTACATGTATATACAAATGTCTTAGTACTTACTAAGAACCATCACAAGAAACAACTTCATGCTTGTCAACGAGATGTCGCAAGCCAAATCTACAGTCTGGCTGGAAGTGATTGTTGTTTAACAAGCACGCACTAAATATCCTTTCCAATTACAGATGATGTTTAAATGGTAGCAGCTGGTATTCATATAAAGGAGTTTAATTTTCATATTATTTTTTCCATAATGAAAAATGTATTCGGGTTTCTTAATAAAACAAATGGCATTTGATTATATTACATAAAATAAATATCCTTTATGATTACAGTGTATGATAAGGTTGGGTGAGACATTGGATCACAACACGAGCAATACGTGCAAGGCTGCCTTTTTGTGTGACAAGTCGATTAATGTGCGATTCAAGTGCACGGAATTACAAAGATTGACTGACTGACTGAGTTTGGTTTTACGCCGCTTTAAGCAATATTCCAGCAACATCACGGCGGGGACATCAGAAGTGGGCTTCACGGAATTACAAAGACGTAACAGATGAAGGAAATAGGGTCCTTTTGTTATATTCATGTACGATTAGTTACCATGTTGTATCAAGTATTTACGGTCTATATGATTGGAGTCAAAATATTCTAACATCTGTGATTCGGAACGACATTTATATGGGGAAGTCGTAGTGTTTCTAAAATTTCGAAGGTAACATTAACAAATTACCACAATCTACTTACAAACAAGACTTTACTTACACGGGAAATCTAAACTGTCTAGCAGCTGTGCAGGAAGCATGGCTTATATCACAAAGATCAGGGTTCGCTACATACGACGTTTATAGCATACCGATGAGACTGGGAGGATCTCAAGAGGCGCCCACCCAATCAATCCCTTTATTGGTGCGAGATTATATCATTTATATCAGAATCATTTATAGAGACAAAACCCTTTCCACCTTCTAATGTGACTATGTCACATGTTATTTGTGAAGTAGACAATGCTGTATGCTTTGTTTTGCACATGAGTACAAAAATAACTATGCATAAACAGCATTACATTGTAGGTTAATGCTAGTTACTCACGAGGATCTGGATTCCAGGGCAGCACCATATACGAGTATGCCGTGAGTGAGTGAGTGAAGGTGAGTGAGTGGGAGTGGTGAGTGAGTGAGTGAGTGAGTGAGTGAGTGAGGTGAGTGAGTGAGTGAGTGAGGTGAGTGAGTGAGTGAGTGAGTGAGTGAGTGAGGTGAGTGAGTGAGTGAGTGGTGAGTGAGTGAGTGAGGTGAGTGAGTGAGTGAGGTGAGTGAGTGAGTGAGTGAGTGAGTGAGTGAGTGAGTGAGTGGTGGTGAGTGGTGAGTGGTGGTGAGTGGTGAGTGAGTGAGTGAGTGAGCGAGCGCGTACCTGCACTAGGCAATATTCAGTGAAGACAACCGTTACAATCGCGTCACTAAAACATTCAAATTTGAAAAAATACACAAAGGGCGACGAATACCCGTTAGGGATTAATTTCACGTGCTCCACGTTACACGCCAACACAGACAAGTGTTTTCATAGTGAGTGAGTGAGTGAATGAGTTTAGTTTTATACCGCACTCCGCAATATTTCAGCTATATGGCGGCGGTCTGTAAGTAATTGAGTCTGGACCAAACAATCTAATGATCAACAACATAAGAATCGATCTACGAAACTGGGATACGATGACGTGTGTCAATCTAGTAATCGAGCCTGACTACCCGATCCCGTTAGCCGCCTCTTACGTAGTAGTAGTAGTAGTAGTAGTAGTAGTAGTAGTAGTAGTAGTAGTAGTATTTACACAAAATATTTACACAAACCCGCAAAATTGCGGCAACGACACGGATTTCCCTCCTGCTTGTTTCCACTTTATCTAGATGAATATATACATTAACTATATATATATATATATATATATATACATCCCGATATGACATAGGTGGCCACTTATAACGCTCTTCAGGTTCCAACTATATCTACATATATCACTCTCGCGTTTACGTATTCAGTATTGT
Source organism: Haliotis rubra (assembly GCF_003918875.1). Classification (NCBI taxonomy): domain Eukaryota; kingdom Metazoa; phylum Mollusca; class Gastropoda; order Lepetellida; family Haliotidae; genus Haliotis; species Haliotis rubra. Next base: position 301,219 of record NW_025764960.1, read on the forward strand.
AAAATTGATTCTATTCACGGTAACATCAGTTTTAACATCTGGAACATTTTGTTTAATGCAAAAGTCGCTGTAGCTGAACGGGTTAGGCGACTGACTTTGTGTGCTGGCGATTAGGTGCCAGAGGGTGTGAGTTCGAATCCCGGATGGGTCTCAACCCAACAAAATTACTATAATCTGTAACAGATTTTACATTTGATGACTTTCAAAATGGCATTGTGTAATCAATTAAGTGTTTTAGCCGAGTATCACAACCAGGCTAGCAGAAGAGAAAAGGATTTATTCCCACATTGTATTTGCTTTTACATTTGAATTAGACGATCTGTTGTTCTGCGCATGTTTCTCTCGCCGTCTTCTCATCATTCCCTTTCATGCAAGTACAGCTCCTCCCATTTTTCCTTCTCAACAACAGTGATAAGAATGGAGCGATAAGACAGCATGAAAGTATCTTGCTCATTGGGTGACTGAGAACTCGATGCCGGGAATAATATATTTCTTATTCCATTCATGTTGGGAATGCCTGAAGACGATGACAAGGCCGGATGGTATGGGCCGACAACAAACATGGGTCATCAAAGTTGTAGATGGAGATAATGATAGAATATTTTCCATGTTGCGCTCAGATTGAATAGACGCTGATATTCAATGAACAAGCCGTGGTGCTACATTAGAAACTATGGGCCTATGATTTAATGCATCTGGATACCGACTAAGACATGGATACTTCAAACTGGACGCGTGCGTCGCTCGGATGGTTCTCGGTACGTCGCCGACACGGAAGCACCGCGTAATACCGTAACCATCCGGATACCTGCGTGTTCGCTGCTCGTGCGCCATATGCATCGCCGAAATGGGCAGAAGGAAAGACGAATACGATGGAACTGCGGGAACCGGAGATAAAATATCCGTTAACCATCGCGAAAGCGGAAGGATCTTCGCGACATAATATTCGATTTCCGAACTGGAATCTGGCTGTGATCCTGCGCCCTTGCGAAAACGTTGGAACGCATTTTCATGCGCGTATTGAACGCCGACATTGACGCTGCGACATTCCTGACCGTTCACAGACGTCGATTCGTCATTCGGACTTTATTTAGATTTCCGTCATGAACAGGCGCCGTTGGAAGGACGCAAACGTATGCCATCCGGATAGGTAAAGATTACAGAATTTATCTGGTAGAAGTAGTCAGACATGTTAAAATTGTTCACTGGCCAATTTGGCCGTTGCCATTGCACCAGGTTAGATTGTTTGAAAAATGCTGAAAAATTAGCCATTACACAAAGGGTACACAACGTCAACCAAACGTAATGGCACAAGCTGATTAAGAAGTGGAACTGATTGACAGATGATGTAAATACTGGTAGTGGAAGGGTTAGACGGATGATGACAGGAATACTGGTAGTGGAAGGGCTAGACAGATGATGACCATGGAAACACTGGTAGTGGAAGGGGCTAAGACAGATGATGACCAGAATACTGGTAGTGGAAGGAGGCTAGACAGATGATGACAGAATACTGGTAGTGGAAGGGTTAGACAGATGATGACAGAATACTGGTAGTGGAAGGGTTAGACAGATGATGACAGAATACTGGTAGTGGAAGGAGCTAGACAGATGATGACGGAATACTGGTAGTGGCAGGGTTAGACAGATGATGACAGAATACTGGTAGTGGAAGGGCTAGACAGATGATGACAAGAATACTGGTAGTGGAAGGGCTAGACAGATGATGACAGAATACTGGTAGTGGAAGAGGTTAGACAGATGATGACAGAATACTGGTAGTGGAAGGGGCTAGACAGATGATGACAGAATACTGGTAGTGGAAGGGAGCTAGACAGATGATGACAGAATACTGGTAGTGGAAGGGTTAGACAGATGATGACAGAATACTGGTAGTGGAAGGGCTAGACAGATGATGACAGAATACTGGTAGTGGAAAGGAGCTAGACAGATGATGACAAGAATACTTGTAGTGGAAGGGTTAGACAGATGATGACAGAATACTGGTAGTGGAAGGGCTAGACAGATGATGACAGAATACTGGTAGTGGAAGGGTTAGACAGATGATGACAGAATACTACTGGTAGTGGAAGGGCTAGACAGATGATGACAGAATACTGGTAGTGGAAGGAGCTAGACATGATGACAGAATACTGGTAGTGGAAGGGTTGACAGATGATGACAGAATACTGGTAGTGGAAGGGTTGACAGATGATGACAGAATACTGGTAGTGGAAGGGGTTGACAGATGATGACAGAATACTGGTAGTGGAAGGGGTTGACAGGAGGAATACTGGTAGTGGAAGGGGTTGACAGAATACTGGTAGTGGAAGGGTTGACAGATGATGACAGAATACTGGTAGTGGAAGGGGCTAGACAGATGATGACAGAATACTGGTAGTGGAAGGGCTAGACAGATGATGACAGAATACTGGTAGTGGAAGGGTTGACAGATGATGACAGAATATACTGGTAGTGGAAGGGCTAGACAGATGATGACAGAATACTGGTAGTGGAAGGGTTGACAGATGATGACTAGAATACTGGTAGTGGAAGGGTTGACAGATGATTTGAAATACAGGTACCGGAAGGGTTAGAGACAGTTTGGAATACTGGTAGTGGAAGGGCAGAGACAGGTGATTCGTAATACATAAAGTGGAAGGGTTAACAGTAGTGGCAGGGCTAGACAGATGTTAGGAGATACTGGGAGTGGAAGCGCTTGAGAAATGTTTGATAGTGGCTGTGGAAATCTTAAACAGATGGTTGGGAATTCTATCAGAGGATGGGCCAATCCGACGATTGGGAAGAAGTGAACGATGCTAGCCTTATTAGCCAGAGATTTTCAGTGTCGCTTACCAGGCCGTTCCGTTCTGCCATGTCTCCCTCGTGCAGTGACAGATTGAGCGGTCAACAGGCCGACTGAAATTGAACAATATCAAGCCTATAAGCGATACTAAATACTGCAGTTCAATACTAAGCGCCTGTGTCACGGCCGCTTCTGTCAATCACGTTACACCCAAATACACCTAGTATACTACTGCCTTAAAGTTACCATGCACGTGTTGAGAACGCATGAAAACGTATGTGATACGCGTGCTCACGGGGTTGCACACGAAGTGATCATCCATTGCAAATGCGTGTGCCACGGATGTTGGGCTTGGCTGTAAATTCAGCAATAGTGCCCTAGTGTTTCCGAGTACCTTGCGTTCATTTAACTCTGTGAAACAAGAGAAGGGGACGCCTTGGAGTATAAAAAGTCTCTGTGTGTCTGAGTGGGGTTTACATTTTAAAGGGCAAGTTTACACGAACATATACCATTTTGACTTCATTTTGTCAACAGTAAAAGCATTCTTTTCGTGGGTTCAAAGCCAAAAGAGTATAGATATCATAAGTAACAAATTTAGTTTCTACATTATATCGATTCAAAGCTCTATTTTACACATATTTTCATGCTATTAGTTTCACTATGTATTTCTCTGGCATTGGAACTAGGCACGAGACCAATCTGAATCATTTGGGACCAATTACGTCATAATCTAAGTTGGGTAACTCTGACCTTTTTAGCTCTGAAAGCAAAAGCTTCATAATGGCATAACATTTCAACACGTCAGCGTATTTCAACATGTCAGTGTATAGCTTCTAACATTGATAGTAATTACATGTAATTTTAAAATTCCCTTTGTTTTCACACAGGAAAAGGAGTTATTTTTTCGTGTACACTTCCCCTTATCTTGCGGCATGGAATCGCAAATGGCTGGCACTAAACAGAGAATATATACACCTACGAGGAGATAGAGATATAAGGCATTAACCATCGTGATCATGATCAACAGTAGCATCTGCAAACGTTTGATTTGAGAATGTGAAATTGATTTTTTGTTAAATCAGTTGCTTCCTTCAGTTGTTCGGTTTGGACCCTATGACGGATAATTTCTATTGTCATGACATGCTCAAATCTGCTGCACTGACTGACTGACTGACTGACTGAGTTTGGTTTTACGCCGCTTTTAGCAATATTCCAAGCAACATCACGGCAGGGGACACCAGAAATGGGGCTTCACACATTGTACCCATGTGGGATTCGAACCCGGGTCTTTCGGCGTGACGAACCAACGCTTTAACCATTAGGCTACCCACCGCCCCTCAAATCTGCTGCAAAGGCCAACAGACTAAATCAAATATATGCGTATCGCACAATGATACCATTGTACTAGGCACTGCACTGTACACATATATGCAAAAGTCTTAGTACTTACTCAGAACCATCACAAGAAACAACTACATGTTTGTCAACGAGATGTCGCAAACCAAATCTACAGTCTGGCTGGAAGTGATTGTTGTTTAACAACCTGGCACTAAATATCCTTTCGAATTACAGAGGGATGTTTGAATGGTAGCAGCTTGTATTCGTATAAAGGAGATTTATTTTCATATTATTTTTTCCATAATGGAAACTGTATTCGGATTTCTTAATAAAACCGATTCACATTTTATCATGTTACGGATGAATGTGCCTTATTATTACACTGTATAAAAGGTTGAGTGAGACATCGGCTTGTCAACTCACAAGTATTATGTGCAAGGCTATTTGTTTCTACTCTATTAAGTCGACAGAATGTCCATTAATGTGTAATTCATCTTGTGCACTTAATTACAAAGGAACGCTACAGTTTAGTATCAGGGTCCTGTTGTTATATTCATTTAAGATAATGGTTACGTTATATCCAGCATTTGCACTCTGTATAATTGGACGGATTCCAAATACTCTAACATATGTGTTTATATACATATACATGGGGAAGTTGCAAGTATGTCTGTTACTGAGAAGGTTTGATTAACCACAAAATTACCACAATGCAAAGCTGTACTTACAAAACGAATCCACACATAAAATGTCTAGGTGCATGTAAGTTAGTTCTTATCACGAAGACCGGGATTCAATACATACCACGTTGATAAGATAAATATTTTAAAGAAAATAATCAGTGATAACCCACTTGAAATGAAAGTTTTTGACAAAGCATATAGACCATACTCACTTAAAGAGTGTACTCATGGTGCCACGTGTAGAACCAACTGGCTTCATCAGGAACACCCTAATCGTAACGTGTAACGTTTAATCGCATACAATTAGTTGCAGCAGAGTTGTAGCAGAAATGGAAATTGTCCTACTCCAAGTCCGCAGGCCCGCAACCAATAAAATCGCTTAGATCCACCTCACCGCAGGCCCGCAACCAATTAAATCGCTTAGATCCACCTCACTGCAGGCCCGCAACCAATTAAATCCGCTAAGATCCACCTCACCGTAGGCCCGCGACCAATTAAATCCTTAGATCCACCTCACCATAGGCTCGCGACCAATTAAATGGCTTTAGATCCACCTCACCGTAGGCCCGTGACCAATTAAATCACTAAGATCCATCTCAAAGTCACGACCCTTTGTTTGTGTCCACATGATGTCGGAGACGAGCCTGAAAAAAGAAACTGCACGGGGTTCGCCCTGAGGATCTAGCTGCGAACCCAGTTTAGGCTTTCTTTTTTTCCTTTTGTAGTGACTGTGATGTGTGTGCTGTCATTACGCCAACGTATTTTCTTCATTTGACAAATCCATGTAAGACAAGTCAGGGGAAGACAATAATGCAAGATGCGAGTTGTATGCGACTTAAAACTACTCAATAAACAAATTCGATACGATATTTATTGTCACTATAAGTCTTGTTGCTAGAGTGAGTGAGTGAGTTAATATTTAACGTCACATCGGCAATATCTCAGCCATATCGTCTTGTTGCTAGAACTTTTTAAAGTGCAGCTTAAATAAGTCCCCACTTTAGTACAAACCCGACATTGTTGCGAAGACTTCGTTCTGTGATCTTAACAATGTACATGACTGTTTGAATATAAAACAAATTCAAGCATTTAAAATTGACTTCATCATTTGTGGCACGCAACTGAACTTGTTCAGAAGTGATTGTCATGAACACAAGTCATTTGCGCAAGTTGTTCTGTATGTGCGGAAAGTAGTTTTTTTCTTTACCTGAAACTTCTCATAAAACAAGATTGGGGTCTCACAAAGGATTACATATGTATTTACAATAATGATAATACTAAAATGTACATAGAGTGGAAATCCAATAGTACTATTACCACTATTTGCCAACTCAAACCTGAAATCATAAACACCAGGCCAAACGTGTCAACGCATTCTCCAAGGATATCCAATTTGCCCACCGTAACCGTTCGCTGAGAATTACAAACACCACAACTATCACAAGCAGGACGTGAACATCGCTTTTGTGAACACCTTTTGTCATCGATGACTTACAGCATTTCTTTCATATAATGTCCACCTCTGCTTGCCATTTACTTCCAATGGAATCTTTTCCATTGTTAAAACAAGACTAAACATACTCTGGCGTTGACGTTCAAACTTACAAAATTCAATGCTTCAGTTTTGAAGCTGAAGTCTTTGTGTTTCATCAAAACCCATCAGTGGCATTATCTAAGCTGTAGGAACTGCAACAGTGGTCGGCCGATAAATTGAAACTCCCTCCTAACGTCATATAAAAAGAATATGTGTCTTGTATTCCAGTTTTAAGTAGCAAAACTCTTACAAAGAAGACGTAATTAAAAATAATATATTTGCCATTGTCACGAATACCCGGGGTCATCGCAATGTTCAATAGTCCGTACATATCATATCCACCGCTATTTTATCTTTAGCGGTCCGTACATATCATATCTACCGCTATTTTATCTTTAGCGGTCCGTACATATCATATCTACCGCTATTTTATCTTTAGCGGTCCGTACATATCATATCTACCGCTATTTTATCTTTAGCGGTCCGTACATATCATATCCACCGCTATTTTATCTTTTGCACTCAATGAAACCTGGAATTTTATTTGTGGGCGTTCAGGATAACCATTCACATGTTCTTCTTTGAAGTATGAGTTTAAATCTGAGGAAATTTCAAACACTTCAAATTTGTCACTACGAGGCCCTTGTTAAATATCTTAAATTAGATCAAAATGAATTTCCAATGTCCCCTAACTTTACGTTACCTGCAAACCCTTCGAAAATACCAAAGTAATAAAGAAATGGTCACATGTATAACCCAGTAGACATATAAACAATCTGGAAAGTGGGATTGATGTGACTGAGACATTAAACCCTGACCACAACTTTGATGTAAAACAAATCTATTTCAGAAATGCGTTAGTAAAAGCAAAGGAATATCTGAGTGGGTGAGTGAGTTAATATTTAACGTCACATCGGTAATGTTATCCACGTTTCAGCCATATTTTAGTCGTTGATAAAGAATCTGTGCATATTATAAAATCTGTCGTCAAAGGGACAGTAAAACAACTAGATTATCAGTTAGAATTAAAACAACTAAACTAAAAACAAATAACATTTTTTAGACAATACAATATAAAAACAGGCTATAGATTGCCAACAAGCGAAGGTAGATCACAATAAGGAATGTCTGAACTTCTATGCACCAGTCATTATTCATAATTCAACAAGTGGATTTTTTGGTTCATCGAAGACTTGATGGTCTGGTTTATAACAGTGGCGATGTGGTAACCTTGCAGTTAAAGCGTTTTTCTCGACCCAAGTTCAAATCCCCACATGGGTGAAAAGAGTAAGGTCCATTTTATGGTGTCCTCCGCCGTAAGCAAAGTTGGAATGTTGCTTAAAGCGGCTTAAAAAACATACTCACGCACTGGGTTGTCCATAGACCGTCGTTGCATGGCAGAATTACTGCTGTAAGGCGTCAGATTGTAAATACTTACATATCTTCGTGAATGAATGTCATGAATGAAGGGTGCTACCAACATGGCCGGACATGCTTACCCTTTATACGGACACATGGGTGTCACCACCCATGTTCAGTGGACCATTCATATGATTTTCACAGTTATATTGCCATTCACACCAAAATAGATTTGTTTAAGGATAGTCGAAAATGGGTATTTTTTAAACTGACTATGTATATTTTCAACACCAGAGAAACATGTAGCGTCGTTTGTTGTCTTGGAGTTTTTCGTCCGGGTAATTTTTAATATTCTTGAACAAGTCCCTCCATATATGACGATTCGTCATGTTTTTCTAAAATTATACTTCACTATTTAGGGGTTGTTTATATTTTGTTAATTTAAAGATCGATTGGAGGCAGAAGGAACCAACTTCCAGTCCCTGCAAATGGGTGCAACTCCATTGTCACAGTCCTTAATATTGCTGCTGTATTGTGTGTTTTAAAGGCACTGCCATCTGTATAATAACTGTATGGCATTACATAGGACCTTCAATGGTTGATTATTTTACATTTGTATTTTCTTGTCTTATCTACTTTGTACCGAAGTGGTTTCAAATTATTGTTATGTGGAATGGCCACTCCCTTTGCATTAGCTTATTTCGGGCAAATATACTTTTGCGATCCCACATTAACGACATCTGTTTTGCAAATTTCATTATTTGTTTCGATTACAAAACCTTTACAGTATCCAATGTCACAATTTCAATTTGTAATCTGTTATTGTACGGTATGGGGGTTCTAGCGTCTAAAACATAATCTATATTGGTTTTGGCCTTCTTTGACTCTCTAACGAGGAATTATTCACTATTTCAAATAATTATATTATGTTTGTATGCTTCAGTGTATATGAGTTATACATGGCGGGTATGCAGTAAATACATTACGTCCGTTCTTGGCCATGAAGATGGGAAAATAAAGGCCACGTGTAAAATAAGCCAGCTGTCAAGAGTGCGTCATCGACACCTTTTACCGACTACAGCAGAAAATTGTTTTATCGATATTCTAGCAGTTGGTGAGTCAATAATGAAACATACATCTCAATGGATAACGCGCTTAGCGTGATACCGGTGTAAAGAATCTAAACCAAAACGTCTTTTTCTATGCAAAGAACAAAGAAGTTGTTATCCATTACAGAGAAAAAGCATATATATATATATATATATATAGCATGCTTACACAGCCATTGGATTTGTACTGACGCTCCTTGTTGTTGTTGATATATTTGATTGGTGTTGAAGATGCCATTTTACTAGAGGTTTGTATACATCCCATTTAGTGAGTGAGTGAGTTATTATTTAACGTCACATCGGCATTATTGCAGCCATATCGTGACGAGGAACATATTTGACATTGAAATGGAATATATGTATATTATAAAAACCTGTCGACATGAAGGACAGTAAAACAACTAGAATATCACAATTAGAATTAAAACTCAAAGCGTGGAGAGTTAAAACTAATAGCACTGGACAATACAATATAAAAACAGGCTATAGATCGCCAACAACTGAAGGTAGATCCACCAGAATAGGAGACCATGGGGGCTTACATTACTTTTGCTACCTGCATACATCCCTTAGATATGCACCAATTTAGATTATTGACAATTCTAATAATACTTGGCATAATCGTTTTGGAAGAAACTCTTTTGGATATTTTACAGCAGCTTAAATCAGTCCCCTCAACTATATTATGTGGTGACTTCCAACTCAGGGGACTGGTAACCTACCGGATTATATTAGACAAACAGATGAGATGTGTGGATGGAGATGATATTTACTATGATGGATTTTTAACACCGAGAACTAATCAGGACAATCATGTCAACCAGGTTGGTAATTCTCTTTTGGGCTGTGCCAATATCTAAATATATCCTCTCTGACTGGTCGGGTATCTTTCCCAGGTTATTCATTTCACTTTCTGGAATATATGACGGCGGCTGGTAGTGGGTTAGCTAAAACTTGACATCCTTATTTGAGAATCTTGGGTTTGGTTTTAAATACAGGTGATAGTGATGACTAGTGTGAATGGCTTGAGTTGTCCTATAGTTAACGTGAGGTCATTCAGTCCTTGATTCGCTTGCAGAGTTGGAGTAAAATCAGCATGTATTGATAAACTGTGGGCGGAAATGTTTTATATGGTAATCCATTTCTCTCATTGATTATATGGTTAAGCTGTTCAACACTATTTATGAATCAGGGTGTTTTTCCCTTCACTGCAGTGGTCAGAAGGTATCATAGTCCGTCGCTCAAAGGTGAATCATGGTGTTTGTCAGAGAGAATTATAGAGGCATAACACTGTTGTCAATCTTTAGTAAGAGTATGTATTAGGTATTCTTAACAGTAGAGATAATAAACCGGGTTAATGATGAGATCGCCTATTTCGCAGTTCAGGCTGGGTTCAAGAGACAGATATTCTACGGCTAATAATCTTTTTACTTTGGGCACATTGTAAAAAATATCTACTCAAGCGGAAAAGTGGGTGAGTGAATTATTATTTAACGTCGCATCGGCAATATTTCCAGCCATATCGTGAGCTAGAACAAATGTGACATTGGAAATGGAATATATGTATATTATAAAAACCTGTCGACGAAGGACAGTAAAAGGAAACAACTAGAATATCTCACAATTACAACTAAAACTAGTGTGGAAAGTTAAAACTAATAGCACTATTTGGACAATATAATATAGAAACAGGCTATAGATCGCCAACAACTGAAGAGGTAGATCCACCATACCAGGGACCATGGGGACTTACAGTACCTTTACTACCTGCATGGACCCTAGTTGGATTACACCATCCCTTCAGCTGTTGGCGATTAAAATTTTAATAAAGGTATGTAAAATTAAATAACAAAGAGATACTACGTTTAAAATTCACTGGTAAGTTTGAATTGCTTTGAATGTTTTGGGACTTGCAAAAATACCCTCTCAGGACAATAATGAATTTTACAATACTTCCCAGCCTTTGAGGGGATAGAGGAGCCACTAACAATCTAAGTTGATAATCTGAACTACCACTTATAAAACGTTATCTATTTACAAAACATATATGAAAATTCATTTAACAAATCTATCTCTTTTAAAAATCAATGATTAAATGATAATTAACTTTATTAAAAAGAGTTTTGATATTGAGAATATTTATCCCTCATGATGGAGAATTCAACACAGTCAAGCAGGACATGCAGTGACTGTGGTTTCTCATCACAAGGGATGTAAAACGGAGGAAAAGTAAACTTTATGTTGTCTTTGTTGATTATAAAAAGAGCCTTTCGTAGTGTCAATAGAAATAAGACGTTATTTACACTTCTTACTTAGTTACCCAGCACTCACAACGACGAGGTTGCGCTGCCACTCTTACGAAGAAATCAATATATTTTGCCATTGTGACGAATACCCGGGGAATTCATAGCAATGTTCAATAGTCCACATTACATATCATATCCACCGCTATGTTATCTTTAGTAGCGATCCGTCCATATCCTTATGTACCGCTATTTTATCTTTTGCGGTCGTTAGATTTCATATCAGCCGCTATTTTATCTTTAGCTTGGTCCATTACGCTATGAGTATCAACCGCGCTAACAATGTCTTTAGCGGATCCATGCATATGATATCAACCGCTATTTTATCTTTAGCGGTCCGTACATATATTATCAACCGCGCTATTTTATCTTAGCGGTCCGTACATATCATATCCACCGCTATTTTGTATCTTTGGCGATTCCGTACATATCATATCAACCGCTATTTTATCTGCTAGCGAAAGCCTTTCGAGGAACCTGGAAGTAATATTTTGTTTGCGTTCACGATAACGATTCACATGTTCTTCTTAGAAGTGTGAGTTAAATTTGAGGACATTTCAGAGTAACTGTCGCTCGTTACCACGGGGCCCGTGTGAAATAATCTTAAAATTACACCAAATGGAAATATTTTTCAGTTAGTGTTGAATTCCCATTGTCCTTACCGTTAGGCTAACTGCAAAACCCTTCAAATCTATTAATAAAGGAAATGTACATGTATAACCCAATCTAAAGTTGGATTGATGGGTTTGAGACGATAAACCTGCCCAAAACTTTGATGTGAACAAATACATTTCGAAATGTTTTCTGCTTTACCTGTGACAAAGGAATGTCTGAACTCCAACTGGTTTTGGGTTCTTCAGAGACTTGATAATGGTCTAGTTTTATGATCTGTTGATTGGCGCTGAAGTTGATGGATAATAGAAAGGTATCATGCTTTGGATTAACACCAACTTCTTCGTTTGACATTATTTGCTCCGTAAACGTTTATATGGCAGCACCACTCCTCGTTGTTATTGTATTATTACCTACCTCATCTGCTTTGTATACCCTGTTCCTTGCCTCCCTCAACCTTGGCTTCCTCATTGTTATTGTAGTATTACCTACCTCATCACTATGTATACCCTGAATGCTTATCCTGCAGCAGCCACTCAATTGTTATTGTATTATACCTCAGCTCATCTGCTATGTATACCCTGTTCCCGCCTCCTCAACCTTGGCTTCCTCCATTGTTATTATGATACCTACCTCATCTGCTATATGCTTATACCCTGTTCCGCCTCTCCAACTTGGCTTCCTCTCCATTGTTATTGTATTATTACCTACCTCATCTGCTTTACCTTTACCCTGTTCCGCCTCCTCAACCTTGGCTTCCCTCCATTGTTATTGTATTATTACCTACCTCATCTGCTATATACATGCCTGTTCCGCCTCCCTCCAATCGGCTTCCTCCCATTGTTATTGTATTTAGTACCTACCTCATCTGCTATGTATGCCTCGTTGTTCCGCCTCTCCTCAACCTTGACTACTCCCGGTATTTGTTATTGTATTATTACCTACCTCATCCTGCTTAATATGTATACCTGTTCGCCTCCTCAACCTTGGCTTCCTCCCATTGTTATTGTGTATTACCTACCTCGCTATCCTGCGCTATGTATACGCACGTCCCTCTCATACGGCTCTCCATTTGTATTTACTATAATAGCGCACCCTGTTCCTTATCCTCAACCTTGGCTTTTCCTCATTGTTATTGTATTACCTACCACCTCATCTGCTATGTATACCCACCGCCTCCTCCGGCTTGGCTACTGTTTATTTATTGTATTATTACCTACCTCATCTGCTTTGCAATACATACCCGCTTCCTTGCCTCCTCAGCCTTGGCTTCCTCCCATTTGTTATTGTATTATTACCTATCCATTGTTATTTGTTGTTAATCCTGATGCACTCCCTTGTGTAGTCTTACTTAATCAACGGTACATGTACCGGTATAAGTCGGTTCTGTGCTGTATTACCTTGACAACGGTATAACAAGCTGCTTATACCGATCCTTAACAAATAAAGAAGTTGTTATCCATGAAGCCATTATACTTTCTATCGGTCTAGTTTTATAACAGCGGCGATGGGGTAAAACCTCCGTCGTGATATTATTTGCTTAAGCGACGCAAAATAATACTCACTCACTTGTTTGACCACAGGCCGTCTCGTCGCATGGCGAGGGCCACTGTGAGGCCTCGGGACATAAATTCATTACCAAAAATATATACTACCATCAAAGAAGTTTAGAGTGGCAAATCCAGTCACTATAAGTAATGAAATGTATTATGGTTACAACGAAGAGATGAATTACTCCACACTAACTTTACAGGGAAACATGTATGCATGAATTGAATTGCACGAGGACCATGCATCAAATTGCTGTAGAAAGCATGTGCATATATCGTGCATGTGAAGGCTTCGTTTTTGGTGTAAGTTTTGATAAAATCATATTTTCACCGAGATCTCATCATTTATTGAACCTTGACATGCAAACCTTTAAACGTCACGAATTTGTTTTTACAATACACCAGCTCATGTATAAACAGTACTTTAAACTGTATGGATTATTTTACAAAGTCTAGTTCAGGGCTCCTTTCTGAAACAACCTTTACTAAAGAGTTAACCTTAACTCCTATTCTTTAGCCGGGTTACCTTAGTGACCCCACGATCTGTAGGTGGTGCTTTGTGAAGAGAATGATCTACAGTTGACTAGAGTAAATTAAATACATTTACACTAGTGAAGGTCCTAAACTTTTGATGGGAGTATGCGCGACACCCACATTAGCGACATCTTTTTAATGCAAATTTCATTATTTCGTTTCTATTACCAAAACGTATATACAATTATCCAATGTATCCTTTTCGGTTTGCTTAACCTGTTATGTTGTATGCGGAATGGGTTCTTAGCATTAAAACATGAAATCTTTGTGTGTTGGCCTACCTGGATCTAGTGGAAGGTGCCGAGAGCGGACATATTTACTCTTTCGATACTTGTAATCTGTTTGTATACTTCAGCGAATATGTTTTACATGCGTACGCTGTAAATATACCACCGTCCGTCCGAATCAAGAATGGAAAAGTGGAGATGCGCGTGTATATAAACCAGCTGTCATTGCGTGCCGCATCGACACTTCGGGGATTTACCGCCTACAGCATAAAGCTTATCGCCTCTTTCCAGCGGTTGGTGAACAATAATGAAGCGTAATACAACTTGATGATTTAACGCACGTAGCGTCTTTCTACTTTAATAAAGAGGAAGTTGTTATCGATGGAATACAAAGCTCTGAATGCAAATGAAGCCCTCGTTCAAGAGGTCTGAAAACAAGAACAAAAGCTAATGCGTCACTTTCATAGACGTACAATTAATTAAGTAATGTGCTACGAGTATGCAGACAGCCATTGGGTTTTCTCACACTGAATTTGTACTGTGTGTTGATGCTCCTTATTTGTAATGGAGCTACCTTGCCTGCGTGAATTGTAGTGGTTGAACATCCCTCGAATGGAAGGTCCGCAGGTTCGATCCCAATAGGTTTCCGAAGATGTTCATATGGTATGTGTTTGTCCTGCTTGGCTCTCGGCATTAATACCGTTATAACAAGGACCAGTCGGAAATGAGTCAGTTTGACGTGACAGGTGGGATAATTCGTAGCCAAGTGCAGCATGGCATCTCAGTGAGATAGCACAATCGAACCAGCTGAAGTCTGGGCGAAAGCGACCACAAACACGTATTGTCGTTATAGCAGGCGAGAATATTCTTAAACCCCATTTCACCTCACCTCTTTCACCGTGTTCTTAATGCTTTTGTTATTGATTTGTGGCGGTTCCGGATTGATTTGTAAACTCGGTTATTTTATATTACGGAGAATTATTGGTATAACATTTCTTTATCCTCATTGGTTTCACAGCGATTCTTTTGATGACTACAGAATTGAAGTAAACTTGCATATAATGTAGGAAGCTGACAAGTAAAATATGTATCAGAACAGGTGTTGCAGAACAAAAATGATTTATTATCATTTTGTTTTGATGCACGATAGAATCTTAGCGCACGTGTTCCTCTCCATCTCACCATTCCGTGCCAGGAGCATTACGCCTTCGCCTTTCAGACTGTGCCTACGAAACCAGACCAACGACGACGATCTGGTACATGGATCTTGTGAACCGTGCTCTTGCACTTAGACTGTTTTTACCAAAGAAACAGAAGCAAAATGTAATTTATTAGACAGAAAATCCATTCATGGTTGCATATCATTCCACTGTAACAATAACATTATATGGAAATATACAAAATATTCCACATGTCAAATGCTTTAACTTGACATAATCCTGTAATTCATTTTCAAGACCAATTCAGTTTTGATATACAATGGACAAATTACTGATACTAAGGCGATTAAAATAGGTTTACAAAGTGTTCTATAACACTGTCGTTTGATTCCTGAAGATGTAGAGATTTTTACGGTCAGTAGGAGATTTGACAGAAAGGGAAGAAACATACCATTGTGACTATCTTAGAGTACAGTGGACTCCTTCTAAAACCGACATCTCATCCGACATTCGAAACCACCGACATATATAGTTGGTTCCAAGATTTATCCCTATATAATATCATGTAAAGAAACTCCCTCTCATCGGACCTCTTTCTCTATCCCGATTCCGACCTCCAGATCACGTCCGAAAACATGTTTTAGTGCAAATTGACCTCTCTATTTCTTTTACCTGAAGTCAGTATGGCAAAACAATACAAAACATGAACCTTGACAGCTGTAACCCGCGAGGGTTAATATCGCTTATCTTTCTTTGCTGTCCACAATATTTTTGTACTGCCTCTGAACTTGCACAACTACCCCATTTTTGACTGCTATTGTAATCCTTTGTGATGAGATGTCGTGCTTTATGTAGAAACTTCCTTATGTTTATGCAATTTGCGGATTATTACATCCAGATTCTCAGTTAACTTATTGGTTTTGTCTTCGACTTACTGGTAGGGTCCAACTTGATTATTTGCCTCTCTGCAACAACACATTCTACTACCTGCAGTCAAGAGCGTGAAAAGAACAAAATGAAGCCTAAAATTCAACTCTAATATCTATCTACGCATCTGTATGTGTGTGTAACACTGTAGCCAGTACGATCACCCAAAACACACAATGAATCTGTGTCGAGTCCTTAAGCAATGATTAATATGGGTCAGTACTTTTATCATTAATATGTAATATAGATGCTTAGGCTTCCACATTCAGATAATTGAACCCGCATCGAATAATACTTGTATATGGAGCTTCGGGTCTACATATTTCTTTAAATGATGACTTGATATATTACACAGCAAAAGATAAAAAGTTTTCAACGTCTTCTGCCATTACGATGTTGTGAATTCATTTATGCTGAGCAACAAACCAGAGCATGAAGTTCAAAGGTAGCAGTCTGTTACATATGTAGCCAAGACAGAAACATGTCAAGAGAGAATATCACACGATGATATAATGAAAGTGGTTTTGCTCTGCCTGGCGAATCGGAATTTAGGTTATACAGTAAGGACTGGATGCATTGTTAGATTAGGTAACAATGTGTCCGATTAGGATATCCTTTGTGCGCTACCGCGCCATGGTATGTCACTGTGTTGAGTGTGAAGAGAATGTCGTGGTCTGTAGGAAATTCTGCGGCGGTATCACGATTAATGATTGATGTCTCACCTTAGGTTTGACTTTCAGCTCAGATATTAGAATTAAATTATCTCAAATCTTTCAGGAGCCTCATACCTTAATTTAGCTGGCATACCAGATCATAAACGGATCAAAGCAAATGTATGTACATTGTACATCGATTCTTAATAGTATCGGCATTATACTGTGTTGGTGTAAACACAGAATTGTAAATATACATACCAAAGGAACCATCGGGAGAACCTTAGCTTCATGTTCGTTGATGGGATGCATCGCAAAGATCTCAATCTAGCAGCAAACTGATGCTCTGTGGTCTGAGAACCGACTTTTAATTATGTTTTTCCACACGCAGAGAAAGTGTTTATTTGGTTGCGCTGGGTATAATGAAGTTTAGCAATGCATGTGGCCAAACCG